>NW_028277113.1:2480961-2794615 GCF_059951505.1 Python bivittatus
CCTTCCTTCCTTCCTTCCTTCCTTCCTTCCTTCCTTCCTTCCTTCCTTCCTTTCTTTCTTTCTTTCTTTCTTTCTTTCTCTCTCCTTCCTTCCTTCCTTCCTTCCTTCCTTTCTTTTTCTTTCTTTTGCACTTTAACTTTCTCTTTTATTTCTTCTTTTTTCCTTTTTTCCTTGTTACTGTATTTTAGTTTGTATTAATTTTAACTCTTGTTTCTTAAAACTTTCAATAAGATTATATTAAAAATATATTCTGTATTTATGATCCCAGTCACATATTGCACATGGAAAAGCTATTAGGGCCACTTAATGGAAGGAAGAATAGCAATCTGGTACTTTCAGGAAAGTTACCTATGCAATCAAACTACATTGGATCAATAATTAGAAGCAAATGGAAACATGAGCTATTCAAACCATCTAAACACTATTAGGCACGAAACTTGCATCTCCCAATAATCTAGAGGGTGTTACGAAAAGATGAAAACTCCAATTACCAATTCTCTAATTCAAGATCCAGTTGCCTTATGCAATCTGAATTTGCTGCCAAGAGTACATTCAACAGGGAGTTGCAGCCAATCGTGACTCTCTGATATGCATAGTTGCATGATTTCAATAGTGCTTATTACATGTTGCATCTTTTAGTTTACATTGCTGCATGCGTAGGATGTTAAAGCTTTATATAATAATTTCTGTTAAAGCTTTAATTAGGAAATGGCAAATATTTCTGAAATGATAACACTATTATGACATCTGTATTGCAATTATCCACTTGTGCATTCCTCTCTGTCAAACCACGAAAGTATTCTGACAGTAGGAGGAATCCAGATCACACACAAAAAAAATATTTTTATATATACATGAAATCTGGTATTTTTATGTATTAAGTATGTATAAGTCATTAACCACTGACATAATCCTGCACTTTGTAGTGCATATTCTGTAATAGACCATATTGTATGAAAGGCTTCCAGAAACAGAATGACATGCTGTCAGTGGCTGAGGTACTGGATGTGAAGCAGGGAGATGCAGATTTAAG
The DNA here is from genome assembly GCF_059951505.1 of Python bivittatus. Taxonomy (NCBI): domain Eukaryota; kingdom Metazoa; phylum Chordata; class Lepidosauria; order Squamata; family Pythonidae; genus Python; species Python bivittatus. Next base: position 2,481,995 of record NW_028277113.1, read on the forward strand.
TCCCCATTTCATCAGAATGCTTACCTGGTGACTGGGCCATTTATCTCCTCTCAGTTCTATCTTTTGTGGGGATAAGCAGAACAGAAACCTTCCTGTGCATGACTTTAAGCTTACTAGAGAAAATTAGGGATATATATTCAGTAATAATAATAAAAACTGCTATCATTACTATATACTGCAAATAAACATGAGTAACAGTAGTTACATGACAATTTAAAAAAAAATCTGCTTCAAAAAGGTTTGGCCTATAAAAATTCCAGAGAACCGTATCTCCCTTTTTCATCACTGTTTCCCTGCTCCAAACAACCCTATTCCCCATGATTATAGTTTACTCCTAACAAATACAGCCGTATCAGCCTCAGTATAGAAGTTGATAGAGCATAGCCTCTGTAAAGAAGCATTTGGTGTGAGGACCAGACTTTTTTTGTATAGTATTTGGAAGAGTGATTGTTACATTACTTTCCCCTTGTTTATTCCAATGTGTTCTAAAATTGATTTGGTTGCAAAATAATGTAATTTGATAGTAGTATTGCCACTACGTACATGGAACATATGACTAAACACATCTGAACAAATAGGCGAACAATCATATCACAAAGAAATAAACAGTTTATTTATCTAGTGGCTCAAAGGCTAGCTGCTTGCTGTTCTCTGCAATTTTAAACAGAGTGGATGCTCTGCATGAGAGGCAAGGAATGAGCATGGGCAAGTAAGAGAACTCATACAATGGAGAACAAAAGGAACAGAACCTAGCAGATGTGGAGAAATAGCGGGGGATTCAGATTATGTTTTTGAGGTACAGTAGTGTTTTCCTCTAAAGGAGCAAAACTGATAAATTATACTTTATAATACTGGTCATCAATTCATCATTAAAACAGCTGCATCTTTTCCTGAGATTAAGCCATTGCCCACTGCAGTGCAATCTCAGAAAAGATGTGCTAGGTTTACAGAGTTGCTGATTGATGCTTTGTGGGAGCTTATAGGAAACTTTTATATATATATATATATATATATATATATATATATATATTTTCCTTTGAATCCAAGGTGGTGCACAACCCTATTAATCACAGCAAATGACATGTGTTAAATCTCAGATAAACAATCTCTTGCCCAAGGGCTTCATGCATACTCTGAACTTTTATTTGTGGCCCCCAGAGACCCATCCAACTTCCTTGGCTGAAAATCAGTGTTATAGTATCTTCCTGTTTTTGGCAGGAAACTTACAGAAACTATGTGGCTGCAAATAGGTTTAAACATAGTTTTAAAACAAAGAAAAAGAACTTACCTCCAGAGTCTAAGACCTCAAAAAACAAGAACCCTATGCACATCTCCTTTGGATGATTTCCTTTCCACTGCAGCCCTCCAATTTTAACTGTGACCCCATCAGGTATCAAAAAGATGTTTATATGGTGTTTAAGCGTGCCCTTGAAAAATTCTACAGGTCTTCTTTTCTTTTCCTTTCCTTTCCTTTTTATAAATAGCAGGGTAAATATTACTGACTATCTTTCAAAGTGCAAAGGTCTTTTCCAAAAATGCTTTAACAGAGCTACATTCTCTTTACTTAAAAACAAAACAAAACAGAATTAGTAGCACAAGATTCATTATCAGATTTCCTGTAATTTTTTCCTATGAAGATTTTTTTCCAATAATTCCTGTTATTTTTAGCAATACTTCTTCAAATGTACTCTTCTCTTTCAATAATAAAATATATTCTTGAAATGCCATCATTTTTCCTTCTTCCAAAAACAAATTAGAAATCTTTTGCTTTATTATCTCTTTATCATAATCCATAATCATTTCTGCTCTACCATTCTTAAGTCTTGTTATGTAAATTGTCTCTGGAGGATCTTAGATTTTTTTTTTAACCTTTGTTAGTTCAACTCCTTTTATACTCATTTTTCATTCCATAACACATTAGGTTCCTCAGAATTAATTCTTCATGTAAATAACTAACAAGGTCCAAAGGAATAAATATTAATTGGGATGAAAAAGAGCACAGTACAGACTACTCGTATTTTTGAGGAAGAAAATAATGTTCAAATATTAATGTTCTATTAATTGGAATGGAAGTCAATTTTGTGGTTATTCTGGCATTCCTGTGAAAAGTTCTTTATTACAAATTAGTACCATGTGGTACTTTGGATTCAAAGGAAAAATGTGTTTCATTTCTGCTGTTCCTTGTTTATAGGACAGTTGGTTACAATGGCAGTCACTGGAGCTTATAAAGATGCATTGTTGATTACTAAGCTTCTATATGATTGTACTCAATCTATCCATCACAAAGTATACCAGCTGAAATTACTTATATTTAATTCAATAATCAGTAATTGATAGTATCTCTGGCTTTCTGACCTTACACAAGAGAGAAAAACATGCATTTCTACTGAGCTACTTTCTACTTTGCCATCACCTGGGAATCTTCACAAAATGAATTTCATGACTCAGAAGGGAGTTACAGCAAGCTGCAATTAAAATAAATAATTAAACAAGGCCTGGGTGCTAGTTGGTGGGAATGGAAGGATAAAGTTTTCTAGTATACCTGAAATGTATTAGAATATACCAATTCCTGCTTAGTGAAGCTGAAAGGTGCTAATGAATTCACAAGGATCCAAGCATTGTGCTGCAAAGTTAATGAAGTCTCACTACCAGGATGGCACACAGGCTCAGCTGAATAGTACATAAGCTGATCCGCTGTGAGAACTGTACATTCAAGCTCAACTGCCTTATTTCCTACATTACCATAACTCAGGCCGTGTACTTGGCTGAATTTATGATTGTTCAAAATAGATACAGTAGTATGCATGTGGGGCCTGCCTCATGTTAATATAGACAACTAACCCTATCCTCTCAATTCCTGTCCTTGCTGCTTTGAGTGATGACTCAAGGGGAATTTTGCACACATTCGCAGTTGCAAACCCTGCTTTATCAGGGTGGGATATCTATGCCATATATCCAAGATATGAAATAGCATAGTCGAGATTTGGTTTCAGTTATTAACAGTGTGACTTAGAGGTGAATGGTACAAAAACTGGCAGAATATATTTCACAGACTTCATGTATTAAGTGGTGTTGGGGGGTGTACAATTATGATGATGATGCACCTATTCCTAAGTGAATAAGCGTCCCTGTGGCTGTGAAGACAGGGAGAATCAGGTCCGTAGAAAAGCAAAGGCAAGAGCACTGGGTTGGGAAGGTTATCAGGAAAGGACGATTAGGACAGAAAGCACTGATTAGGCAATAATGATAAGAAAACATTCCGTGAGGATAGAATCTAAAAGGAGGAAACAAGCTAGCAGACAACTAAATGTCCAAATTATGCACAAATGAAACTTCAAAACATCCAGAAAGGCTGCCTCAAAAGAAAAGGCAAATGTTACATATCCTGAATTTCTTTTGCCTGCTTGAATCAAAATACAAATAAAAAACAAACCTTCTAGCATCCTTCCCTTGTCAATTCCCCAGAGAAGGAGCAGCAGAATCAAGAAGAATTGCAATAAGAAGATTTTCCCCCTTTCCTCCAACTTCCCACCTCATTTGCTTAGACTTAAGTGTCAGGGCAAGGTGGATTACTTAATATCATGCGAGACCTAGTTTGGTGTAATGGTTAAGGCACCAGGCTAGAAACCAGGAGATGGTGAGTTCTAGTCGCACCTTAGGCACAAAAGCAGCTGGGTGACCTAGGGTCAGTCCCTCTCTCTCAACCCTAGGAGAAGGCAATGGCAAACCACATCCAAAAGATGTTGCCAAGGAAACTGCAGGGACAAGCCCCTGCAGTTGCCAAGAGCCACAACTGGTCCAAAGGTGGAAAAGATACAAATATCATATGCCATCACATCCTGTCAAGCAAACTTAGTTTTAGACCATTAGAGTTTTACACATCACCCAATTCCCACCTCTTATTTTCTTCAGCACTGCTGCAAGGAGACCACAAAATCTATATTTATATGACAGGGAAATTATCCTCAATTTAAGATTAATCTCTACTGACCCTGCAGAGTACACAGAATCTCTCTCTCTCTGCCTCCATTAGCAATGCTCACTGAATCTAAAATGACTCTCCCATTTTATAAATGAATTATTTGGGGGGGGGGGGAGTCTTCCTTTCAAGTAAATACATTATCGGCTTTTGTGATTTAACAATTTTTTTGTTGATAGTGATTTTATGTTTCAGCTGGGTCAAGGAATACAGTCAGCTTAAACTGTATTTTACCCAAGCAAGATAGAATCAGAAAAGATTTTGACTTACTTGAATACCCTTAACCAAATGCAGACAACTAACCAAACTGTGTAGAGTTAAAAACATAAATGAATTCCCTGATCATCTTGTTAGCCATATTGGAGAAGGAAGCATGGAAGTGCATGATTCTGAAGATTTTTAATATAACTATAAACAAGGATTTAATGCAAATGTAATCCAAATGCAGCTTCTGATGGGAAATGGGGAGGATTAAGCAAAATATGTAAGAATGTAGCAATGTGAGATCAAGTATGCTACACCAAAACTCTGTATGAGTTGACTCTGGCCCTTTATATAAATTCTCGAAATCTATCCTTATATACAGGGTTTTATCAGAAAGATGTACAAGGATTATTGGCAGACAAATCGAAGCAGAATTTCCTTTAGAACAGAAAGAATGAAAATCACTGTTATCTCCATAAGGCCAAAAAAAAAAAAAAAAGATGATAATCTAAGTCATGTTTGGTCCAAAACAGCTGGAAGACATATGTTCCTGATTTTTGTCTTGCTCCCTCTGCTGCAATTCAATTTGATAAGACCCGGTTCTAGTACAGTAAATCAACTTAATATCTAGCTAGCACAGTAAGAAGAAGGTACCTGAGATTTGCTGTTGCTAATGCACCATATTCTTTCCATTATTTCCCAAACTCAGCATGAACCAACATAACTTACAGTGAAATAAAATAACTTACAATATTGCTTAACATTTTTTGAAAGCTATTTCTTGGAAGCTTGTTCATGAGAGAAAAAAACCACTCCTTTATCCAATATATCTTTCCCTCATTTCTTCTCTGGAAAAAAAAAAAATCTTCTTTAGGTAACATTAAAGATGTAATAGAAGTTGAAAAAACAACAACAGTGAATGTAAAGATGAAAACTAAAAAAAAAAAAAAGCCTTAAACATTTAAATAGGAAAGCATGGTCTTAAAACTAGTACACAAAAAAGTATGCCTTTAAAATAGTCATCCTGTGTTAAACTTAACTGATCAATAAACTAACCGCAAAAATACAAAATACATAAAAATATATATGAGAAGGAAGAACAAAGATTGGAGGAGACTGGCAATTGCCCTCTCTTTTCTCTTCCAAGTAGCTTCAGTCAAAGGAAAAAGGTTGCCTACTAATACAGTCTTTTTCTTTCTTCCTCCATTTCAGAAATGAGCTGCATGAGGTTCTCTCTTCAATTTCTTTCTTTCTCTGCCTCCATTTTTCATTAGACAGTTCCAAAACATGTCTGATGTCCATTTCTTTATCTCAGATAGCCACAGGATTTTGCTTGAGAACTATCTTTCACTTTTCCCTTTTGTTCACTGTCTTCAATTCTCACCTCAACTTGCTACCATTGAGCATGTTTCTCTGATTTTCTTCTTTTTTATGTTATTGCTCTGTGGAAAGAAACATCAGATGAGACAAGCTTTCATGCAGCAGGGGGCCTTGGCTTTCTGCAGTTTATGGCTACATCTGGAATGCTGAGAACCTTTTACGGGTTCTGTTACTACAAAAAGATGCTGAGGCCCTAGAAAGAGTGCAGAGAAGAGCAACAAAGATGATAAGCAGCCTGGAGGCTAAACCCTATGAACTAGGCTAAAGGAACTAGGCATGTTTAGCTTAATGAAGAGAAGACTGAGGGAGACAAGATAGCAGTCTTTCAATATTTAAAGGGGTGCCACAGTGAAGAGGGTGTCAATTTATTCCCCATAGCACCTGAGGGTAGGACAAGAAGAAATGGGTGGAAGCTTGTCAGAGGGAGATCCTACCTGGAAATAAGGAGGAATTTCCTAACTATTAAGCAGTGGAACAGCTTGCCTCCCAGAGATGTGGGTGCTCCATCACTGGAGGTTTTCAAGAAAAGATTGGACAACCATTTGTCTGAGATAGTATGAGGACTCCTGCCTTGGGCAAGGGGTTGGACTAGAAGACATCCAAGATCCCTTCCAACCCTATGATTCTATGATTCTATGACTGACAAATCCCATTCCAAAGTACTCATTTACCAGAAAGCAACCAGGTGACCTTGCTCCCCACCATCTCCTCTAATATCAAAGAATGCTTTCTAACATATGCACATTTCCAAACAAAGCAGTGGGCTGTAGCCACGTATGATTTTTATTTCTGACAATACCTTCAGAATTAACCATCAACCCAAAAGCATTCCTTGAAATAATGCTTGAGGGGTGGAATTTTGCTTTGCAGAATGCTACTTACCATTTAATAAATAAATAAACTGTGAAATAAAATAAAATAAAATAAAATAAAATAAAATAAAATAAAATAAAATAAAATAAAATAAAATAATTAGATGGAGCACGGAAGCAGGGAAGAAAGTACAAAAGAAGGCAATTTTCAGTCCTACTTTTACATATGATAAATAACACCTTATCACAATGCTGGGATTTTCCCATATACCCTCCACATATTTGGATTTTGCATGAATTTTAGAATTTTATTCTCAAGTTGAAATATAAACAGATCTGTAATTACTGCAGTATATGTGTGTGCATGCACGTATATAAGAAAGCAGAGAATGATTGGCAAAACAGCCTTAAATTACTCAAGAACTAATTAATTAAGGCTTAAGCAATAAAGCCCTTTATCTAACTTTAGCTGTCCTCTTAAAGCTGATTTCTCAAAAATCTGTTGCATAAGTGTTGATGGGAAAGCCAGCTTTAATAGCTTAGCTGTTGGCAATATGCCCAACGATTGAAGACTACAATTCATTTGTGGTTTGTTTTTCTCTGCCAGCTAAAGTCAAAGGGAACCAACCAGTGTTTTTCACCTTCAACTCAGCTGTCAGATGCCATGCAAATTAAACTTTCTTGAATGTTTGAAAATGATTGCTTACTATCCCCTTCCTCCCCCTCACTTATTTTTCATTTCTACCTACCAAGACATAACATGTAAGTGCTGAAATATCCAAAAAGCAGAAAACACGGAGAGGTACATAATTTTCCTGAAATGCCAAAGCAGTTTCTCTGAACAGCAAATAAGTGAGGAGGGTGCAGAGTTAAGAGTAGAATCTAATCTAGTTTTACCTCACCCAACAGAAACAGGAGCACAAGAAAGGCAAAACAGGCTGGGCCACCACTCATAGCATTGTGTGTATATATGTGTAGGAATTTTCCTCTTAATGCAAATAGAGAATATGGAGTAAGGGTTAGTATGGGGGGCGGGGGAGGGAAATGTCTATTTCCCCCGTTTGGGACACAGTCCAGATTGGACCCCGTGCCTGCTTCTAAAGCATCTGTGGAGGAATCTTCATCAGAGAATGGAATCCATATACATCCCCCTTCTTGTTGAATCAGATGCCCTGGGAAAACAACTGGTTTCCAGAAATCTTGGACCTCCAAAGATGTTTCTCTGAGCCTAGGCTTCCAGGTGATTCTTATAGCTGACTAAGAAGATGAGACAATTCAAGCACATGAAAATTCATACCCAAAGCAGAAGTGCTTGGCAGACCAGCAGCCCTCATGAGAAAATGAAAGAATTCTCTACATACTGCATTGCAAGAAGCCACTGTGTGATCTTAGAAACTTTTATTTCAAAACCCTGTTTCAGAAAAGAACCTATAAGTGAATTAATTACATGAAAAGATAACTATAAGCGGAAGAGTATGGCACAAAAACAGTGTATTAAAATACACTGCGCTTCCAGATGAAACACAATGACTATAATACCATTATTCTCTATCCTTCCACCACAGACTCCAAATCTGACAAAGTATAAATACTATAGTAAAAACTCAGAAGTGATGTGTGAATTATTTAAAAGAATCAAATATTGGGGAAAGTGCTGAGGGTTTTACTTTGTGCATAAATGCCAGTTATTACATGCCTCTGGAAAGTCTGGTTCACTGCTGATATATTTCATGGTGCTTGTCTTTTTACAAAAGCATGGGGTTTGGTTAACTTTAATAGGTAATGTCTGTCTTCAGTCACCATGAAAGGGTTCATGAGTGATGTCTGAAGTGACATTCGTAAGGCTTCCTCCAAATTCCCCTACCTCCTGTGAAGAAAGCTGCCATATGAATCCAGGTAGGAAAGGGAAGCCCCACACAAAATTCCCCTAATATTTCAAAAACAATTCTGAAAAAGCATCAAAGATTGTAGCAGCATCTGAGCAAAGACTGTGTATTCGCCTTAAAATAAATCCCTTATAGCAGCAAACATTCATTTTCTGCTGAACAAATTTCATTGAATCCTATCTGGTTGCAGCTTTAGCTCTCCAAAAAGCAAGAGAAATTAATTCTATGAAAACAGGAAAAGTCCCTAGGATGGATGGCATAAGTGGTATAAGAGATATATATTGAGCTATTTGTCACAATACAATTAGAGGTTTATAATGATGCCTGTCCAATGTCCCAACCTCCTTCAGTGAAGCTTATATAACTGTGATTTTGACAGCTTGTAAAAATCCTGCCAATCGTGCAAGCTGTCATCCAATCTCCTTGTTAAACACTGATGCAAAAATATTAACAGTGTCCTTGGCATAAAGATTACAGATGATATGACCTTAGATTTAGTCTGCACAAACTGCTTTTATAAAAGGTCACCTAGATGTTAGATTAGTAACTGTCACTGTGGATGTGCATTCAGAAAGAAAAAAATAAACAAACAAATCAGCAGTGTTAGTTTTGTTAGATGAGGAAAAGGTCTTGGATTTGGTGGGAATTTTTGAAATCCTTCCTTAATATATATTTCTTCCAATAGTAGAGAATAAATGTAGCTCGGGGTTGAATGGTTGGGTTCTTGGTGTTCCCTCAGCTTAGTTGTTCTCCTGAGATGTTTTGTGACTTCTATGAAAACAATTTGTGAGGACCTCTCCCTACACTCATCCTCTAGACAACCAAAATGCCCAATCTCACTGAGCACACTGGTAAGGAGCATTTTTCCCCCAGACCTGCCTTGCCCAGGGGATGACCTACAGCCCCTCCCTTTCAGCTAGAGAGTACAAAAATGTAGTCATTTTGGAATCCTAGCCTCACATTGAGGGAGAAAGGAAAGAGTTTTGCCTGAGCCAAATGAAAAGGAATTTCACTTTCAGTTTTAAAAACCTTGTTTTGAGATGTGGAAGAGAGACTGGGGGAGAAGTAAGAGAGGCTGCTGGAAGATGTAGTTGGGAGCAAGGAGAAAGAGATTCCAGGAAGATATAAGGCCCATAGTAAGCCAGTCTCTGGGGAAAAGAGAGAAAGGCAACACCCAAAAGGCAGCATTCCAGGTCAATGAAGAGAAACTGTTTGAATCTATGGTAGATCCATGGTAGTTTTTCTGAATACAGAGATAAGGGACAGAACTCTAAATTGAGATCCTGAAGCCTCTAGGAAAGAAAGAGCAAAGGTGAATAGTTCCAAAGCCTCTAATTAGAAGTTGGAAATCTTCAAGAAGCAACATTAATTTAGATATACTGAATCACAAAAAAATAGGAAACAGCTAGAATGCACTGTCAGAATGTTATCCTTTTCTTTGATGTGTTTGCCTGACTGTTTCTGGTAAATGTCTGTAGTAACTTCTGTACCTGAAATTCATTGTACTTATACAAAGCAAATTTTGTTTTTGGGGTGGGTTTTTTTTGCCTCTACTTTCCCTTTTCTCCTCATAAAACTTCTATCTCCCAATATGGTCCTCTCACAAATTTGCTTGGTGGGATCCCTTTTGGTTATCTTGGGTAAATAGCAAAAGGAACTGTACTCTGGGAGGGATGGCTGAGAACTCACAGGTCTTATTCAAGTATTCGCACCCCTTACCTACATCCAGGCACAATTTAACGTATCAGTGGAACAATAATATAAAGGAGAAAACAACACCTTGTAACTCTACTCAGAATAGACAACCTCATTTCACTTTGTTTCTCCCTTATGGTACTACAATTCTCAAAAGTTGCTCACGACATCTTTTATTATTGCCTCATGGTTTTATAATTGGGATATTTAAGAAGTAGAAGCAATGAATAACTAATATCTACATTTTGAAATGAAACATAGAACTTCTAAATCTCTTAATATTCACCAAATATTTTAATGATTTCATTATTACACCACAGTCCCATATACATTTACAGAGAAATAAGAACTACAAAGGTCAGTGGAAGTCTATTCCCAGAGTTTGAATTATCAGAACCTTAACAAATAGTATTTCCATATAGTAATGCAAAACAGTTTGTTCAGCTGTCATTAACTCCAGGGAAAGAATGGTAGTAAACAGTGAAAAAGCCTGCCTCATATCACACAGTGTATTCCTTCCCTACAATTACACTACTACTTACAACATGCAAAATTTAACATGACTCTCTCCTAGAACCTAAAAATATGAATTCCTGAAATCTGAGAACTGTATCTTATTTCTAACATTGTCATGTATGCTAATGGTAGAAGCTAGGTGCCCTTTTGTTACAAAGCCCTACTTAGGATCTTGAATTGTTAAGCATATCTAACATTTTTAAATTCTATTTAAAATATTATTCACACTTTTACAACCTACAATAAACTGATACACAGTAAACACTTCCCAAACTTACGAAAAATACAGGAATAGTATGACTGAAATTCATTCCTTGAATTGGAATGTTCAAACTTGGACGTCTTTGTATTATTTTTTACAGCTATACAACAGAACATACTACAATCAAGCTGACTTCCAAAATAATAATCTGCATTATTTACTACTCCAGTAATACGTTGATTTTCAGTTCTTATTTTTTTTTCCCTATTTATTTCTGAGAAAATGGAATAATACTTTTTGATGACATGGTTTTTATCAAAAGCAGTATGGTATTTGCATGGTGTTCTTTCAACACTTGATACCTTGATACACTGTTTATTGAATAAAATTATTCTTGTAGCAGAATATAAATGAATCTATCTGGCTGTAATACAGATAAGCATCACATTAGCAGCATATATGGAATGCTTCGGGAAGCATGGTGATTCCAAATTATAAAAATATCTGGGAAAGAAAATATTTGTGAAGCACAGTGGAAAAGAATATGATGATGGTGGCAATAAATGTCAACCCTTTGAGGTAGTCCAGGCCAATAAATCAAAATCATTAATAATACTTTTATCATAAGGTTAGAGTTACAAAATCTTGCAAGTCTAAAGTGACTCCCCCCTCCCTTATTTTCAATTCTGAAATGCTTTCTCAAATTACATTTCTGGTTTGGGCTCACATTTTATCAGACCATTATCTAGGCTGCAGCTCTTCCTCCTGTCTCTTAAGGGTAGTCTCACAGCACATTACAATAAAGGAAAAAGGGTTTATTGAAATTTGTCAGAATACTCTAGAGCTGTGGTTCCCAAATTGTACACTGTAGTACCCCAGTGAACTAACAGGAGTGTCACGGGATATTTTAATGTTTTGCGACATCCATTTGCAAAGTTGGATTTTGCAATGTCCATTTCCAATGTCATACATTTGCAAAACTGGGTTTTCACAAGTCTTTTGGCCTGAGGCACTGTGAACTGAGAAAATTTGGGAACGTCTGCTACAGAGCACTGACAAAATATAAAACTATCTTGACAAAACTCAACTAGATTTCTTGAGTTATCATATTAAGGCAAATTAGATATCTCAGCAAATAATTTCTACATGTACTATCAGCCAACATAGTTTTACAATATGCTGTTTCTATTTTGTCTTGGCCAGTAGTGTTGTTTTAGATGAACCATGGAGACCTGGCTCTTCACCCAGGCCTTTGGTAAGGGAAAATGAAACTCCTCACTTCATTGTGCTTGCCATCTTTTATCTTTACCCCTTATATTTTATTGATTTGATTTAATTTCTCTGATTGTTGAGAGTCACCCAGAGTCATTGAAAATTGGGCAGCATACTTTATTGGGACTTATGAACAATGACTGAGAAAAGTCCTATGGTAGACCGATACTATATTTGGTAATTGTAGCACAACGATGGAAGAATAATGATATTGCCACAGTGGAGGAATGGAATGTGAAAATGTCAGAATTAGCAGAAATGGTGAAACTTACCTGTTTGGTCAGAAAACAAATAACTCTTGTTTTTTTAAAGACTAAAAACCTGATATGGACTTTTATGTATCTCTTAACTTTAGGGTTTTTTTCCCCTTCTTGCACTTTTTTGTTTTTCTTTCTTTTCTTTCTTTTCTCTTTTGTTATATGAAAATTCTTACTAAATATAAAATAAAAGAGAGAGTTGGGCAGCATACAAATTTAATAAATTATTTATTGTTCGATGGCACAGGCTATTTTCAGAGGAAGAGAAAGCACCAGCTGGTTCGAAAGTCAATGCGTGCAACTTCAGCATAGAAAATGTATAACTGTACAATCACATGCATTTAATTCCACTAGGTCATCTTGAATTTCACTGTAAAGTTTATTATAATTCTACAAACAGGAAGAAAAACTGCTCTATCTTCTTTCTTTAAAAAAAAAAAAAAAATTGTTTATTTGCATACTTCTGAAGACCTACAGTCTCTTTCATGAGGTCCTAACATCAAAGTTCTTCCCCATAAATTACATTACAGGATAGAGGACAATGCACACTTCTGTAATTATACTTGAAGCACAGTTCTTAATTTCATCATATACAGCTGAAGAGCTTGTTTTGACTTTGCACTGAAACTATGGTGCTATTTCAAGTTTAATACAGGCAGGCTGATTCTTTTCAGTAAATGTAAACCAGTTGGGGGGGGGCCGTGAAGAGAAAGAGAGAGAAAAAGAGAGAGAGATAGAAAATAAATGATGCTGATGAAGTATTATATTCCAAATGTCCTCTAGGAGAATTCAGTCTTCACTATGTGCTATCTATCACAGAAATTGGTGATCTAACTAGGTGTCAACCATTGTAATTTGGGAATAAAGGTTTATTTTCTAGTTCCTATTCATACCCAAAGACTTCACCAACTTCAACTACTATTGTCAGCTACAAACCTGCATGGAGACAAATAGCCTCACTACAGTAACCCGTTTCTTGGTAACATTTCATTTAGATTACTACAAAGATCTATTGAATTAAAAATGGCCTAAGAATAGGATCCAGATTAAGCTTCGAACAACATTCACATTCAGATGTGCATCTAAGACTGATTGCAATGCAAGGGGTCAGCAAAAGTGGAAGAAAAAAAATATTTTTGTTATAGATGGGAACAAAAATACTTTTTTATTTCCATCTAATGCTTGCTGGGGGGGGGGGGTTGCAACCCAAATATAGTAGTTTTAGTGTGTTCGTTTATGTAGGAATGAAATATGGATCTGACGAGACATATTAAAGTGCAAAGGTTTTTAAAAAATAATCTAGAGGCTTGCTGAATAGAAGCTCATCATTATTAATATCGTGATACTGTTCAGTCCTATTTAAAAAAGAAGTGGAGCCTGGAAATAAATGTAGTGAGATTATTTATTTATTTATTTATTTATTTCTAATTTAGCCACTGCCCATCTCACTGTCAAAGATTAAGTTTGACAGTGAAAATCATATGAATTAAAAGTTATATAAAACCATCACCAATTATACAAATTCACTTTTGAATTAAACATATACAATAAAAAACAGGAGCTGGACAGAACAGTTTCTCCAGATTCAAGCCACCATCTCTGGCTAGATCAAGCCTTAAAACACTGAAGAAACAAATAACGAAGAAGCAGAAAACCTTGTCTCCTTGGTTCTCCCTCAGCAGCTCTAATTAACACGGATCAAATCTAGAGTTGTAAAGGACATGTTTTTGCATTTAGAAGCTCCCAGAGCAGTCTTTGGCCTTTTCAAGTAAAAAATGAGTGTGACACCATGGACTGCTACCACCATTCAGTGTTAACAATAGGAGATTAGCTCAGCAGTCCACACGTTGGAGAGAGGCTGCGGCAGGCTTTGTGAACCATGTTAAAAGCTGCACTCCAAAACTGGATGGAGCTCCATGGGGGCCGGAAGGGTTGTTAAGGGGTGAAATGAGTAGCTTAAGCTTCTGCAGCTTCCTATGTTTCTAAAGAGAGGAACAGGAAGCAGTAAGAGAGTGTCAGTTCTTATTTATCTCTCACTGAAATATAAAGGAGGTAATCACCAAGCCTGGAAATCCACTGACAGATCTGAAATATCATAGGATTTAGTAGCATCTAAACATTAATAAACAAACATTTTGGATATGAAGGAAAAAAAGTGGAACGTGTGGATAAGGACATTCTACTGTCGGTTGTCTTTAGTTTTGTTTTGCTTTGTTTTGTTTTTTTTGCATTACCTATTGCCAGACTTGGCAAAAAAGGAAGAAAAAAGTGGTTAGAAAAATAACTATTATGAATTTCAAGGTTCTCAGCAATTATTTTGAAACATGTTGTATTTCAGATTTTTAACCCATAAAGTGAAAACAAAGAACAGTACAAACCTGGAATTGAAATTTGGGATCAAGCATCAGCTGCAAAATGAGCATGTTTAATATAAACACTAAATAAATAAATAAAATAGGTAACATGTTTTATTGTTTTATTGTATCTTAATTAGTATTCATTCTTGTTTTTATTGTAAACTGCCCAGAGTCACTGTTTAAGTGAGACGGGTGGTGACTAAATTTGAAATATAAACAAACAAACAAACAAACAAATAAGACACCATAGAGAAATTAAATACGCCTTCACGCTGCTAGAGAAATTAATAGAATTTGGTCCTTCTACAATATTAAAATTACAGAAATAACAAATCCACTTACACATGCATGTATTTGCTGATATTTTTTAGAAGGACCACATAAAATCAGGTGGCCTGTGCTATTGTGTAACAACTATAAAAAATTTTAAACTAATATTCATATTTCTACTGGTAAATCCCTTGGTTAGCAATCTTGCCCAAACCACACCTGGGTTCTATTTATTTGTTCTCCTTGCTTCATTTAATTATGGGAATATGTCATAGAGCAGAAGATGTCACATACATTTAGGAATGAATATACTTTATGTCTGCAAAGTGTTCTTCATAAACAACACTGTTTGAGAAAGTTAGTACAATAGTGGAAATCTGAAACCTTCTCTCAAAAAATAGTTTTAAATTTTGTTTTAAGAAAAGGTGCCAGTAATTCCATACTTTATATTACTGAATACTGGTCATCTGTGAAGAGGAAAAACAAAATATTTAAAAAGTGGATCCAAATAATACTTTAGAATTATTTTATGATCATGCTTCTAGAATGAGTAGGGAAAGGTATTTAAAAAAAAATTAAGAGGTCTGAATTTACTGTTTTATTTGTGACCATATCAGGGAACTTGGGAGACTTTGCTACCAGATAAAATCTATTACTTCTTCTGGACTCAGAGTTAGTAGTGTTAATATAAAAATGTCTAGCTTTTTCTATTAATATACCTAGCATTAAACTCAATGTTTCATAAACAACCAACATGAAGCAATACTCTTTAAAGTGAGACACTTTGGATTATAATGTCTATTCCCATTACTATGTCAGTAAGTAAGGACTTCCTGTATATCAAAATGCATATATGGATAAATAGAAATAATGTATACATGGACAAATATAACTAATGGCCTGATTTCAATAAAATTAATTATACACATTGCAATTAATAAGCTTAATTGTGAGTACCTAAATATAAGAAAAGATCAAAAAGTGTCTCTGACTTATGCACTTATAATTTGCCCATTTGACTTGTTTATTCTCAGGAGCTAAACTGGAATTAACAATATAGTTTGGATATTAAGGGAAGATCCCAAGGCAAGTCATGGAGAATGGCAGCCATGAATAAATGAGTTCAAATGAAGCTGCTATCTAATTCAATGTCTAGAGAACTTAAAGTCATTTAACAATGGAAATGTAAGTTTTCAATAAGTATCTCCTTCTCATAAGCCTTTTCTTGTGCTGATTTTTGCCATCTTTTTGAAGTTCCTTCAGCTCTTTTTTGGGGGGGTGTTCTGCAATGTGTTTGGGCAAAATAATTAACTGGTGGATATGAATATCATTAAATACAGCAGAGAGATAACCCAAGGACTGTGCCTGCTGTGCCCACTCATACCATCCAAGAGCTGTGGCTGAATATTGTAGTCTTATACAGGGGGAGAGAGTAAATCACACACTTTCCAATTCCATAAAGCCAAGCCATATGCCAAGCTATATGTACTCCCAGTGATTTCCCCATATATTCCTAAATGTTCTAGAGCAAGGGACAACAACTTTTTCAGCCAAGAGATAACCTATCTTGAACGATGTGCAGGCTGAAGGGGAGCATTTCATACATTCAGCAAAATCCAATTGATTTTTTTTTAATGTATTTAAAATACTTAGCATTCAGTCACAATACAGATTACAGTTCAGGAGGAATTCTATGGTGGCACTCCTGAGGCAGTACTGTGTGCAGGTCAAAATTTCAGTTTCTACACTATTGTTCTTGAATCCATCCAGAACAGATGCACACAGAATACAAGGGTATCTTTTCCATCCTAAACTGCTTTGTGAGGAAGTGCTGAAAATGATTTTAGCCTTCTTTCAGCTGTATTCCAGAGTAGGTAACAACTATTCATCACACACTCTGAATGATATTCTTCAGAAATGAACTTCTTTACATCTATATTGAGTTTTTCTTTTCTTTATACCTTATGGTTATGTGACTTGCTTTCATACTGAAAGCCTAATTCATCATTTATTTTTGTGTACTCACTCTTCTTCTGCTCTATTGGATTTCAAGCTAAGTATAGAAACAAGAGCAACACACCAGGGAATTCATTCCCCTAGGTAGGACTTAAGATCTTCTGTCCAAAAATTCTACCAAAAGCATATATTGTCAAAAACTATTGCAGTGTTCTAGTTTTGTAAACCAGGGAGAATAAATCCCTATTCATAGAGAGACCAACTGTAATACTTTCTGAGTGTGGTGTTCATTGAAGGAATATAGCCTAATTGGTTGGTTTTAACTTAACAATCTTTTTAAGTACTCTGTACTTTTATGATACTTTTCTTTGTGAAACGTCATTTATCTTCTCACAACCATAAATGAAAAATAGATCAATATTATCTTCTATAGTAATGTTGCAAAAGTCTGTGAGTCTATCTGACTGAACCACTTCAACAGGGTTGACCAAAATAGCATCTGAACAGGCTAGATGTAACTAAGTGTATTTGGGATATAGGAAACTACAATTTTCACTTAGAAGACCATGCTTCATATAGTTGCACATATATTAGCTGCACACTTCTAAAATGTTACATGTAAGTAGAGTCTACTTGCCTTCAATAGCTAAATTATGTACTGACTGTTTGAAATAGTGTGGATGTGTATTTCTGTGTATTACAATAATTTACTCTATGCTCATTTAAGCAGTTCTCACTCATCAAGGTGAATGTCGGAATAGGAAGGGGAGGGAAGGGGAGGGGAGGGAAATCCTCACCATCTGGGGTGACTACATCCATTGTGTTTTCTGCACAGCATTACAGATCTGCGTTGCTATTATTTTATTCTTGATTTTTTTTTTCAAATTCTCAGTCTAGTCTACCTTAAAACTATAGCAGACTTCAACACTTAGCCTCCCTGTTCATACAAAGATCAATCTTCATATAATAGAAACATATATGCATATTTAACCCTGTACTCAATATTGAACCAATTCATGTCATTCCCAGAACTAGCAATAGATCCTAACGCTCCCATTACCCAAAGTTTACTTCTCAACAGTGTAATACATTTTCTGCAGCTAAGGTACCAGAAATAGGCCTATTGCTAGGGATGTTGTGCTAAATAGAGTAGCACTGTGTATCTTTTATTCTCAAAACCTGATCATTGCCTCTTTTCCTATGCATTTAGAAAAGGTCTTGGTTGAAACTTTAGGAAAGGAGCAATTGCTGCCTGATCTCTCAGGCATCATACAAAGTTTTGCTGGCTCAAGTCAGCCAGGGCAGAAGGCAGTTTTACCAAGCTTTTTTAGCCTAGCATATCTTTGCTATTTTATATTTTCTCAGTCACTCTCTCTCCTTCACTCCAAATAAATAATGGAGAATTAGCTACAGTAGATCTAACCCATCTGTCCCTCTGGAGCCAGAATGTCTTAGCAGTGTTCCCCTCTTGGTAGCAGAACAAGGTAAATTTGAAGGTTGGTACCTAGAATCAAAGTATCAAGAATAAGGCTTTAATTAAATATACCAAAACTGAACTCCACAAATCTAGACAACTACTAGAGTTACAGTTTTCTGAATCTCTTCGCTATTATCCACCAGTCATTTGGATTGTTATGGCCCAGGTGCTCTGTTAAATATGGCAAATTGCAATGGTTTAAGCAGAAATTTAGTGACATTAGTAGTTACATAAGCAAGAGAGAGGGTATTGAATAATAATATAAAATCAGGTAATTAATAATAATTTTGGGAGATTAACACCTAGAGAACCGATCAAAATGTATCATTTTGTGAAGTATAAACAATTATGTATGATCTACATAATTGAATTTGCTTCCAGGAAGCCAGTCTGTTTGTCTTATTTATTTATTTATTGCAATAGCAGCCTGCTCCAATACTAGCAGACTTTGGGCAGAGTACAAGGTCAGTTCAGAATATAAAATAGATCCCAAAAACCAAGATAAAAGGATCAGTAAACAGTTAACCAACATCTTCACAGATGCCTACTGTTTTAAATAATCTAAAAGTAAAATGCATGTGGGAATGGAACTGGTTTGGCCTCTCTGCTAATTGTCCTCAGGGTTGGGGACAATGGCTATTCCATAAAGTATTTTTTTTTAAAAATCACTATCAACACTTAGGCATAATGGTGTACAAAAGGCAATTAATAAATTTCATCTCAAGGAAAAAATGGAAAACTCCAAACACATACTCAAAAATGTATTTATTTTTTGTTTAAAAAATGGGGGGACTCAAACTTCCTTAAACATATATTGATAATTAAATTTGGGAAAGTACAAGAAATTCTTACTTGAGCAATACACCAAAGAAACTGGAAAATAATTTTAAGAGTAAGGACATATTGCTTCATGACAAGTCTGTAAAATCCTTCACTAGATTTTGCTTTATTCAAGAATCAAAAACAAATTTAATTTCAATTAGACATGAGAATGAACCACTCATCAAAATTCTCCATCAAATTTGTTTGTTTTTATACATTCATGACAACTATCTGGACAAGTCCCTGCAGTTTTATTGGCAACCTGTTTTGGAACTAGTTTGCCATGGCTTGTTTCTTAGGGCTAAGAGAGAGTGACTAGCCCAAGGTCACCCAGCTGGCTTCATATCTAAGATATTAGAACTCACAATCTCCCAGCTTCTAGCCTGATACCTTAACCACTACATCAAACTGGCTCTCTGACAGAAAAACGTAGTGGAGAATTTATCTGATTTTTTTTCCAGGAGGAGGAGGAGACACTTTCCAACAATATCTGAATGGAGATTATAGAAGGATTCCCTCTTAGCAGTGGCGGCAGAGGAAAAACAGGACATTCATGTACATACCTCTTACTCAGCTCATTGCTAAGTAAAGACAAGAACAGCACATTCAAGTCATGAGAATTTTTCAAATTCTTTGAGATAGAGATGATAGAGATGGAGATAGAGATAGAGATTAATCAGATTGTATGAGAGCTGGTAGAAGAAATGTGAAAGAATGTGTCTGTACTAATTTCAGTACAAATGGAATCTGAAAACTACATGTTCTTATTCAAGATTCCAAGCAGATGCCCTCTCCCAGATATTCCAGTCTATACTTCCTTCCTCTGACCTCCTCCCTGGTTTTATTTTTTGTTACCCATGACTGAAACATGGGTAAACTACCTTTCCAAGCACAGGTACAATGCGAAGTAACTCTCTATTATCTGTCTATCTCTCTGTTTCTCTATCATCAAGTTTTTAAATAAAGGTTTATAGTGTGCAACAGTATGGAATTTCTTGCAGGAAAAGCAATATAACAGATTTAGCTACTTGAAATGCATTATGTATTTTGAAAACACTGTTGCTGTTGTTAACAAGAAACCCAAGGACCATCTTTTTAACAGACCATAAATCATCTACTTATGAAGGTTTATTCATAAATATAAACTTGAAGAAATGTGGACAGCAATAAAATATCACATAATATATAGATGCTAAGTCTTGGAATATAAAATCATCCTTTATGGACTAACTATTAGCACCAGAATGACCTGAAAAAAAGAAACATTAAGATGAATACTAAATGCAAAGTAAAGTGAAAAATGTGTTCTCTCGACAATGAATTTTAGGATTAGAAAGTTAGAAAGCTAGAACAATAGAGTCTGAGTGGGAAAGTCTAGATAGGAAAAAAATACTAAGTAGTAGATAGGTGTCCAAATCAAAATGTCACTCTGTTTCTGGTGCAGACATCTAACATCAATAACATCTTCCCTCATTTTCTCTTGTCACAGTCTCCTTGCAGTCTGATGTTTCACCACTGTTGCATGGTGAGATCTGATTCATTGAGATTAGAATGAAAAGTTTTGAATTACCATCTCTTTCAAAGCCTGAGAAAGACATATTGCATTGTGATGATGGTTTATTCCTGGGTTTTTCTAACCATGAGTGTGGTCAGTTTAAAATCATTAATTACATGATATTTCTCTCAGTAGCAGACAGTGGATTCTGTGCACAGTGCTAACACTTATCCTCTCATGATTAAAAGGGAACAGCTAATCTGCAGGGAGGAAAAGCACTGAAATGCATGGCTTTCCCTTACTAAATTGGGGAAATGGATTATTTATGAAACTTAATTCCGTAATGTAAACTATTTTGAAATGCGAAGCTTATGAAGGCAGAAGTTTACTGTGTTCCACACTGGCGATACTTGCACATCATGCCACACCAGAATTCTTTATTATTCTGGTTTGGAGTCACATGCAGACATGTCTATTATACCTTTTAAGATTTTGTACAGAAATTACTCATACTGAAAGCTTTGACTGAAATGTTGAATACCTTGTAAAATACAGTGTGCATTGCTTTTCTATGTTTTGTATTGTCTCTATTGTTAATACTATTTTATTATATTCAAGTATAACCTTGCATTGCTTATACAGTACTTATATCCATATGCCTCCCATTAACGTATTTAATTGCAAGAAAAAGAACAATTTTATGTACACAGCACACCAGCACTGGTTTATGTTTATTCATATAGGATTTTCAGCAATTCATGAGTAGGTTTTCTATTTAAAGAATAGAATCAAAATAAAATTATTGTTTCAGTCATAAATCCCCAGATGGCAATTTCCTTGTGATTAATATTTCCAAACCCTCTCAAAATCATATGCTCCTTCTCCTTTCAGTGCCAACAGTGGGGCTGGGGACAGGAGTTAAAAAATATTAAAAGCCCCCTGCCCAGTACTTTTTAAAAAAATAATAGTTGTTTAGACTGGATTTGGCATTTTAATCAACCTACTGAGTCCTTCCCAAGGTCCTGGGATAGGCAGATGTTGCTCTGATGGTGTTAAAGGTATCGTTACAGGATATAAGCTGTTCCAAGTAAAGCTGCCTTTTGCAATTGACTGATGGTGATTTGTCAATGCCAATGGTGTTCAAGTGGTGCTCCAGATGTTTTGGGATTGCACCTAAATTGCTTATAACTATTGATACTATCTTTAATTTCTTTTGCCATAGTCATTCTGCTTCTATTTGCAGGTCTTTACATTTTGAAATTTTCTCCAGTTCTTTCTCTTCTATTCTGCTGTCTCCAGGCATTGCAATATCTACTATCCAGGCTTTTTTGTCTTTCTTATCAACAACGGTTAAGTCTGGGTTGTTGTGTGGCAGGTGCTTGCCTGTTTGAATTCTAAAGTCCCAGAGCACTTTAGCTTCTTCATTTTCTATTTGTCTGTTTTGTGGTCCCACCAGTTCTTGCTTGCAGGCAAAAGGTATTTCTTGCAGATATTCTAATGTACCACTTTTGCTACTTTGTCATGCTGTTGTTTGTAGTCAATCTCTGTGATCTCCTTGCAGCAGTTAACTAGGTGGTCCACTGTTTCTTCAGCTTCTTTGCAGGGGAGGCATTTGCTGTCTGTTGCTGCCTTCTCAATTCTGACTTTATATGCATTTGTTCTTAAAGCTTGGTTTTGTACAGCCAGAATTAGCCCTTCTGTCTTTTTCTTCAACTTTCCTCTCTTAGCCATTGCCAAGTCTTGTTGTTATCTGCTTTGCCTGCTAATTTTTTGGGTACTGGCCATGTAATACTTTGCCTTGCCATGTCCCTTTTCTGTTTTTCATTTGGTCTTTCTTATAAGCCAGTTTGGTCTCTTTGGTATTCAGTAAGCCTTCATGGTGTACTAGTTTCAGTGCATCTTCTTCACTGTCCTTCAGATATTCTTCCAATGCCCATTTTTTTCTTCAACTTTCTGGCGTACTTGTAACATTCCAAACCCACCTATGCTGTTTGGTAAGTGGAGTCTGTCAACGTCACTTTGTGGATGAAGGGCATGATTCATTGTCATTATTTTTCTGGTCTTCCTATCCAGGGATTTTAGTTCACCTTGAGTCCAGTCCACTATTCCAGCTGCATATCTAGTGACTGGAATTGCTCAGGTGTTAACTATCTTGATGGTATTTCCTGCACTGAGTTTGGACTTTAAGATCTTCTTCACTATTCTGATGTATTCACTACTAACCTTCTTCTTGACTTCAGTGTGCTTTATGCTGTCAGCCTGAAGGATGCCCAGGCATTGGTACTGATCTTCTTCATCAAGATTCTTGATATTATTTCCACTGGGCATCTAGATTCCTTCAGTTTTCACTATTTTTCCCCTGTTAATGGTCAGGGTGGCACATCCGTCCAGTGCAAACTTCAATATCTTGGCTGTATATTTGGACAGCATTGATCAGCAATTCTATTTCAGATGGTGTTTTTCCATACAGCTTCAGATCGTCCATCTGAGGTGGGACAACCTGGCAGATGTTTTTGATGTTTGATAGCCATGGCCTGACTTGTTCAGTATTGTTGACAGTACTGAATCAATGCAATGACTAACAGTAGTCTACTGGTGATACTGAATCTCCTTGAAAAATTCCTCTTTTGATGTTAACCTCTCCCAGTCTATCACCACTGACCAGCAACTGTGTCTTCCATTGTGCCACTGTTCTTTGCACAAAGCTTGATGTTTCTACTGACTCCTGTTATTTCTAGGCACTTGATTATCCAATCATGTGGCAGGGAGTTGAATGGCTTCTTGTAATCAATCCAAGCTACATTCAAGTTGGTCTTCCTTCTCTTGCAGTTTTCCAAAAGCATCTTGTCAATTAGGAGCTCATCTTTTGCCCCTCTGCTGTTTGGGTGGTTTCCTTTCTGCTCAGATGGAAATAGCTTGTTTTCAACTAGGTGCTGTTGGACTGCATCAGCTACCACCCCAGTTAGCAATTTGAAAGTTGTTGGCAAGCAGGTAATTGGCCTATAGTTGCCTGGTGCTGCCCCGTTTGCTGGACCTTTCATTATCAGGTAGGTTTTGCCAGATGTTAACCAAACTTCAATTTTACCTCCTTGTAGTAGCTTGTTAAACTGCTTGGCAATGGTGCTGGCACTGACCAATTCTTGATATTCCTTGACCTTTTCTCCATCATTTCTGCTGTTATTACAAGTTCTTTCATTTCAGCTTCTTTTTTATTCTTATCTACCTCCTTTATCCAAGCTGCATTCTTGTTGTATTTCTTTGGGTTGTCCCATAGCTGAGCCCAGAACTTCACTGTTTCTTCTTTGTCAGGTGTTGACTGGTTCATTGCAGTCTCTCCATTGATGGACTGGTAGAAACATTTCTGTTTCGACTGAAATTGGAGATTCTGCCTGTAGTGTGCAATTTGAGCTTTGTATCTGCTGATCTTCTTGTCTATGGCTGTTATTTCTTGCTTTATTATTTCCAATGCTTCATTGATCTTCGTTGTTTCTAGGTGATATTTCTTGACCAGGTATTCTTTGGTCTTTTTTTTTTCCTTCAGCTTTTTTTCTTTCATCCATTCTAGCTTGCTTGCATCTGATCTTAGCATGCTGATCTTATTTTCCATCCTGATGTTCCATTTTGGTGGTGTACTGTTTGACTTTTTTCCTTGTTTGTTGATTTTGCATTTAAGGTATTCAGTTATAACTGCAGCCGTGCTGTACATCACTTGGTTTGTTTCTTGCAGTGAAGATGCTTATATTTGATATTACAGTATTGGCATCATTTAATACTTGTGCTGTTTCTTTGTAACAACCTTCAGTGCAGGCAACTTTGTTCTGTTGTTTTTGTGCTGTTCTAGATGCTCAATTATTCCTTGTTTTAATTCCTTTTTTTTTTTTTTTTGGTAGAGGGCTTTGCTCTTTCTGAGGAAAAGGCTCTACTGTCTGAGCTACTTCTGGCAAGGCTTCAATTTCTTTGCCCTGGGTAGACCTTTGCAATTCTTCTAATTCTACTTTTGTGAATACTTTATTTCATGTTAAAAATCAACACTGATCTGTTAGCTTCTGTTTTGTATTTCTGATTCCGGATGCTGTTCTTTCCTGGAGTGGTGCATTCTTTTCAGATATCCTCTTCTCATTGGACTTGATTTGTAACAGCAGATCATTATTTGTTTTCAGTCTTCATATATTTGCAACAGATAAACAACTTTTCTTCCAGTAGTTCTGCAGCTGCTGGCCCTGGTTGCTCAGCCAACAGTCCTGAGTCCTGTAGTCCACTTGTCACCAGATGTCCAGGAACTAGAACACCTAGCAGAGTCCTTGTTGACCCGGGCAACAACCAATCTGGTATAGGTTTCTGTAAATTACATCTCGCCATATTGTCTATGGAAGAGACACTCTTCGTCTGGCTCCTCTGACAAGACCTGTCCAGTATGGTTGAACGTCTGGCATAGCTCTTATCCTCCTCAGAGCACACAAGCCCCACAACCACATCAAGGTAGTGGTTTATTATTCTTATTAATTAAACTTGCATGCTGACTGACTCCCAATGATTCTAGGTGGCTCATAACAATCAAAGAAATTACAATGAAATCAATAAAAGATAAAAGATGGCAAGTGGGACAAACCAGATGGAATAAAGCAAGGGGTTTCATTTTCCCCCACCAAAGGCCTGGGTGAAGAGCCAGGTGTTCACTGCTCTTCTGAACAGCAGCAGAGTGGAGCCGAGCCGTATCTCAGGGAGAAACTCATTCGAGAGGGCAGGTGCTGCCAAGAGAAGGCACACTTCTGGGGTCCCAATAGATGACACTAATTAATTAAATGAACCCAGAGCGTGCCAACTCTGCAAGATCAAATTGGTCAGGCAGATACTATTGGAGACAGGCGGTCAGTCAAGTAATCAGGCCCCATGCCACAGAGAGCTTTAACAACCAGCACCTGGAATCACACCCAAAAGCAAAATGGCAACCAGTGCAACTCATGAAGCAGAGGTGTTATATGGCCATACCAAGGCACGCCCATCACTGCTTGTACTGCTGCATGCTGAACCAGATGAAGCTTCTGGGTGGTGCTGAAGTGCAGTCCCACATACAGTGTGTTTCATAGTCAAGCTGTGAGGTGACTAAAGCATGACAAGCACAACCAAGGGTGTCTCAGTAAGAACTCCGAACCTGAAATATGGCAGAAATGGTCTAGATAATCTGTTTCCTCCAGGATTCTCGTCAGCTGCGGATCAACTACCCTAATACAGGCTCTTTCCTGTCTCCAGTCAGACTCACTTTGAGTCTTCCTCCAACAACACTCCAGATGTCTCTTCTGGCACTTTACCTCCTCAGTAAACCACAGTAAACGATGGAATTGGCATACAGGAAATGGACACATATATGCAGTATGATCCAAGGCTTCAGCCACCCACCCATTCTAGGCAATAACTAGGGCCTTAGCTGAACCACCCACCAGATCCTCAAGGAAAAACAAACCCTGGAACCTCACTGGGTCCAACAATGTATGTATGTATGTATGTATGTATGTATGTATATGTGTGTGTGTGTGTATGTAGATAATACGTATGCAAACCCATGTGCATGTATACCTACACACGCACACAAATACACATAAACACCCTCCCCCCACAGGCAGTGGGGAGAATACAAAAGAAAGGTAAAGTAACTGTAGTATTTACATCTAAAATGTTTTTCTTAATGTAAGTAGGCTTTTTAAAATTCTCAAACTATGTTAGAGATATAAAATTTGAAATAGTGTAATAGTAATATCCTCTCTACTGCACTACTTTCAATTTATATTCCATTACAACCAGCCCCTAACATTATCCCTGAAAGAATGTCATATAACCCCCCCCAAAAAAACCCCAAATATTACCTGAAATATAGAGGTGCATGTTATTTAATGCATAAATCAGTGTTTGCTTATTTCCCTTTTGCTTGTTATATTGTCCTTGCTTACTCTCAATCCTGTTATTTTAAAAACACACTCCTTTCTTTCTGTAGGTTTTAATGTATTTTTTCTATCTCCACTATATCACTTTTATTTTAAATAAAATACAGGGTGTCAACTAAATAAGTGAAATGTAATTTCTGGATCCTGTCTTATAAAGAACTGCATGAACGTTACATAATTTCAAGTTTGGCAACTGGTAGTTAATGAAAAGTAAAATTATAGCTGCAGTATAATTTCCTTTCCTTTCCTTTCCTTTCCTTTCCTTTCCTTTCCTTTCCTTTCCTTTCCTTTCCTTCCTCCCTCCCTCCCTCCCTCCCTCCCTTCCTTTCTTTCTTTCTTGGGCAAGTGGAGGGGGGTATCTCTCCTGATTCACTGTCATGAGCTCACTTCTATAAATGTTTATTGACCATTTTAAAGGGGAAAAAAAGACAGAAAAAAGGAAGGAAAAGAGAAAAAAGTAAGAAAAAAACAAAGTAAATAGATTTTCAAGCATAAGTATAAATTAAGTACAAGTACAAATTCTCAGGACATTAATTTAGTTCTACATATCTAAATATCTTGTGTCATTTTAAAACTACAGGTCATTATTAAAAGCAAATTAATGTATGAGTATTAACAACAGGAATCAGTACAATATGATTCTAGTATTAAAATGAAAAGTTAGGTTTATCTAGTCAATAAGAAATGTATCCTTATGTAACAAATCATCAACATCAAATGTTAAAAACTTTACGTTATGAGAACCCCAATGTTCGGAAGTGGTACAAGGCCAAATTATTACAATTATAGACCAAAAATACTTTCCACATTAAATTCTGTGCCAGATTTTTTTTTTAAAAAAAAAAACAAGGTTGTTTTGAACATTGAGGCACAGTCCCACAACTTAATTTGTCATTTTTCTACTGAATGAATTATACATATTTTCCAATGGCAGGTTGGAAACGGAATTCAACTTTTTAGAATGTATTTCATTCTAGTATAAATCATTTTCCAAAATTGCTGGGTTTCACAAAAGTGCCACCAAATAGGAAAGAATGATCCAAACTGATTGTTACATTCCATGAGTTTTTAGAAAATGAATAATCAATTTTAGTAATATTGGAGCAAGATACCATCAATAAAACATACCAGTTTTCTCTAAGTGTAATATTCACTGTAAATTTAATATTTTCTTCTATTGATATTCCCATTGTTGTATATTGATGATTCTGTCTTAATTTTGCATCCAATCTTTAACTAGTTCGGTTTCTGAGTCATGTTTTACAAAAGTTATAAAAAGGTTCAAGATGTACTCTGAGTCTTGGATTATACCGTTTTCAAATTCAGTCAAATCCCTAAGTGTTTTCCCTTATTTTTATAATTCCTTTACAACAATACTGCTTATCTGTCAACTATTAGTCAACCATCTTGTCAAATAGTTCTGATTAGTCCAAAAAGAGTCTCAAAGGACTTCTTCTTTACTGATATTTAGATTGTGCAATCTGTACAATTCATTATTTCTCCACCGACCACATTTCTTTACATGTTTATTTTCATGAAAATAAACATTTAATATGGGTGATAAATCTGGACTATTATGTTTTTTTGTGTTTGTCTATGTTTGTCCCTTACTTTCAATACACTGCTTTTTATTGAATGATCAATTGTTTATTTCTGTTTATATTGAGCCAAAGCTACTTCTGTAAACTATCTGGAAATTCTACTCCCTTAGCAGAGGTAACCCAAGGTATAAGGTGATTGATACCCAGTCTGTTATCCAAGTTAGGCAATTGGCATGATAAGATAGTTTGAAGCTTGGTACTACCAAACTGCCCTGTTCTTTCAAATTTTATGATGTTTAAAAATTGATCCTCAATCTTTTATCAAGCTAGATAGCTATTTGTTGCTGCTTGTCATTTTATACTCTATCTTCACTTTTTATTGGAATTTTTTAGAACAGAAAGTTATGCCTTGGCAGAATGTCCAATATAATTTTCTGTCCCACTGCCAAGTCTCATAATCAATCAGCCATCAGGGTTCTATAATCAATCTGCCATCAGGGCTCTTTATCCTACGTCTTCTCTTACACTAAAAAAAAAAAAAATGAACATTTTTTTAACTGTCCAAAGTATAGTACAAAACTTACCCCAACCCCCAGAGAACTGTACATGCATCCTGAGAATCAACAGTAAAGAAAGTGCTCAGAGACAGACATGACAACTGTGGGCATGGTGACATCATGCCCATATTTGAATGAATGATTTTTATTCATTTTTCTCCCTAAACATGCAAAACTACTTGTGTGATTTAATTTAATTTTGATTTAATTACCGGACTACTATACTCAGCACCAAAGAGTTTTCCTTCTCTGCCCTGACCATGATGAAGAATCCATTGCTTCTAGCAAGGATAGCCAGAAAAAGCTCCAAGCTTCCTCTGGGCAAGAGATGATCATCCTCTTCACAGCTGCACAAGAGCAGGGAACACTACAAGTAGGGCTGCCGGCTTTGATCAAGGAAAACCCTGCATTCAGCAATGTGCACATGGATTGTAACACAGATCTAATAACAAGTATGTTTTTGTGCATTTTCTAAAACTCATTTGTGTTTTTATTTTCATTTTTTCCCCACTATGACAAGAAGCAACATCCAAAGATTTTGGGTGTTGTTTTGCTTTTGCCATATTTTAAGCAACACCTTTTAATGATATTAATGAAGTGATGTGTCAGTATGCCCATGTCTGTGGGCTTGTGCATATATAATAATTTGAGACAGATAAATGAAATGTGAGATTTCTATATATTATAAGCCTTTGGGATATGCTATACACCACAAAATATATTAACGCATTCTGTTTTAATGCTGGCTTCTATTAATAATGTTGCATTTTATGATCCATACTAATGTATTGTTTATTGTAAAGTATCTCAAGTGTACTTTAATAGAGAAAGACAGGAGAGAAAACATTAAGATAAATAAATCAGAAAGCAGATTTAAAAGAATAAATAAATTGGTGAATAAATAAAAGTCAGATTTGAATGTTGGTGATTTACATACTCAAACCTATCAGCATATACCAATAATGAAGCAAATGTCATTAATCCCCTCTCCCATTGCATCCATTTGACCAGTTTTTATAATTTACTGTGTTCCCCCTCTAAGCACAATGCCACTCAAAAAGCTTCAACAGTAAACAAAAGTTGACATCTTGCAATATTAATTTAAGCACATCTACCAGTGTTCTTTATGAAAACAATAGACCTTCCTCCCCCCACCCTACCCCCCAAAATCCTTGGATATTATGGCCTCATCTCTCAAGAGGTAAGGAAGTAAATGGACCTGGCAAGGCTGCTCAGAAGTAAGCTGCTAAAAGATCCTAGATCCTCACCATAGCAAGATCCTGGTAATTAAGGAGCAATCTGGGCTTGCTAAGATCTTTAAACCACACCAGGTAATGAATGTCTTTGTGGATTCATCTCCTAGCATTACTGGCTGCCAAGATCTTTCCTTGAGATTTGGCTGGATCCTTTTTCTTGCTGTTCCTTTAGATGTTGTCAACTTAATGAATCTTATGGGTATATGAAACATAGATTAAATTTATGACTTTGAAATTATCCTGACAGATTTATTAGAACTTCATTGTAGGATCAAGGGAGATCTTCTAGTAAATTGTTTTCAAAAGTTCACATTTTCTGCACAGAACCAAACTGACTCCATAGGGATTTAGTTCCAGCTAATGTACATAGAATTTCCAGTAGTAATAGTCCTTAGTGTAAAATGGATTTGCCTTTCTTTTTCATAGTAAATGGACAAGAACAAAGAAGGTGTTCATTTGTACTTTTTCCCCCCCATATAATTATATTTATAAATTTCACTGTAAGTATTTGCTGTCATTCAGTACTATTAGGACTTAATATTTTTCAGTGCATTTGTATTTATTACCTATTAGGGCTCTACAATGCTTCAGAAATAATTAAGAAAAAGTGTTCCAGAGTATATGGGAACATGAATATGACACCTTTCTGTAATTCTTTAATGCAGCCACACCTTTTCCCAGATTTTCACAGTCACACATGTTCTTGGGAAAAAGTTAAGCTTTTTTAGAGAGTTGTAGACAAGTGGTACATTTCCACCACTATACACTCTGAAAATCCACTCTGGAATCAAATCTCAGCACTGCATAGCCCTATTATTTATTTAACAGAGAATATATAATTTCTATCAATTAACCAACCCAACCCCATGCAACTGGAGCCAGAACCAAGCATTTTAAGACACATATTGCTGTCTCCATAAAAATAAAACTGTATCGCCTCTGCCTAGTTAAGTTGGTTATGCCTAACAATAAAAACATGATAGGAGTTTTTTTTTTGCACTGCAAATTTCCTCATTCTGTCAAGAAAGAGCAAATTGGACTAGAAACTTGCACGTACAGTGGGGCAAAAAAGTATTTAGTCAGCCACCAATTGTGCAAGTTCTCCCACTTAAAAAGATGAGAGAGGCCTGTAATTTTCATCATAGGTATACTTCAACTATGAGAGACAAATGAGAAAAAAAATCCAGAAAATCACATTGTCTGATTTTTAAAGAATTTATTTGCAAATCGTGATGGAAAATAAGTATTTGGTCACCTACAACAAGCAAGATGTCTGGCTCTCACAGACCTATAACTACTTCTTTAAGAGGCTCCTCTGTCCTCCACTCGTTACCTGTAGTAATGGCACCTCTTTGACCTTGTTATCAGTATAAAAGACACCTGTCCACAACCTCCAAACTCCACTATGGCCAAGACCAAAGAGCTGTTGAAGGACACCAGAAACAAAATTGTAGACCTTGCACCAGGCTGGGAAGACTGAATCTGCAATAGGCAAGCAGCTTGGTGTGAAGAAATCAACTGTGGGAGCAATAATTAGAAAATGGAAGACATACAAGACCACTAATAATCTCCCTCAATCTGGGGCTCCAAGCAAGATCTCACCCTGTGGGGTCAAAATGATCACAAGAACGGTGAGCAAAAATCCCAGAACCACATGGGGGGACCTAGTGAATGACCTGCAGAGAGCTGGGACCAAAGTAACAAAGCCTACCATCAGTAACACACTACGCCGCCAGGGACTCAAATCCTGCAGTGCCAGACGTATCCCCCTGCTTAAGCCAGTACATGTCTGGGCCCGTCTGAAGTTTGCTAGAGAGCATTTGGATGATCCAGAAGAGGATTGGGAGAATGTCATATGGTCAGATGAAACCAAAGTAGAATGTTTTGGTCTAAATGCAACTCGTTGTGTTTGGAGGAGAGAGAATGCTGAGTTGCATCCAAAGAACACCATACCTACTGTGAAGCATGGGGGTGGAAACATCATGCTTTGGGGCTGTTTTTCTGCAAAGGGACCAGGACGACTGATCCGTGTAAAGGAAAGAATGAATGGGGCCATGTATCGTGAGATTTTGAGTGAACACCTTCCATCAGCAAGGGCAATGAAGATGAAACGTGGCTGGGTCTTTCAGCATGACAATGATCCCAAACACACTGCCCAGGCAACGAAGGAGTGGCTTCGTAAGAAGCATTTCAAGGTCCTGGAGTGGCCTAGCCAGTCTCCAGATCTCAACCCCATGGAAAACCTTTGGAGGGAGTTGAAAGTCCGTGTTGTCCAGTGACAGCCCCAAAACATCACTGCTCTAGAGGAGATCTGCATGGAGGAATGGGCCAAAATACCAGCAACAGTGTGTGAAAACCTTGTGAAGATTTACAGAAAACGTTTGACCTCTGTCATTGCCAACAAAGGATATATAACAAAGTATTGAGATGAACTTTTGATATTGACCAAATACTTATTTTCCACCATGATTTGCAAATAAATTCTTTAAAAATCAGACAATGTGATTTTATGGATTTTTCCCCCCCATTTTGTCTCTCATAGTTGAGGTATACCTATGATGAAAATTACAGGCTTCTCTCATCTTTTTAAGTGGGAGAACTTGAACAATTGGTGGCTGACTAAATACTTTTTTGCTCCACTGTAAATACTTCGCCCACCTACTATTATTCAAACTTAAGAAGTGAAATAAAAGCAACAGAACAATCTCATGTTTCCCCTACACTTTTCCCATCATCTTCCTAGAAGAATCACTTCAGAACTGGACACATGGTATAAGAAGAGTATTCCAATAGTTCTACTGTTATGGTCAAAAGCAATGAAATGAAACAAGAAGTTACATCATTGGAAAAAAAGTCAAACTATTCTGGTTATTTCCATCCTCTATGCAGATCCACCAGAATAATCTTCAAAATTTTGGAAATGAAGGAGATAATCTGCCTGGCTAGAGACTTAGAATCAGAGATGCAGTGTCAAACTAATATCATGCCAGACATAACTGGCTCCAGGATTATTATGGCCCCTATTGAAAAAGAGGGGTAGAACAGAAATTTGCTTATAAAATGCTCAGTTGGGTAGAGCTACTCATTTCTGAAGTAATATTAAGCTACACCAGACAATTCTATTTCTCACTTGAACATGTATGCTGGACAAACAGAGAACCTTGGCTAGGCAAGTTTTGATCCACAGCTAGTCCAACCACAACCACAGAAGCTCACCGGGTAACATTAGACCAATATCAGCCCTATTTATCTTACAAGATTGCTATTGTGGGGAAAATAGGAGGGAGTGCTGTATATTCTATCTTGAGCTCTGAAAGAAAGGTAGGATATAAATCTAATAAATACTGCTACTACTACTAACAGTAACAACAGTTGGGGGAAACCAGAATCATGTTCGATTTTCACATGAGGATACTATTGAAAGAAAAGCTCAAGTATTTATAACAACTTTTAAAATCCATCTGACATATATCAGCCACAGTAAGCCTGTGAAAAGTTCGACTTTTTAACTAAATTAATGTGGATATTTGTATTTTTAACTGCTTGGGGCTTTTATTTTAATTGTGAGCCGCCCAGAGACCCTGTGGGGGAGATAGCCAGCATATAAATTTAATAAATAAATAAAAATAAGCCTCCAGAATAAGGCATCTCCTGATGATTTTCTTCTCATTTGGGTTAATTTAGAAAATATGGGCAAAGAAAATATGTTTGCTCAGGCAACATGTTGTTATTGTTGTTGTTCAGTCGTTAAGTCATGTCCGACTCTTCGTGACCCCATAAACCATATCGCGCCAGGCCTTCCTGTCCTTCACTGCCTCCCTGAGTTTGCTCAGTTTCATGTTCATTGCTTCAGTGATGCTATCTAACCATCTCATCCTCTGCCATCCTCTTCTCCTTTTGCCTTCCATCTTTCCCAGCATCAGGGTCTTTTCCAAGGAGTCCTCTCTTCGCATTAGGTGACCAAAGTATCTGAGCTTGAGCTTCATTATCAATCCTTCCAATGAGCAATCAGGGTTGATTTCCTTATAGATTGACTGGTTTGACCTCCTAGCAGTCCAGGGGACTCTTAAGAGTCTTCTCCAGCACCACAGTTCAAAGGCATCAATTCTTTGGCGCTCAGCCTTCTTTATGGTCCAGCTCTCACAGCCATACATTACTACTGGAAAAACCATAGCTTTGGTTATGTCTCTGCTTTTTAATATGCTGCCTAGGTTTGCCATAGCTTTCCTCCCAAGGAGCAAGCGTCTTTTAATTTCATTGTTGCAGTCTCCGTCTGCGGTGATCTTGGAGCCCAAATAAATGAAGTCTGTTACTGCTTCCATTTCTACCCCTTCTATTTGCCAGGAATTGATGGGTCCAGATGCCATGATCTTAGTTTTTTTAATGTTGAGTTTCAAGCCAGCTTTTGCACTCTCCTCTTTCACCCTCATCAACAGGCTCTTTAGTTCTTCTTCACTTTCTGCCATTAGGGTGGTATCGTCTGCATATCTGAGGTTGTTGATGATTCTCCCTGCAATCTTAATTCTGGCTTGTGATTCTTCCAGCCTGGCATTTCTCATGATGTACTCTGCATATAGGTTAAATAAGCAGGGTGAGAGTATACAGCCTTGTCGTACTCCTTTCCCTGTTTTGAACCAATCGGTTGTTCCATGACCGGTTCTAACTGTTGCTTCTTGGTCGACATACAGATTTCTCAGGAGACAGGTAAGTTGGTCTGGTACCCCCATCTCTTTAAGAATTTGCCAGAGTTTGTTGTGATCCACACAATCGAAGGCTTTTGCATAGTCAATGAAGCAGAAGTAGATGTTTTTCTGGAACTCTCGTGCTTTCTCCATGTTCCAGTGAATGTTGGCGATTTGATCTCTAGTTCCTCTGCATCTTCGAAACCCAGCTTGTACATCCTGTAGTTCTCGGTTCACGTACTGCTGAAGCTTAGCTTGTAGGATTTTGAACATAACCTTGCTAGCATGTGAAATGAGTGCAATTGTGCGATAGTTTGAGCATTCTTTGGCATTGGCCCAAAAAAAGTACAGGCAACATGTAGAGATTGGTAAATATTTTCTAAAATTGGCAGTAAAAGGGTTAAATTCTTCCAGCTAAAATTATAAATTATAGCTGACTATTGTTGAGTATGACATGATATATAATTCCAGAATTATTTAATAAATGCACATGACAGAAGAGGAAGATCTACTTTGCTTGACATCTCCAACAGTAATCTTCATTATCCCAATTGTTTAGGATATTTACAATCAAATACCATGGGCATTAAAATATTTTTTCCCAATTGCACTTAAAAGGTTAATGGATATGTTACTAAATCCAATCTCATTCATCTATATTCAACTGTTAAATATGTCTGATTCCAATCTATTAACAATCAATACAATTTGATATTAATATTTGTAATAATAAAACTAGATAAATTTGAAATTAAGCCACTTTTTACAGTATCCACATATAGCTAAAAATGTATTTATATTCCAAACCTGAAATTATTGAAGCCAACAATGTGTATGTATAATTAATCATAACAAATCATACTGTTATTAGTACTTCAAGAGAAATCTGTCAATACGTTATTTTGATGCCAGATTTTTTTAAATTTTTAAGTAAAGCATAACTGTCTACTTAGAGAAAACAGGCTCATATTATTCTTTTTTCATAAATGTGGAAAAAACTGAAATAATCTAGAAAAAAAACTTAGGCATGGAGAAAGGCATGAGAAAAATCTGGTTGACCTTGTTCTGATGAAAGTTTGAAATATGTTACAAAAATAAAGAGAATCAGCCTTCATTCTTTATAAAAACATAGACGTCTTACCTTTTTGGAAATATCAACCAAAAAGTTTAAGGATAAGGGCTTCAGAAGAAAAATACAAAGGAAAGTGCAGAATTTGGTAAAATAAAAGATGAATGTAATCCAAATATTTGGGCTCCCCTCCATTTCTAAATGCCTGATTCAATGCCTGTTCTAGTACTCGATGTATGCAAATTGTCTGCAAATGGTATTTAGAATGTTGTAAACATGTACTAAAATCTCAAAGGATTCTTCTGTGCAAAAGTATGTCCTTTGTTGCTTTGACATCATTAGTTGGTACACTGAATTTCATTTTCCTTAATATTGTTTATACAGGTGAAACTCGAAAAATTAGAATATCGTGCAAATGTTCATTTATGTCAGTAAGGTGAATTCAAAAGGTGAAACCAAGATATGAGACAGACGCATTACATGCAAAGCGAGATATGTCAAGCCTTACTTTGGTATAATTGTGATGATTATGGTGTACAGCTTATGAAAACCCCAAATTCACAATCTCAGAAAATTAGAATACTACATGACATCACTAACACAAGGAGTGGAAATAGAACAATATCGGACCTCTGCAAAGTATAAGCATGCATATGTACTCAGTACTTGGTTTGGGCCCCTTTTGCAGCAATGACTGCCACAATGCGGCGTGGCATGGATGCTATCAGCCTGTGGCACTGCTGAGGTGTTATGGAAGACCAGGATGCTTCAATAGCAGCCTTCAGCTTCACTGCACTGTTCGGTCTCATGTCCCTCATCTTTCTCTTGGCAATGCCCCATAGATTCTCTATGGGGTTCAGGTCAGGCGAGTTTGCTGGCCAATCAAGCACAGTAATCCCATGGTCACTGAACCAGGTTTTGGTACTTTTGGCAGTGTGGGCAGGTGCCAAGTCCTGCTGGAAAATGAAGTCAGCATCCCCATAAAGCTCGTCTGTGGAAGGAAGCATGAAGCGCTCCAAAATCTCCTGGTAGATGGCTGCATTGACCCTGGACTTAATGAAGCACAGTGGACCAACACCAGCAGATGACATGGCTCCCCAAATCAACAGAGACTGTGGAAACTTCACACTGGACTTCAAGCATAGTGCATTGTGTGCCTCTCCATTCTTCCTCCAGACTCTGGGTCCTTGGTTCCCAAATGAGATGCAAAAGTTGCTCTCATCAGAAAAGAGGACTTTGGACCACTTGGCAACAGACCAGTTCTTTTTTTCTGTAGCCCAGGTAAGACGCTTCTGATGTTGTTTGTTGTTCAGGAGCGGCTTGACAAGAGGAATACGACATTTGAAGCCCATGTCCAGGATCCGTCTGTGTGTGGTGGCTCTTGATGCACTAATTCCAGCCTCAGTCCACTCCTTGTGAAAGTCCCCAACACTTTTGAATGGCCTTTTCCTGACAATCCTCTCCAGGCTGCGGTCATCCCTGCTGCTTGTGCACCTTTTTCTACCACACTTTTCCCTTCCACATAACCTTCTATTGATGTGCTTTGATACAGCACTTTGGGAACATCCAACTTCTTTTGCAATTACCTTTTGGGGCTTTCCCTCCTTATGGAGGGTGTCAATGATGGTTTTCTGCACAACTGTCAGGTCAGCAGTCTTTCCCATGCTTGTGATTCCTACTGAACCAGCCTGAGAGACCATTTAAAGGCTCAGGAACCCTTTGCAGGTGTTATGGATTCATTAGCTGATTAGAGTGGGACACTTTGAGCCTAGAATATTGAACCTTTTCACACTATTCTAATTTTCTGAGATTGTGAATTTGGGGTTTTCATAAGCTGTACGCCATACTCATCACAATTATACCAAAGTAAGGCTTGACATATCTCGCTTTGCATGTAATGCGTCTATCTCATATATTGGTTTCACCTTTTGGGTTGCCGTACTGACATAAATGAACATTTGCACAATATTCTAATTTTTCGAGTTTCACCTGTACCTTTCAAAATAGTTTCTATTTGCTGAATAGATTATCAGCGTTAATTGTGATTATTTCCAACAGAGTAGCTGGGGGTTTATAAGCACCTCAGTCAGTGAAAGGATACCACTTTTATTAGAAAATATAGGCACAGAAAATTCAGTGTTTAATTCTCTTCCCTATGTTTTCCTCATCTAAATCATATCTCCTTAAACTGGTAGATTACTTTGTGTAGAAGAGTAACAGAAATGTAATGCAGTTACATCTACTTTTTCCCTATGTCCCCTAGGCCAATGGTATAGAGGAATGCTCAAATATCTTTTGCATCATATTGGTTCCTTAATGAAATTAGAATACAAAGAACAAAATTTAGTTTTTATAAACTTTGGAAATTAATCACTGCCCTCTTGCCATAACACATATTTAAACAGTGGAATACAACACAGGACAAAGAAAAAAAAATCTGTTACATATAAAGGTGATTCTCAATGATCAGCAAATACTTGAGTGAAATTTATGTGCAATTTTTACTCTTGAAACAATGTCCTTTTATCTTCAAGTCCCAGATCCATAACCACATAAATCCTCCATTAATGCTTTAATAAAAAGAACTTCTACAAGCAGATTAAAAAGACCATCTGACAATGTATGTCCATAAACGTTAATGCAAGTTATTTCTCTGTGTGTGTGTGTGTGTGTGTAGTCACGCACACCAGCACAATCAAGTTGAAATTGCACCTAAATGATCTTTTATTTCATATAGATACATTTGATCATATATGGATTTTTCACCATTTTTTTCTTAAATCATAAAACATACCATTCCTGCCAGTGAAGAACAACATTAGTCTGCAGAAAGTTAAGAATTTCCTTTTCTTAATTATTTTCGACTTAAATGCAGAACATTTTTAAAATGTCCTTAAAATGTGTGTTTGATATTAACCTTCAGGTAGTCCTCGAGTTACAATGGTAATTGGGACTGGAATTTCTGTTGCTAAGCAAGGCAGTCATTAGGCGAAACATCACATGACTGCATCACTTAGCGACGGCAATCCCAGCACTCCCCGTTGCCATCGTTAACCGAATCCCACCAGTCATTAGGTGAGAACCCACCCCGATCCAAGCCATTCCCGGCTTGGTCTCTCCCAGCCCCAAGCCTCAGTAAAGTAAGGGACTGCCTCCTCTGCCTCCTCTTGAATTTCCCCCATTGTATTTCCCCCCCATCTCTGTCCTTTTGGACGCCCTGCACAGTGGCACTCCTCAGCAGCAGCAATGGTGCCAATGGTGCTGGGCTGAAGTAGAGGCCCAGGGCCTTCAGCTGTCTCAGCCAGCCGCCATTGCCCTAGGCCTTTACTTCAGCCCAGCACCACCACTGCCTCCGGGGAGTGCCACCTCAAGCCTTGCGCCACAGCTAGCCACTCCAGTGCAAAGCCCCTGCTACTCCCATCAACCTGCACTCTGCAGGCCCTGCTGCGCCCAGCTGACCTTAGCCATCTTCCTCCCACTGCTGACAAGGCATACCGGCCTGGCCTTATGCAAGGCAGCTGCTGGCCACACCAGGCCTTCTTCCTGAGGCTGCTCCTGCAGTTTTCCAAATAGTGCACCCCATTCTCACAATGCTTCAGAAGGCCTTCGGAAAGCTTCTGAGGCCTTCCGAAGCTTTGTGAGAACAGGGCATGCTATTTGGAGAATAGTGGTCACTAAACGAGGAGAGGGTGTATAAATTTCTGAATTTGACTTCAAATATCAAGTGACTGAGAACATGCCCTCAACTCGCTAATTGTTAAAGTCAGTATCATCCTATTGACAACAGAGAAAGCTCAAAACAGTTCTTCATGAACTGCTCTTATTAGTATCAGTTGCTGCAGATGCAATGGACTTCAGCTTCTCTAATTTTCCAGTCAACAGGGCCTTGAACATGTTAGACGGGAATTAAGAGGAACCCATCCTGAGAGCCACAGATTGGGGAAGGTCTTTTTTTTTTTTTTAAAGCTATTTTTGAACATAACATTCAAGATCTGCTTGGAATTCAGCTTTGGCAAAGTGGTACTTTAAGTGTCTGAAGCCATCAAAATATGAATCAGAGAAGGAGAGACCTTATACTGTACTAAAAACTGTTGTGCAAAGAATAGCTTTTGGAGGGGAGGAGGAGAGCAACAAATGTTCCCCTTGTTTTTCATAACTTTCTCACTGCTATCACTTAAAATCTGCATAGTTGTTTTTTCTTTTTCTTTTGCGACAGCTTAAACACCATGATAACTGCACATGATATTCACAGTGGATGATTTAAAGATGGAAATTAAGCATCTGTCTCAACACAGTAAGGGGTCCTACTAGCAGACTTATAAAGTTTTCTGTACTAATGTGAAGCTGAGCAAGATTTCAAATGAAAAACTGAATGAGGTGAACAATAAACACCTCAGCTTTCTATTATCTTACCATTTAATGGAAAGGTGGGAAACTCTTGAAGGACAGAAGCTGTGTTCTGCTTGCTAAATTTGCAGAGCTAAATCATGCAGCCTCAGTATATTTTGGGCTGTCACAACACAATGCATATTTTGGGGATCTTAATATTATCCTACCATTGTGTATTTTTGAAAGCACCAATTCTCACAGGGTTCCAATTTCTAACACAAATGCTCTCTACTGCCCAGAAAGAGAAGCCATCATTATACATTGCCTCATTCACTTCATTCTGCAAATGAAATGAAAAGAAATGAAAAGAAATGAAAAAAAAATCTTTGCTTGCCCTCTTAATTGCAAAAAACACATCACAAGTACAGAGAATGATATCTATTAATAACTAGGTTATATTATTCCACTATCATAATCTATTTTATTTTTGAGAGGAAAATAGTGGTGCATGTTTTTCTTTCTTCCTAGGGGCAAGAAATATAGGGGGCAGTATTATCAACACCTTTACAACTGGAGAAAAAAGACTACGGGGAAAGATTGCTTGGTCCATAACACTGCCTTAGTTAGTGAGGGAAGACATCTGCTAATCTGAAGCTGCAATCTGTTAAACTACTGTGGGGAAAGGAAGAGAATGTCAGCAGGGTTCCAAGAGCTCATGCAGCAAGTATCTTGATAGTGAAAGAAGTTTCCTTAGGACAAGGCACATTAAAAAGTGTGGGCATTGATGAATGAAAAACATTCATATGGGCAGCTGTTCTGAAACTTCAAGACCTAACAACAATGCCCGCAGAAGAGAGGCGGCCAACAGGAAGAAGGATATTAATGCTTCCAAAAGGTATCTCTTTAGGAAAAATTCAGATATTACCATTCTGACAGTGCAAAGAAGAATGGTATATCTTTCACTGTACACAACACATCATACATGGATTTTGGCTGTACTCATTATAAATTTCAAACAAGACACAGTAATACAAGATTCTGCCTGTATTATGACCAAGCTGAGCTTCTGCCAAATCAGAATCTTTGGTATGTGATGAAAGTCACCTGAGATAGATAATAGGATGAAATTTCACTCTCAGCAAAATGACTAAGCATAGAGGAAGGATGGGAACCATTGTGTCCCAAGATTCTACCAAGGTCTTATCCTTAGATAGTCCATTACTTATCTTTGTTTTTTTGATTTACTCTAAAACACAGATCTTTTTATGGACGACTAATAGATTCTGGACGTAATATGGATCTCTAGTCTACTTCTTCATCGTTCTCACTTTTTAAAAGTCTGATAGTTTCCCTCCTCCCCACCATTTATCTTCTCCCAGTTCCCCTCTCTGGGATGGTCACAGCGGGGTGAACACAAAAGTCAATTTGGCAGATGGCGCCACACACTAGAAGCCCTAGGCTGTTTCTTTACATGTGTGACACATACTGAAAAGAGGTGGGGCTTTGGTTGTACCTGCTGTCTTGACACACACACACAGTGGATGCCCATCCCCTCTTAAACCTTCCTTTTTAACTTATTTTTCTGCTTTGTATATCCTCATTTACATCACTTCCTTGAAGGACTCTCTATCAAATCCTAAATTTCCAGACAGTCTTATCTTTCTGCAGTGCTTTATTATCGCCAGTATCAGTACTGTTGAGACTCTTTGCTTCCTACGTATTCAAATGGTGAACTGGTTCAAAATTTTCTTTCTTCCTACTTTTACTACTTCAAAACTAGAGCCTTCAAAAGCCTGGAAATTATAATCAGTGGGCTGGCTTATAAATTTATATGACAATGTATGACTCTTGCACCCAATGCCAGTGTGTCATTTCTATAACAGAAATGAGTTTATTGAAGTTTATAATATACAGTATTTATTTCCCTGAAAAAAGGAATAAGATGTTAGGTGACATCAGTGTGCTATAAATGTCTATTGAATAAAAGTTAATTTTATATAATAAAATACTAAAAATAATATGGTAATTTACAAAACCACAGTTCATATTCATATATATTTGAAGACTGGGAGTCTTAAATATTATTTTATTTTAAAGGTTGAGGTATCTGTAAGAAACCCTTCCTCCCTAGGTGAAAGTCTCACCACAACTGGCAGCATTTTACCTCTCCATAACCCATCACATTTTCATTCAGTACTATTAGGAAATTTCAGGGGAGCTTGTCACAAGTACGACTAATGGTTTTAAGATATAGGTATTTTGAAAAACAAACTCTCTCTCTCTCTCCCTCTCTCTCAAAAGAAAAGGGGAAAAAAAAGCCAGCTCTGTTTTTATCTTTAGGTATTTGGAATGAGATTGCATTCTAATAGGCTAGCACAGTTATTTCTACCTTTAAATCCAACAGATGGACTTCATGATTTTGTATGAAGATATAGTGTTTATCTGAATTATTGTTCAAGTGTATATTAGGCTAAATTACCTTAAATTATATTAAAAAGGTTGCTAGCTATCCTGGGAGTTTAATGAAGTTCCATTATTAATAATATTTGAATGCCAATTTATAAAATTCTCCGGACAGCATAGAAGTATAATAGGAGGTTTGGTTCAAATTAATGCATAATAAAGAGAAAACCAAACTAAAGCAATCCCAGAGTTAAAGACACAAATGGAATTGAACAAAATGAACAAAAATGACCAATAAGTGGTACCAGACCAACCTCCATGGCAGGGATTGGCACTTGTAGCCTTTCAAATATTGCTGAATGTCAACTCCCATCAGATGCAGCCAGCATGACCAACAGTGAGGAATGTTCAGAGTTATAGTTAAACAACATCTAGAGGGCCGTAGGTTGTCCTCCCTGCCTTATGGGAAGACCACTCTATTCCTGGGTGACATAACTGCCTCCTTTAATTATTTGTTAAATTATATTAATACATTTTTAAAAAATTTATATGTTAGGGCACACATCCTCAACCTGTATGACCTGTGGGCCCATTTGAAACTTGGCTGTGTCAATCACAGTGAGAGGGCCTGGCCATTCATAGATGGCTGCCATGGTGGGCATGGTGACTCACAAAACAAAAGAAGATGCCTGTGCATATCTCCTGGATCAATGCTGAAGACTCCAGCACTAGGTGTTAATAAATGCAACTTTTGCAATCTATCTATATACTACTAAAATTCTTATGTCTGCAACCTTCAATTGGGTGAAACAGTGTATCATAGGGCAACAATTTTTGAACCAAGGTACCTCAAATGGGCTAACTTGCAGAATGCGTCCAAAATCCAGGGCCCATTACTCCTGCTGGATTGAAATTTGGGAAATTTGTGGCCGCCTCAGCATTGCTATGCTGCTGCGCCACCGTGGTCAGCCTAGGTCATGTGATCATCATGGGCATATCCCCAACCTCTTTCCCACTTCCCTCTGTCCCCTGCACCCATTTGGCTGGTGGCAAGGCCCGATGGACAAGCAGTGATTGGCTGCTTCGGAAATGCAGAAATTTTAAATCTCTTAACAGTGGTGGGCATTGAGAGAAGGGTGAGGGGGCGACTTGGATGCCTGCTTGTGAGGTAGGGTTGGCTGAGGGGTGCTGGTGGGTGATGGGTGAGCCCTCTTCTATAAGAGAGGGGGCCCATGGGGACATGCCATAATGGGGACTAGTGGTGCAGTTTTCCTCACAGTCCATGGCTCCCTTTGTTCCACCTCCACCCAGCAAAGTGGCAGGCAATTCCATGGAGCAGAGGAGGAGGAGGAGGAGGGGGGAGGCAGCTTTATTGGCACTCTCCTATGGGTTGTGAGGGAAAGGCAAATGGTGCAAGCCTACATTGTATGTGGGAAGGAAGGGAGGGTGGGGATGGAAGGAAGGGAGGAAGGGAGATGGATAGATTGGAGAGAGGGAGGGAGGGAATGGTAGGTAGGTAGGTAGGTAGGTAGGAAGGAAGGAAGGAAGGAAGGAAGGAAGGAAGGAAGGAAGGAAGGAAGGAAGGAAGGAAGGAAGGAAGGAAGGAAGGAAGGAAGATTTCCAATGCTCCCTGCCACTTGTAAAGTCAGTGGGGAAGCTGGCAGCAAGTCATAAGTCACTCACACTCCTGCTGCTTTTTTGCCCTTGGTCATTCTGTTTCTTTGTTTAGGTAAGGAAATATCTCTGAAACAATGATCCAACAGGTCACAGGTTGTCTAGTACTGTCATAAAAATGAGGTTTTGTTCAAAGGGATCACAGATGTAACAGGGAACATCCTATCCCTTCGGCACATAGACAGACTGATCCACAGACAAAGTCACAGAGGCAGTTAAGAAAGCACTTTCTCCTGTTGCTATGAAAAAAAACAAAAGCTATGTTTATGATAACATATAGTAGTTCCAGTTTAATAATTCTAAGTGAAATTATACAACTCCCAACTTCCTCAAGGACAAGAAAAATATCCCATTTATAGGGAACTGGGGTAGCATTTACCCATTGGGGGAAATCTGGATGCATAAGCTTTCATCCATGTCACAAAACTTAATCATGCCTTAGTACAACATGCATGCTCAAAATCTGTTTCAGTTACTTTGGGTACTTCACAGACTAGATTCTGAGAGTGTGGAAGATCTGTAGGGGACAAATGAATCACTCCTTCTCATTCCATCCACAGAATCTGTTTCCATTTACCTCCTGTTTCATGCTATGCATAGAATTACCACTCTTTAAATTACGAATACAGTATCGGAGAAAATGTTCTCTTCCAGAACAACAGATGGTTTCAGATATATAAATAAACTTGAACAAACTGATCCCCGTTGTTTATTTTTATTTCTTACATTTAGTTTTTGACTTTCTTCCTGGTCCAAAGTCCCAAATGACTGAGAGTGGTCTTCTTAGTCCTAATCTAATACCTTAATCCTATACTACCCCATTACATACTCTTCAGATCTTGTTCACTTTTTACTTCCAAATCCTTTTTCTTATATCAATCTTAGTCTACTCTATCATAAAACCTTGATACAAGTTCAGTTTAAACTCATCTCCAGAAATAATATTCAGACTAAAGTAGACAA
This sequence comes from Python bivittatus, assembly GCF_059951505.1. NCBI lineage: Eukaryota > Metazoa > Chordata > Lepidosauria > Squamata > Pythonidae > Python > Python bivittatus. Next base: position 2,526,988 of record NW_028277113.1, read on the forward strand.
TGAACCTTAGCCTCTGCTGCAAAATCTTGCACCATTTCTCAAAAGCTAGGATATAGCTATGTTCCTATTCACAATCTCTCACAATTTAGGTTGCAAATGATTAGAATGTTTTTCAGACTATGAACAAAAAGAGAATGGAATCCAAATTATGTGAGAAGAGTTTTGTTCATGAAATAGTGCTTTCCTTACCCAAGCAGCAAGTGTTAAGTTTTTCAGTATCTATCTGTTGTCATCTGGTGGCTTTCTGGAGTTTCGCAGTCCAGATATGCTAGTCCTAAATTCTCTAAAATGGTAATAATGAGAGCCCTCATTAGAAAAGCTTGCACACAGAAGACCACAAAAGTGATTACTGGCAAGCCTGGAGTAGGATTCATTATAATGGTCATTCTTTTATCATTCACCAGTGAAGTCACTGTCCTACCTTATTTGTCTAAGAAAGTGATTTCTAGAGTTTTGCATGTATTAAAACTGATCAGGAATTCTTTGGATCTTGAATGAGTGCTGCACATCTCTGCTCTTTATTAAAACAGCCTACTTTTTGTTCAGGCTTCTGTGTGAGCCTGAAAAAAATATATACTGCTACTTGAAAGTTCATATTAACTTTAATCTAGGGATTCATTAAAGCAGAAATTTCATTTTTTTTTCCTGCTCATCCAGAAGTCTGAAAAAAAATCTGGCTGTTTTCATGAATAGCAGAGGTGCTGCAGCCAAGCAAAATCTTCTGAATATTTTTTGTAGCATGCATGGCTCTAGCACTTTCTCTCCCCCACTTCATGCAAGTCACAGCATTGGTCTCTTGAACCAATTGTGTAAGAGATACATCTACAACCATTCAACAATATAAAAATACAAATTTATAACAATTCAAGCAAATTATAACAATAGTACTTGATGCTGTCAAATGTGATCAGAAATCCTTTTAATAACTGGTTGAGTTCTGCAACTGTAGTTTACTAATCAGTAATCATATGCCTGAAAATCACTTTACACAATTCTTCACTGTTATTTGTTAAAACAAATTACAGTCCTTTGTTTTTACTGATCTGATTTTTTCCATGCAATGGTGCTTGCTTCTTTACAGTGCTAATCCACAAAACCAAGCATGAGACTGAAATATCTTTATGCACTGCATCTATATTACCAAATGCATTTTTATATCACGTTGCTTATTTAACTGCACAGAGATTAGTACAGAGCTTCCTATCATTAGTGGGCTCACATGAGATATTGGCTTAATTGTACTCAATTTCTCCATTTACAAAAAAAAAACCAAAAAAACCCCCCTACAGATCTGAAATTATGTTGAGACTTGGTTTCATTATATATGTCACATCAAAAAGCAGACGATATAGAGGAAAATTAAATCACTGTTGAACATCCCATGTGAAACAGATTTATTGGTGTAACTACAGTGGTACCTCGGGATACGAACGCCTCTACTAACGAACTTTTCGGGTCCAGCCGCAAAAATTTACCTCGATGTGCGAACTCCGCCTCGGGGTACGGTCATTTTTCCGCCCTGACATGTGGTCCGCGGCCATTTTCCCGCCCCTGACGTGTGGTCCGCGGACGCCAGAGCGGATTAATGGTAATTATACTGAACCTTATGGGAAAATTTGCTTTGGGGTGCAACCAAATTCAGAGGGCGGAACGGATTAACCAGATTTACATTGAACCCTATGGGGAAATTTGCGTCGGGTTACGACCGACTCGGGATACGCCCAGAGTCACAGAACGGATTAAGTTTGTATCCCGAGGTACCACTGTACACTTGTTCATTTGCAGATAAAATAATAATACAGAACATTACATTCCTGAACCAGTGTACTGCTCTTTAACAATGCAATCTTAGTCAATCTTAAAAGTGCTGAAACTTATTTTCAGGTAACTATAAGACTTCAGTCTGTCTCCCTTTGTACAACTATGAGTTGGCTATGTATTTAGCAGATAAGTTCCAGCCCTAACATATGTTCTTTCCAGCATCTTCCTATCATGTTTTCAGTTTATATTTTTCCTAGTATGGCTTTCCAAATAGATAATCTGAAATGCTATAGTCCAGAGGAAGACAATCACATAACTGAGTTAATCTCTTTTCATATCAACATTTGTTCACACATTTTTATGAAGCAATATGTTATATTCGCCTATCATCTAAGCAGTAAGCTAATCATATTAATAATTGTTATTTTAAAGGTTGCATAGAAGATTCAGCAGTAGAGGAGCCAATATTATTTGCTAGCATAAAGAATTCTAAAACTTTGGTAGAAATAGTTTATTTGCTTTCAATTTTCAAGTAGAACAAATTATGTGTTATCATTTTTCACACTGAATAGTGCCCACAGTCAATACAACTGATCCAAAACACAACCATTTAATCATCAATGATGCAAAAAAAGAAAAAAACCCAAAGCAAATATTGGGTTCAGAATATAAATTTTCATTGCTCATAATAATACATGTTTTATTATCCTTAGCCAGAAATGAGTAACTTGTTGATAATTAATAATTACTTCCAGATAACATCCCATAATTTGCTATACTAACAGAGCTATTTATCTAACTAAAGTAGCAAAATAAGTAGCTCCTGTTGGTGCACATGCTGAACTTGATTATATTAATTCCTTCTTTCCACTTGAAAAGAAACTGTCCTTGCTTGTGGACAGACATATTTAATGTAATAGCCCCACACTGGGGAAAGGAGAGTTTTCTGATTCCAGTTAAACCATCAAGCCACTGTTTCTGCTTCTACTTGGAACCTTATTTATTGCTCAGAACAACAGACTCCATTGCACAGGGAAAGACTAAACTATTAAGGCCTAAAAGGAAAACCTTCTAAGCTGGCAGCTATGGCTCTCCCTCCAGTAATTGGTGCAACTGCCACCGGCACCAATAGATTAAAACTCTTCCTTTTCCATGCCCCATCAGCCAGGTTATCTGGAACCCTTATACAATGCAAGAAGATTCTGCAGTTGCATTCCAGTTTTCAAACAGCAACTGCACAAACACACACATGCCAAAACCCATGAAGCTCATGTAGATAAAATGTGGAGAGAAAAAACAACAACAAGCAATTAATTACTAAACAAACTGGAAAGCAATTTTCATCATTAACTGCTATTACAGGAACAAAAGTGACATTCTTGCAAACCTGAAAGGAATATCCATACTTGCAGGTGACATCCATGTATTATAACTTCTTACAAGCAAAACAGCTACTATGGTTAGCAAAGGAGTGTGCTGTGTTCATTATTAATTGAATCAGTAATGGTTTTCAATTGTTTCCTTAGATTTTAAACATTTCTGCCATTCAGTTCACAGGCCCGATTGTTCACGGACTGTACCACCTCCAGCTCCACTATTTCTTAGGATTTACAAAAAAAAAAATCTCCTGTGAAACTGCATGTGTTTTTGCTTGTTCTTTGAAGACTGTTGCATTTTATCACGTACCTTAAGGCTACCACATGGAAAGGCATTTGAAAAGCTTCTGCTTTAAATGCTTTACAAATGCTTTTAAAATGCTGCATATGTTCTTTATGGTTAAAATAGAAGAGTCATATGCATGTATGAGAAAATACTGTTTAATCACTTTGTAAAGAGAAGGATCATTGAAGCTCCCACCACCAGTAATTATTCCGCTGAAAAGTCAAAACTGGGACTCAGTTAAAATTTAATCTAGGGAAAAAAAATAGTCTGGATTTAAAATCAGTGTCTGCATCTGATAACAAAGTGTTGGCTTAGTCTACCCTTTTCTTATTGTAGCATCTGATATTATTTCAGAAGCAAATCAAATAACATTAAAAGTCCACGAGTAAGAGCTTGAACAACATTCAGACCTAATTATCAAAAGAGCTTTAAGGCATTCCTTGTCCGTTCAGGAATTATGCTCAGATGATACTAGTATTTTTAAAGGATTATGAAATCATAACCCTATAACATACTAGCCAGTTTAATATTTTACCAAAATCACAAAGTAAAGTGGTATCCTGTATTCCAGAAACCAAAGCCCTAGCTAACCTAAGTATATTTTGATCACTGATAAGAGTATTACACCAGTCAGCATTTACAGATTACCTGATATTATTTTAGATACAATCATCTTCAGCATATTCATTAATTCATTAATACATATTCAGCCAAGAGCATATACATCCAGGAAATATAATTATTTCCTGTCAAACTAACCATCACCTCTAACATTTCTGTTGCCATGGTAGACACGGGAGTAAATCTTCTAATTTTGATTTTGAGCCATATGCTGAAGTACTCAAAATATTGATAGCTTATATGTTGAGGTAGGCATGTGTCTTTCTTGGCATATTATGTTTACTATGTTTTACCGAAAGCTCTTTGGTTACATGTCCTAAACGCTGGATGGATGGATGGATGGATGGATGGATGGACAGACAGATAAATTTTGTACAGTTGAATTATGGAGACTTAGAATTCATGTAAATTAATATTTCCATGTTTTCTTCTTCAAATACCTTTGAAGTATTCAATGTGCCAATTTAATACAGTGCTTTTATTAATTAATGAACCAGCTGATATGAATCTACTGACAATTTGTTGTTGCTAAAAGGGTTAAGTAGGATCTGCTGAAGACCTCAAGTCACAGAGATTAGTGCAAAGATATCTATTTTTCAGAGACCAAGAAATTCACCTTTCACTTGCAAGACTATTGGACAGTATCTTTAACACCCCTCCCCCGCCCAAAAAAGTAGTGTGGCTTAGAGAACAATAAAAGACATGCATGACTCTTAACAAGCTAAGGAGAAGGATGAAAAAACAAGATAAATTTGGGGGGGGGGGGAATGAAAACCTGGTTATCGGATCAAAGCAATGAGCATCCATCCTTACAATCACTGAGGGGAGGAAGAAAAGATCTTTAGTAATAAAGTGCATGCAAAAGTCTATAGTTCACTCTGTGGCAATTTCCGTTAAAAAGAAAGAGATAGCAAGTGATATAAAACAGTTCTTTGTGTTTTTTGTGGGATCGTGGCAGAGAGGTCAAAAAACAATAATATCATGTATATCATTACATCACTGCAGAAATGTTACAAATTACATAATTTGCATCAGTCATGTCATGATGCAAATTACATGCAAACTGTAATTTGGGTCATTTGCACAATAATGTCATGACACACATGACATCACTTCCCCTTTTGCTCCCTCCTGCAGATCCTGGTGGATTCTGAGGAGCCACTGGGTAGCGGGCAGAAGGAATAACCCTGTGGGACAAGAGGAAGAGCCGCCACCAAGGCAATAGTCAAATAAAAGAAACCTGAGGCAGAAGTGTAACCTGAGAACATATATCATGAAGATAAAGCGAGGGAGAGGGAAAGTCCATTCAAGACTTAAGATTCTGTAACTATAACTTTATAATAAAATTAGTATTGGCCTGCATAACTTTTGTTTCCTAGTCTAGTCTACCTTGAAGGGCTGACACACTGCAAGTCAAAGTAGCGATTTCTGTTAATTCAAAAGGAGATAAATTATTGCTCTCCAGATGTCTCTGAAGTATAACTTCTAATTTTTCTCCCTACTGACCATACTGAGTTGTCATTCAGTAATATTTAGAAGGTCACAAGTTCCCAATCTTGGAACCTAATGAATGGTCTTATGTTATGCACACAAATTCGATACAATTAATGTCTATTGAATTTACCAAAATTTAAAGTGGAAGTAATACATTTTCTAAGTTCCACTGATAACAGCAAGAATAGTTCTAGCTTACATTCGAAATAAAAAATAAATACAGTTCACTGCAGAGCACATTGCCAGGTGATGATAATGATTATAATGATCCAGAACTACAGTATGTAGAGGTATAGGAGTGTAAGACTGTTCAATGTTATAAACATCCTATGCAAAAAAAAAAAAGCCATAATAATATTAATAATAGGAATAAAGATTAGTTCCATAATTACTTTTATGCATCTAAAGTATAATCCAAACCACAGGTGTGATTTCAGGAGTTGTTCTTGCACATCAAAAGCTATTTTAAGCTTCTCTGATAAGCTTTTATGAGTGCAACTCTATTATCCAATAGTCAACATGGCCAAAGATAAAATGTATATGCCCAGGAGCTCCACACAAATGCTGTCAAATAATTGCTTCTGTGTCCTTGGCATAATTACTCTGATAGGAAGCATATATATGCAGCAATGAGATACATGAATTTTCATTTTACCAAGCAAGAAAAAATATTCTAATTTTCAAAAAAAATAGTTATAGGAAGAAAGAAAGAAAAACTGGATATGTCTAATACGCTGCATGTTCTTCATATTTTTTTCATTATTACTATATTTTTTTCATTACAAAGCAACCTTGTCACTGCTTTCCTAGGCCCCTAGAACAACAATTTGGCTGCTGCTTCATCAGATCACTATGGAAAGCAATTGCACACCACACAAAGCCATATATACACAATGATCCTGAATTTCAACAATGTGATTAAATATACCAGCATACAGTATGCCAAATTAACTTGGTCACCAATGTGGGTGTTACACAGGGAGAATAACTGAAGAAATCTGCATTGTGAGGTCATGATACAAAACTCATGACTTATATAGTGTTGGAAAGTAGTTATTAGAAAGCTGAATTATTACCATTTTAGAAGGGAAGTTAGTGTTTCACCATTGTAGAGAAGCAAGAGGGTCACTTAGATAAGGAACAAGAAGAAACCATTACACTTCTAGCAACAGAGACAAAGCATGCCAATTAGAGAAATCAGGCTATACATTATTTGGAAAATTAAACTCAGAATTCTAGTTTAGTTTTAGTTTATTGTTATTGATTAGCCATTAGGCCATATCAGGATACTTGAGAATTCTAGAATTAGGCATGAATAATTTAAAGTTGTTTACATCTGATTATAAAAGGTGTTGCACCCCTTGCATGGGGCTGGCTGCACTCAATGATCTTACTCTGTGTGTGTGTGTGTGTGTGTGTGTGTGTGTGTGTGTAACTCTGAATTGCAGCATCTGGTGTTTGACCTGAACAAGAAACAAACCATAGGGAGAAATTCTTCCAACAAAAGTTACATCAGATGTTGGAACATATGTATTTAAAGAGCAGGATTTGCATCTTGACATCGCTGCACTGTCATAGAAGGTGAAAACAGAGCACAATTATGAGGAGGAAGATCACACACTTTATTAGGGCAACATTCCAACTTACAGAGGAAGAGGACATAGAGCAACAGAAAGACAAAACCTTTTACAAGAATTTGGAATTGTAACTTCGAACCATCATTAAATGAACTCTCATTAAGCATAGTGGGAACTTCTAGACCTCTGATCTGCTGTCAGGATCTTAGGACCATATAAGGAAGACTGGATAACTTTTGTCTAGATAGGGACAGCCATTTTATTGTTAAGAAAACCTCTCTTTTTAGAAGTACCAGCAATGCTGGAAATAACTATTGTATCTTTTTAAACAATCAGTGGAATGTTAATAGGATTAGTGCCTCTAATTTTCATGGAATGCCTGGGGTTCTGCTGAGTTCTTGACCTTTCTTCTTTTTTCAGTTTTCCTTAGACAACTACATAGGGATGGATCTCTGCTACCTCTAGTCAATTTCATTCTGCCTTTGTTATACAGGTAGTCCTCACTTAATGACAATAGGGACTGGAAAATTGGTCGTTAAGCAGGGTAGTCATTGGACCCAATTTTAAAACCATTTTTATGATGGCCATAAAGCGAATCATCACAGTTGTTAAGTGAATCACATGGTTGTTAAGTGAATCACGTGGTTAAGCAAATTCTGGCAAAAAGGTCCATTGGGGAAGCTGGATTTGCTGAGCAACCACATGATTCTCTTAACGACCATGTGATTTGTTTTACAATCATCATAAAAAGGTCGCAAATCATGATCACGTGACCACAGGGGGTGGCGCAATGGTTTGCGATGGTCGTTAGGGCGAATACACGTTATAAAGCATTTTTTCTGAGACCATTGTAACTTTGAACCATCATTAAATGAACTCTCATTAAGCAAGGACTACCTGTAGTGAGCAACACCGTTTCTTTTCAGTAAGGAAAGGATGGGGGGAGCTTTGTTCTGCGAAGGGAAGAGTTTCCTTAGGAATGATAGGATTCGGCAAATGGGGAAGCTGTAACTGGACTCTGTCACCTCCACAGGGGTAGAGGGGTAGAGATTTAAAATAAACTTATTTCAGCCATAACAGCATATATTGTCATTTTGATACAATCTCAGTTTGTTACAGACTTCTGTGGTTATCAACACCCTCAGGACTATGGCTGGTCATAATCACTGAGATTTTTCACTATTTAATTAAAAGCTCTTACAGAATTAATGTATCTGCATGAATCTATATTGCCACGCATACAGTTCTTGCATATCTTCATGCAGAAGTACAATCAGCATCAGATAAAAACAGTTGGAGGGCTTGGAAGTTCAGGATATGTTCTCGTGGGTTTGGAAAATATGAGCAAACTGCAACAAAGAGCCATTTTTATTGTACCTTTGAAAATCAAATGTTAGAATAGTTCAGTATCCTTCTATTGTCCAAATTCTTCAGCACATCAGCAGTGATAAAGAAGCACAAGCAAGTACTTTCCATTATTGGTAATGCCCCTGTAACCATCACCACAACAGGCAATAACAGGAACTACGTGCAGGCATAATGGTGTGATTTTGACCCATGCTTTTTAATGAAATAACAAAGCCAAAGATGCATATTATTGTTGTAAGCAATGTACCTTGCATCTAAATAATGGAGACTTAGATTATTTTATTCCAAAACTTACTTTTCCTTTTCTCGGGTTATTCAGAAATGCCTAAACGACAGGGTTTTATTTCTCTGATTACTCACTCTCTCTCTTCAGCATAAACTCAAAATAGTCAGCATTAAAATAGTTTATGTTATACCATTAACTATGAGATGTTTTTACAACATTTATCCCTATTAAGCAAAAGAGAAGAGTGGACCTAGCAAAATACCCACTAAGCCAATTTAAAAAACAAAACAAAAAACAATCTCATGTAGAAATGAAATACTAACACAGGAAATGGAACAGGAAAGGGTTTATTGTATTAATTCGGCTTTACTGAATTATTGGTTGCTTAATAGTGACAGGTTACTAATTATCCAGAAATAGGTTTGCCTCAAAATAAGTCATCTTATTTAAAAGGAAATAGAAGAGTGGTAGTAATCCTGGAATTAAGCAGAAGAAGTATGAAACAAAAGCATCAGAGAGTCTGTGGCTGGGACGAGTCGAGATCTGAGCTAGAAGAACTTAAGTTATCAAGATGCAAACTTTATTGTAGAGGGCAAATTTACCAAACCACAATTTGGCAAAATGCAGTGTTTAATAGAAGAAGTAACCACTTCTAAAAAGAAGTACTTTTAAAAATTCAATGAACTGGAATTATTTACTATTAATCTATCTTAATGTTAGTAGTAACAATAGCAACAGTAATAGCACTCATGAAGAACTACTGGGCTCTTAACAAAATTTTTCCATGGATCCAGTTTTGGTTCCACTTCCAGTTTTTGCCTGAGTATCAGCATTCTTTTTCATCTCAAAGGGTTAACAACTTATGAATATGTAGAAATATTTCATGCAGAAATAGGTCCGGCCAAATCTTATCCCACTCTAAGGCAACATGGTACAATCTCAGAAGTTTTCCCTACTTAAAAGAAAGCCAGTTCATCCGAAGTGATTCTAATATTTCAGACACGTTGGGTATCATAGTCACCTTTCTCATCCATCCATCTCAATCTAAATGTGAGATGAGAAAATAATTTTCATCTTTGCACACTCAACTCAAGCATGACACTTAATATAAACCCCTTAAAGTAAGAAGGATATATCTGTTCTATTTCATGGCACTATGTTGCATGTATTATTTATAGAATATGTTCATCTTCAAAATATAATACACTTTTGTTGCATGATTATATAAGCAATAAACACCACAATATTTACTGAGTGCTACTGAAAAGCAACCACGGATAAAAGAAAAGCTTTCCATACAGAACAGTAGTCAGTATATTCATATTATCAAAATAAATAATCTCACAGTTTATTTATTTGATAGATTTATATGGAACTTTTTCTTAGGCAAGAACTCAGTATGAATTCATGTAAAGTTTATACATCATATTACAATTCAATAATTGAAAACTAAGTAGGGTTTGTGAAGAATGAAAACTATCAAATGGAAACCATAGAAAACCATTTCAGTGGCCTGATGCTTCACATGGACTGTACTATACTACTAAACTATGTAGCAGAGAATCTCTACATCACATTCTTGGAACATTCTGATATGGATATTTTATATGTCATTGGCCAGATGTATCCAGTTCTACAAAAATGTATTTGCCCCTTTTGAGAGTTTTGCCTGCCTTTACCTTTGAACATTATCAGAATTTTATGTAGGTCATACCGATACATAAAGAGAGTGTTAACAGAAAAATAAATACCCGCATTTGATGTGCACTTCATCTATTTCGTAAACAAATTCATCAGCATGCAGTGTTTTAGTGTGAAAAACAAATTGCCCCTTAGATATATAATCAGTTGCACCAACTTTAATTGCAATAAATGCAACCAAATGCTTCCTGTAATTGTCCACATCTTACACTGGCTGAGTAGGAATTCTGACTCATTCTTCTATGACAAACTGCTTCAACTCAGTAACATTTGCAGGGTTTCTGTGATGGAATGTATCTATGAAGGGGGGCACATGATGTGGTGGATTGCATGACAATGAGAGGTTCTCAGGAAGGAAAGGGCGCATTCCAGGAGGGGCAGAGAGACAAGAGACAACACAGTCCATAACAGGAGCGTGGGAAGTGTAAGAAGTTTAGAATAGTCACTCCCTAGAATCTTCCAGGGTATATCCACTAGTTGCAATAGTACAGATTTAGTCTGGCAAGTTTGTCTATACAGTGTAACGCAATAAAAGAAATGAATTTGGTTGGATTGCTTCCCTGTTGTTCTTGGGCTGGGCCCGACATCAATCTTGCCTATTGCTATTCTAAACTTCTTACACTTCCCACACTCCTGCTCTGGACTGTGTGTCACTTGTCTCTCTGCCCTTCCTGGAATACACCCCCTCCTTCCTGAGAACCTTTCTCTCTCCTGCAATTTACCACATCACACACACACACCCTTTGTAGATACACTCCATCAGTTTCTATCATGAACTGCTCATAACATTTCTATATGGTTATGAGATATGAGATTCTTATTGAGGAGTGCAATGTATGGTCTCTGCCAGAAATAGCAATAGCCAGGCAGACCCCAAAGTTTAACTTTTGACTTCTCTGTCAATAGGACATTCCTCCAAAAACCTGGAGGAACATCCAAATGCTTTTGGAGAAACTTTAAGACAATATCAATGTTCTTCTTAGTGAGCAAAGCCTGCCACCTTGATACTCTCCTTTTAATCAGAGCTGTTCTGATGCTGGAATCATGAACATTGGCTTTAGCTATGACAAAGGAGACCCCAGATCCCTGGATATTGCGATTTTTTTGTTATTTCCTGGATGATTCATGCTACACTGTTGGCGTGATTTTGCCAGGACAGCCACTCTTGGGAGGATGCATTATTCTCCTAAATGTTCTCCATTTCAAGATGATGTCTCTGCTTAAGAATCACTGGAGTCCCGGGGATTTTGTAACCTTTTCCAGACCAACAGGCATCAATGACTTTTTACAGAGTTCTTCTTAAGTGTTATTTAGTAGAGTATAAGATATCTGTAGATTCTATGAAGTGAGAAATGAATTGGGGGGGGGGGGCAATATTTCTGAGACCTATATAGGAAGGGTTGGAAAATTTGTCCTTACTGTTGAATAAAGTATTCATACACACTGTAACTGCCCCTAGTTATTCTTTTAACTGAGTTGATTGAATTGGAGGGGCAGGATTACTTTTCACCCTTATTCCACTTCCAGTCTGGAGGATTTACTTCCAAAAACTACCAAACCACTCCGAGAACAGCCTAGTCCAGCAGAGGAGTAAAGCCCTGCAGAATTTTCCTAAACCTGTGACTTTTACACATCCTTAGACTTTACAATAGCTGATTGTTGGATAACTAGAACCAAACTTTGAATTCCTGTTTAGACTGTAACATCACATCATCCAAGTTATGTTCTTGAAGTGGTAACATTTTGCAAGATGTCTCAGAACTTAATTTAGGAGATATTTAATGATCTATTAAGCCTTCCTAATATACTTTCCTCTCTTCCATACAAGTGTTTTTGGAGTGGCAGATCATTTCCTAATATCTCATTACTTGATATCTAATACTAAAGCATGTGACATAGATCCTATTACAAGTTCAGACTATGCTCCTGGGAAACTTGTAGTTTAAATTAAGAAAATATTAAATAAATATTTAAGTGGTTTTTGAGTGTATTTGTGCTGAGAGATTTTAAAAGGCAGGTGGAACAGGAAACAGTGCATGCACACACACACATATACACACATTCACATATACATACACACAAACATACATATACATACACACACACGCACACTATTGTCTTCAGTATGAAACACTATCAATGCATTCACTTATTTTTTTAAAAAAATCAAAAATTTCTTAAAGTAAATAAAGGAAAGTTAAATTCCTATAGGTGAAATTTAAAGAATTATTAACTTTATGCAGCTTAAATCATTCACTTAGCAGCATGCATGCTTTTTTGCACCAGACAATATTACTGGAAAAATAGAGAGAAATTTGCTTATTTATTTATTTCCTACCTTTCATTCAGGAGTTCAAGGCAGCAAACATGGCACGCCTTCCTTTAATTTTTCCCACAACCCTGTGTGGTTGGTTGGGCTAAGAGAGAGTGACTGGCCCAAAATCTCTTAACCACACTAGACTACACTGGTTCTAAAGAAAAGAAGTATATAACAATTGTATTATCTCTTTAGGTTGCATATAGAAAAGGGTACAAAATCCAGTTAACATTTAAGATTTTTATTCAACATAGTTCAATTCCAATTCATCAAAAGATGATAGATAGATAGATAGATAGATAGATAGATAGATAGATAGATAGATAGATAGATAGAATGAGATATTTTACCTTTATTGCTTCAAAAATTTGTTTTTACAGTTAACTCAATGAAATCAGGAATAGCTCCAGACCCAGATGGTTTGTAGTGGATTGGTACAAAAAGTATTCATCTTATTAGAGGTGTACAATTATTTCTAAGCTGAACAAGGATCCTATTAATGTGTTTTAATTACAGACCTATCTCCTTCAGATATGCGAATGCTAAGATTTTAACTGCTACTTGGGTCCACAAATTACAGCTTGTTCTTCCAACTACAGTGCATCTAGCATATGCTGGATTTAGACAGGGCCATCAGGCTTCTGTCAATATCACCTTTTTATTTTATATTCCTGTTTTGCTTGAATCAGAAAGAACCCAGCAGTTATTTAACCAAGTGCTCTTTGGACTGATATTGGAAGCAAGAAAATGTATTCCAAATAATTAACTCATTTTCAGTGAGTCTACCTAGCAATGAACTTCAGTTCCCTTAGGTGCTTTGCACCAGCCTGAACCACAATTGGTTAAGAATGGTCTTAAACAGGTTTTGAGGTATTATGTTTATTTTGTATATATGTTAGTATATGTAAAAAAGCATATGTTAATCTGCTAGTGAATAAAGTATCCAATGACTGTGTACATGGAAATTTTTAAGATGAGAAGACACTGCAGCCCATTTCTTTCCATTGCTTTATGGAGAAGTGGACAAGATCCACAACAATATGGTTACATGTGTGCTTCCTCCTTAATCATATTTACATCACAGCAGATGCTAAAGATGATCTCTTTCTCCTTTTATTTTTAATCTGACTCTGACATTTGCCTGACATTGTTTCCAGAAATTCTGAAAACACTACTGGGATTAGAGCATAAGATTTTGCCTTATGTATATGACTTGTTTTGTAAGTTTGGTATGCAATTTAGATGTTCTGGAGTAATTTTACACTTTATACCACTGGATCATAGTAATAATTTTGACAAGTATTGGGGTTTAGGTTGTGTTCTGACTCCTTTGATAATCTTGATATAAGAATTCCCTGGAAGCTTTCTCAACTGATAAATTTGAACTTATCCCCTGTTTTGGCATAAATGAAAGAAGATTAGAAGTTAGTCTAGAATTCTTTGGAGTATTTGGGATAAAATAAAAGTGATTAAAATGACTTTAAATCCAAGGATGATTTACATTTTTGAGAGGCCTTCCTACATGTATTCCATCATGTTATTTTAAATTAATTTACAGCATATTGAATGAATTTCTTTGCCAGAGACAGCCTATGAGACTTTTATTGCACCAATGATAATTACTTGTTGGGAGAAATAGATTTAACTTTCCCCACTTTCAGGTTTACCACTGCATTTGTTACAGGCTGGGATAAGAATTTTAGAATACAGTTCCTCTTTGGGCTCAACGTGAAAATACTTGTTCTCTTTCAAATTCTGAAAACTAGAACTGTAACTTTTTATAGAAGGATCATTATCAATATGTTCATTTAATGTTACAAAAAAACCCTGAAACATTGGAGTCATGGATATAATTTTAATCCTTTTACATATGAGAAGCATATACAGGTAGTCCTTGAGTTATGAAGGTAATTACCATCACTAGGCAATGCGGTTATAAAGCATGACATCACGTGACTGCATCATTTAGCAAAGACAGTGCCAGTAGTCCTGGTTGCCACCTTAAGTGAGGACTGTGCAGGTCGTTAAGTGAGGACCTCATGTGACTGCAACTTCCAACTTGCTTCCCCTTTGACTCTGCTTGTGGGAAGTCAGCAGGAAATGTCAGAAATCACCATCATGTGACTTCAGGGATGCTGCGATGGCTGGAACTCCGAGGACCCATCGTAAGTTCCCTCATTCAGCGCTGTAATAAGTTTGAATGGTTGCTGAACAAGTGGTCATAACCCAAGGACCATCTGTATTATGGGGATGGCCCCAGTTTAAAAAAATGAGTAAAAGTTTTCTTAGTAAACTAGGCTTCTCATATCCTTTGGTACAATTAAGTTCTAGGGAAAATGGTTTACATTTTTACAGAATTGAAAAAGAAGAAATCAATTTACCTTTGATTCCTGACTGTTTATTCATCTTACAAATTGTTATTTGATTATGTGAGAAAGTATGAATTGATGTCACCTAGATTGTTATGGGTAGTATGAAAGGAGAAATAAATGGATTGATGGAGATTGTATGTGAACACTTCAATGGATACTAATAAACAAAGAATATTTAATGTGTTTGTGAAAGTTGTATTTGTGCCTGAAAATTGTATAAGGGAACAACAGTGCCATTAGAGAAAGGTAGCACAAGGGAATGCAGAACCTATTTAGTGGTTAATTTGTTAAGTGTTCCCCAGAAGGCATTAGGCAGAATTCTTACCTAAAAGGTATAAAAGGTAATAATTAACAAAATTTGTAAAATGTTGTTCAGTTTTATGCAGGGCAGAACACATGCAGATTAGGTTTTTGACCTTCAGCAGGTCTATGAGTAGTATATGAATGTGAAAAGTTTGTTGATTTAAAGAAAGTGTATGAAATAGTGAATAGGCTCAAACTATTGATTGTATGCATGTGGTATTGAAGGTTGGTTGATAAGTTCAATGAATATGATATATAGTGATTCAAAATAGAAGAGAGGGTAAGACAAGAAAGTGTGATGTTGCCTTAGTTTTTCATGTATTTGTTGATAACTCTATATAGAATAGAGGTATATGGGCTGAGGACATAAATGCCATGTTGTCAGCAGAGAACTCAAATGATTTGCCATCAGTGTTAAACAGAGGGTATGAGGAGCTGGGATCTGAAAATGAATCTACCAAAGACCGAGGGAGTTGTATCTGACAGGAAAAATGGAATGAACAATTGAAAGTTATACATAAATGGCAATAAATAAAACAAGTAGATGAATTTGTGTACCTTGATAGAAGGTTTACCAAAGATAAGAAAATGGATGGAGAAATTTTAAGATGTGCAAATGCTAGTAGAAGAATAGTTGATCATTTATGGTCTGTTGCAAGGAGAAAACAACGACCATAATTCCTTTTCCCTATTACTCAGTACTCTTTTAAATAAAATGTTATATATACATGTATCATATTTAATAGAAAGGCTGAAAAGGATTTGGAAACACATTCAGCTGGAAATGCTTATGAAGAGGGCAACATTTGTATGAATATAAATACAAAAAATATACCTTCCCACAGAATGTCCCAAAGGGATTACTATTAAATAATAAACCAAGAAAAGCAGTTAAACTTCATAAAACCGTATCATTGAATTTAGGCAATAAGTAAACTGCTGCGATGTTGTGGCATGACGATAAAACTTTGTGGGCTACACAACAACACTATAGGTTGCATGCCAACACCTTCATATGGTTTGTTGAATTTCAGAATGTGAAAGGAAGAGGGGATGTTTTTTAATCTGCCACTCAAGACAATGGATATAAAGCACAACAATTCTACCTAAATATTCTGTTGTGAAGAGAAATAATATGCTCTCACAGCAACTTGTGTCCTGCTTCTATTTACTGAAGGTTTTCTGTTACAATTTTAATAAGAGGGACATAAAACACATTAGGGGATCCATCAATAGTAGTAGAACTGCTGTAATTCAGTGAGATTTAGCAACCCAAGCAAAACAGAATAAAATAAAATAAAATAAAATAAAATAAAATAAAATAAAATAAAATAAAATAAAATAAAATAAAATAATGGATATATATTGGCAGTTATCTGAAAGGAAATCTCTAACTCATTCCATGCTGTTTCCAAAGGACACTTAAAACCAAAGAGAGAGACTTCAAAATATCTCTTCATTTTGCTTGTGGAAAAGAAACCAACCTCTCGTGCCTTTTGTAGGCAGAATTATTAGAAGAAAGAAAATACACAAGCTGGTTAATAAATATTAGGATATCAACCTCACATAGCCTTTGGGAGGCAGCTTGCTAATATTATGTTTGAGAACTCTCAAGCTGAATGCCAGCGTATCACACTCCTTACACAATCAGCATCTTTGGTGTTCCAAGCACAGCTGTTCATGCTATGTAGGCACTTTGGTCCTACGACAGCCAAATGAAACTTCAAAGTGATGGGACCCTTTTACTCTTAGAAAAAGAACAGGGCTATGTTTGATAAAGCACCTTCTACATTGGTCTTTGCACGAGGAAATTTTTGCCATGCACAGCCCAAGCCATTAACGGCTGGTTTGAGGACAATCTGGAGGAAATCTTGTGAAAGTGAGTATGCATTGCTTTCATTCTTAGGCGACTTTTGGCACATCATCCCCCAGCCAAATCAAAGAGAAGAACTGTCCCAGTTGTTGCATGCTATTTGATTGGCTGGTACTACCCATCTGATTAATCAGCATAGGGTGAAGATTTGAAGAAACTGCAGAGATGAAGTTAGGCTGTAACTTCAGATCGGTATGCACACATATGCAAGGTAAGTGAGTTCGGGGATGAGCACACACATATTACACGTTTGCATGCTCAGCATGAAGATCTGAAAAGGTTCCCAACTGCTGGACTTTTTATAGCATTCTTCCCAGATTCTTGTGCAAAACACAGAAAGGGCCATTGGGAAAGAAGCCAGGCTAAGGGGAGGTTTATGTACAGTACAGTTGCATGTATTTGTAGCACACAATTTCACCAGGAACAAGGAAAGTCAAAGAAAGCACCAGCTGCAGGGGAAAAGTATTTGTTCCAGAGTATTTCAAGCAAGGCTATAATGAGAGATATCACACTATCACAACAATTGATTTACTGTCACAAACAGATTGTTATTGAACTGGGGATAATGCATCCCCAGTTGTGTCTAGAGCTGCCACAGTCTTTCAGTAAGTGGCTCTTTATCTTTAAAAACTAAATGACAGGCAGATGTTCAAAAGGTGCAAATTTCTCCATGATCCCCAGATACAATTGGGGGAAAGGGAGCTGCACATGATTTTTGAATATCAATCAGCTATCTGAAAAAAAAAAATCTCTGCCTGGAGGAAAAAGAAGTGGCAACCTTACTTATACTTCACGGAATAAGCATTCTTTATGGTCCTTAAGCTCCTGTATTTAACTGGAAAGAAATTCCAACCATATCAATGCAGTAACTGCATTCTAGTTCAGAACACCCATTTAAAGTTTTCAATTTATGTTAAAATGTTGAATGTACTAAGTGGCACTATCATAAATTGCTTACATGTAACTGAACTGAAGATAATATTGGCAAATTATTGGGAAACACAGTTAAACAGTTAAACAGTTTAAAGTAAATTTTGGGACTAGCAGTTTTAAGTTCTGCTAATCAGTAATTCAGCTATACTGAAATGTTATGGTTGATTTCACTCTGTGAACTCTAGAGGTCACTGTTTTTTCTAGAAAAGTACTTCTATTGTATACATTTTCATTTATAAAGATTTGCATGCATTTGAATCTCACATTAAGCAACAAAATAAATTTACGTACAGATCTCATCTTCTACAGAGAAGGAATCAAGTTAATTTGTAATATTTTCATCTCATGTGAAATGTACTGAGTTATTAGGTGGGCTAAAATAACTTATCAACAATGTAGAAAATGTTTCTTCCCAGTAGCCATAATTAAGACCATCTTCTTTATTCTAAAGTTTCACAAAATAAGCATAATTACTACATGAGGTCCAAAGTTCAAGGCTAAGGAAAGGAAGAGGGAAGTTTCCCTGACAGAAGATATACAAACAGCAGCCCAATTTTCCCAATTCATGCTGGTGCAATTGGCTCAACTCTATCTTCGTGATTGTAAGGACTTTACCAGATACATGCTTTATCATGACTTCCAATCCATGCAAACCATGATTACTAAGAATCTCTAAACTATGGTTTAGTTTGTATATCAGAGTTTGGTGGGATTCCTCATTTATCATTTGGTCAAGTGTGATCTGACTAAAAAAAAAAAGTTTTAGCAACCAGAAAAGAAGAAAGGAATCATACGTTATAGAAGAGAGTACTTATGAAATCACTTGTTATTAACAAATTATTGTCTGGTTACAACATCTGCACTAGATTACTGACAGATACAAAGAAAGATCTGAGGTGTGTTTAACGGTAGATCAATGCCATCACTCCATAAAGAGACATCATCTTGCATCATGATGACTGAGAAACCTGGAAGCACAATATATATGAAATGCTCTAGGAGAGAAAAGGGTGATCTTTGCTTGTGACTGTACTGGTAATGCTTCTACTAAATTCCCACTTTTAGAATATAAAATCTGTTCTGAAAAAAGGCATTCTTATGCACATGGAGCAAATTTGATGAAAACAAGACTTATGACAACTCTGCATAACAATGGAAAAAAAGTACTATATATTACGCAGAAGGCAAATAGAAACACATACAGTATGGTTTCTAAAGTTTATGTTTATAAATGCTGTAAATCAGTTGAAGTATCCGTACAAAGAAGAAAGTCAACTTCAAATATTTTCTATATTGTTTTAGTAGGGTTTTTTCCTTTCCTCTTTTATTTTCTTTTTTCTTTTTAGTATTAATAAATAACAATACAGCAGAGATTTTGGCACTAAGCTCAAAGATGTATACTTTTTCATATCATAAAAATAACTCAATGTACTTTGGTATGGTCAACCATTAGTAATGTTATGCTGAGAATTATATAACTTTAATAATTTTCTTTGCCCGTTTATCAATATTATATCTTTTGAAATGATATTTTTGTTTTAAATAAATAAAAAAAGAAAAAAGTTAAAAAGTTAAAGTTAAAGTTATCATAAAGTCACCATGGTGCAATCTCAAATTAACAAACTCTTCACGTCCTCTCCAGATTTTTGTTTCTAACATCTGTAAATAAATTTAAAGTGAGTTTTAAATGGAAACAGCAGTCAAGTATAAACAATTCATAATCAGAATACACTGCTTTGGATTGTCCATTTTAAAACACAGCCATGCTGGTACAGTTTCTAGGATATTAGCCCTTATTCATACAAGTCACCCTCTGGATAAATTCTGCTAATTTTAAATGCTACCCACTTATGTACATATAGAGATAGGTTGGAGAATTTTTCTCTGCAGGGCAGTTGCCACACTCATTAAAATATAATAAGCTTCATGATGGATAGAATAAACACTCATTACAAATTAATGAGAATAATTAACATTCGAATAGTCCTGTGGAGCAACACTCATAGCTTTTTATGTAGATCGTGATATTCTAGTCATGAATGAAAGTGTCAAATTCTACCTTTAAAAAAATAAAAAAAAAAAGATAGAAAGTCTGTAGTTCACTCTTACTTCTAATTTCATGCCAGCGTGGTTTTTTTTAGTATATAATAAAATACAGAAAGCCTGTCTATTATTTAATGTCTTTAGGCAAACAATTCAAATGTCCCTAAGCTATATTCAAATTTAGATTACAAGAAGATCTGTAATGTGTTTGTATATAATTTGTCATTTGTGTGTATGAGTGCGTACAGTAACTACAGCAAAATGGAACAGTAACCTCAATTGTCTTCCAAATATGTGCATTTGGAAAACAAGCACAGCTTCATTCAAACAGTTCTGGAATCAACAGTTTTTCCTCAAGGGTACATCTAAGGGCAAAAGGATGGGAAACATGATCACTCCAGTGATGCAGTGGAGAGACCACCTCTATCAGTTTCCTTCCTTGATTATATTTAGTTTTAAGATTCTTTTAATTTTTTTAAAAAATGGGAAGGTGGTATGCCCCCGGAAAAGTATTGCGCTCACATACCATCTATATTTACTAGAACTGTTTTGAAGCCAGGAGAACGTTCATAGGCATTCGTTGAAAAAAAACAAACTTGAATTGAGTGTTTCCCAGTGCTTGCTTTGGGACTATATGTACCTACCGGGAAGAAAGAGTCGGATACTAAAGGAAATGGCAGGGTGTCACCTCACCTGTTTCCCTTCTGATAAATGGATGCTTTTGGGGTACCTCTGCCCATGGTGAAAGCAGTTTTGCAAATAGTCCCCCCCCCCAAAAAAAGTCCACTACCTTTCTAAACTTAAATGCAGGGAGATCTGTTCTAAGGGAAAAACTACTGTAAACTTATTAAACTGGAGGGAATTCTTACATGTCAACAGCTCAAAGAGCTGCTTATTTAACAAAAAAATGCTGGTTTAACTTAAGCATTATAAATATAAGCAGTCATTCTTCCAGATGGGAAGCCACACAGTGCTCTCCTGTATAAACAACTGGCTTTTGATTCTGGGTTTGTTTTTTTTTTTGGGTAAGGTTGTCTCTAGAATGGTGTCAGTCTCGTGCCTATGCATCAGAACCAAGCTGCTAAGTTGTAATACTGTTCTGAGTGTTTAGATAGCAAGAGCAAATGCAAAAACCATAGGAAATTAATTTATTATATATGCCAGGAAAGCTGTGTGGCAGAACTGTGACTAGAAGACAATCAGAGGCGACAATGCACAGAGTTTGGGAAGTCCAATGTAGCTTTATATCAGGCAACAGAAAAACAGATCAAATTGTTGCTCATTAGTATGTCAGTGAAAAATGTATGAACATGAGAAAGTTGGTTTATTGTGCATTTCTCAATTTAAAGAAAGTGCATGATAAAGTGAATAGGCTTCAGTGTGCTGAATGTGATTATATCTATGTCAAAATAAAACCTGCATGTGAATAAACGATATCCTTAGCAAACGGTTAAGCATTGAACAAGGAGTAAGACAAGGATATGAGATTAGTTGTTTAATGTATTTTTGGATAGGTGTATAAGTGAGGTTAATGATCAGTTAGTTGGGAACGTGCACATATATGTATTTTTAAATGCAGACAAAGTTGTATTACTGGCTGACAACCTGAATGATTTGCAGTTAAGATTAGATTGAACAATGCAATAAGGAATATGGATTTGAGAATATGCGGTCAAAAGGGTTGAAATTTACATGATAACTTAAAAGAGATTTTTTTATAAAATGATATACCACTGGTATATGAGTCCAGAAAAATTGTTTAGAATGCATAAAGATACTTCAAATTTATGTTGGAAATGTGGACAACATGAAGGGTCATTTTATTATGCCTGGTGGACTTGTAAAAAAGCCAGAAATTTTTGGGTTCAAATACATATAATGATACAAAGAATTTTAAAGATCAACATTCTGAAACCAGAACATTGTTTGCTGAGATTAACGGACAGTCAATTAGAAAACAGCCATGGAATAATTATTTTTATGTATGATTTCTGCTGCAAGACTATTATATGCTCAAAAATGGAAAAACTCCAAAATACCAATATTGGATGATTGGTTGGCGAAGATGACAGAACTAGCAGAGACAGCAAAATTAACTTGTTTGATTAGAGAAAGATCAATAACTACATTTATCAGTGACTGGAAACCCCTTATGGACTTTTTGCTGAAAAAAGAGAAAAATGAACTTGTGATTTATGGGTTTGATGATTAGAAAGGGTAGCTTATGGAAACAAGGAAATTATGATGTAACCTTAGAGAGAGAGGTACAATATAAATACATTTATAACTGCTGTCAAAAAGACTGGAAGCCACTTCTTTATAACCTTTTTTCTTTTCTATTTCTTTTTCTATATTTCTTTTTCACTTTATTACTTTTCTTTATTCTTCTTTAATTCAAAATTTGTACTGTTTTTAATTCTGTTGAAAAACTTATTCAATAAAATTTTAAAAAGAATTATAATTTGAACATTAGTGTTTGACAGATAAAATGAAATTAACATTAAAAGTTACAAATAAATGAAAAAAATTAAGCAAGTAGATTAATTTAACTTTTTAGAATATTTACTAAATATTTAAGATATTCAAAAGCTGGTAGGATGTGGTCTCTTGATTGGAATGAATGTTTGTTGAAAGAAGCAGAAATTGTACTTTTGCCTACTTTGTTATATGGAAGTGAGATGTGAGTGTGTCAGGAGCAGCAGAAAAGTAAACTGAATGTAGTGGAACAAGATACTTAAGAACATGGACCGAATACAAAAGTGAGTAACCAATATGGAATAAATACAGTTTCATTATATAGAGAGAATTAAAATCAATTAACAAAACAAATATATGAAGACAGAGTAAATAGATCCAAAGGAAGAAGTCCAAGAAAACTGTGGGTGAATGGAGTTAATGAGAACCTGAATAAGAGAACAGTGAGGAATTTAAATAACAAAAAGTGATGTATGAAGTGGTACATGGATGTGGAGGAGGCAAGGATGGTTTCCAAGGGCAGAAAGGTATACAGAAGTATAGTGTTATATATATATATATATGTATGTATGTATGTATGTATGTATGTGTATATGTATATGTATATGTATATGTATATGTATATGTATATGTATATGTATATATGTTGGTATGCACAGATTTTAGACATGTTTCCTTTCTTTTTCTTATCTCATACCTTTCATTTCTTTGGCTTATCATTTCTTACTCCTTTTTTGCACCCTGCATAACATTGCTTACCCCCAAAAAAAGAATAACAAGATAGATATGTTTGCATGTATGTTTATTTTACTAGCGGCAATTTTCAAGATTATATAGTCAGACAGCATTTCCTAAATGTCAGCTCTATCTGCAAAATCACTTAATGGTATGGAATTCCATGGAACAAAGACTTAAAACAGAAAAGACAAAATAGCTCAAACCTACTCCTGGCTGGGAATGAGCACCCATTTTGTGACTACGAGATGCAGCTTCTGAAGCAACTGCATGAACATTGCAAACTGCACCTCTGTTTTAATGATTTGAAAAGATATATTTCATACATATTCCTGTGCCATGCAAAGCATCTCCTTCAAAGTTTCATACAGCACTGATATTTTTCTAGTACCTGAAATAAATTCAGACGTTTTCTTTTTCCTTTATACAGTATATTCCAGAAATTCAGTCAATAAACATAGTTTTAAATTAAGTTTCAGCTTAACTTCCAGTTAGTGTGGGTAAAAGTCACTAGAAGGGCTAAGCAGGACAGTGGAGAATACTCAAGGTAGGAAGCATAAGCACTCTACTCTACCCTACCTCTGCAATTACAGTGCTATTTATATAATAACAAGGAGTCAATCGGCAAGGTCAGAGAGAGGGGTGACACATAATGGAATTGTGTAACAGCAACAGCAACAACTAAATAAATAAATGTTTAAATCAGGTTGCCATACATGTCATCTCAGTAGCAGCTGTGTACAAAGTAGTACATCATGCCATGAGTCTCCCTAACATCATTTGTATAACAATTTCCCAGAATCACCCCCTTAGTTTCAATCTGCTAATGGTCATCTTTCATTCCACCTCTCAGAACAATGTGGTATCCAAATCTCTCAGAGCTGCCCAAATTTCTCTTTTTCTGGCTCTCTTCTTTTTTTCTCTTTCAAGAACCGCAGCTCTTTTCAAGGTCAATCACAGGTCATGTCAGGAGCTCTTGGGAAATGTAGCTCCTTATCTCAGCAGTCCCATTACACCAGACACACCTTAGTTCCTTGCTTAATAAATCCCATTAGCTTTGTTAATGGATAATGTTCCAGCTCAAATAAAGCAATCTATTTTTTCCCATTATATGTTCTTCCAGAAAGTCTGGGTAACAGGACAAAAATCACCATTCATGTAAGTACATCCTTGACTTTTCCCCCTTCTAGCATTGATTGAGATGTTTGTTTATTTCTTCACATTCTGATCCAGCAAGGGCAGTCATCACAAGAAAACAAAGTTGAGTAGACTAGATTTATCAAATATCATGTATCCTTTTCACTATACCAATACCTATCAGCTTTGATCAGATTCAAAAGTCAACATGGTAGAGAAAAATAAGTGAATGCTTTGCTTATGAATATAAAAACTTTTTGGGGATCAGAACTGCTTCTATTAGGCAGATTGCCTGTAGAAGGGATTATGTACATAGTTGTTTTCCTCTATTATCTGCACCAAATATCTGGCATTCAAATATATTACCATTTCTTTATGAAGATTCTACATTGAAGAGGCTTCATTTAGTTAGCATTCTATGGCTAGATTCAAAAGGTTCTGTGCTAATTATCTTAGCTGTGAAACAAGGCCATTAATTATAAAAAGGGTTGCAGTCTACCTGGGGAAATCCCAAGAAATACAGAAGAATATCTAATAAGTACCATCTCTTACATTCTCTCTGTTGTAGGTTTGCTGTGACATGGCACCAGTCAAGGCAGGGATACATACAATTGCCTTGGGATTTTCACTATCAAGATTTATTTACAAACCAAAGAGCTTACTTACAGAATTAAGATACTATTGTTTTGTATTCTTTCTAATTTATCTTCTGTTCTACTTTATCTGTAATTCTGTACTCTTGATTTCTCTCTTTGTGCTCTTATTCTTTAACGCTTCTCCTTCCTGGCCCTTTCAAATTTCAGTCATTGACCTTCCCCAATCCACCTTGCTCCACAGTCACTTCTGTGGCTTCTGGTTGGCAGGCACTGGACAGAAGGTTAAAATTGTCACTGCTCTGTCTCTGGAAGGCTACAGATGCTTTGAGCCTTCCAGGTGACTGGTGGTAGTGATTGCCACTCTAGTCTGCCTCTGGCTTGGCTTCAACTTTGCCAGTCCTACGCTTTGAAGAGACCAACATCTGAGTTCACATTACTTGTTCAACCTGGGCCTCTTAGGTTTGTTAGCACCTGGCCTCTGGTTCAGAACTTTCTAGAACTCCTGGACTCTAATGAAGTTTCCCTCCATGCCTCTTAATTTTGCTAGTGCCTGGGCCAATTGGATTTGCCAGGCCATTTGGAGAGATTCAGCTGATTTGGGTTGCCTTGTCCAGCACTGTCACTTTTCCTCTCTGCCCTTTAGCTCTTTCTGGCCTGCAATCATTTATTCTTTTATTCTCATATCTTTCACCACTGCCACCACACTTCCAACTTTAGTTAAACCTTTTTTAAAGGGCTGGCTTTATGAAAAAGTTAAGGGTGAAGCCCTTAAAGCAAAATGAGGGAGGGAGGAGTATGGGTATTATGTTATCATATGTTGTTCCTCATACTTTCCCCTTACCAAAAACAAGAACAAAACCTCCATTTGTTAAAACTGACTCTGCATTTGTTTGTTCATTCATTCATTCATTCATCCCTTTATTCAGGAGCTCTAAGTGGCACACGTGGCATTACTTCTTTCTACAACAACTTTGTAAGAGACTAACTGGCTCAAAGTCACCTGTAGTCCAGGGTGGACTAAAACTGGATCTTCCCATTCCTAGTCCAACACAGTATCCTGCATGTCTAACAACATAAAAAGGACCAGATGTATATACACTGTAGCAAAATATTAATAAAAACTTAATTGTGCAGCAATTTACAAAGAATGAGTCATTGTACTAGTTCCAAAATGAACATACTTCACAGAAAATTGTTTTACTGCAACACCACCTCCTATTTACAATGTTTCTCCTGCAAAAACTGGGGAAAATATCAAGGGAAAGAAGTTCCCACAGTTATTAAACAAATGTACACTGGAAATAAATAAATCCTATTATTGCTGTAAGCCTCCTTGAGCATAGGTATAAATGGGGGGGGAGGGAGGGAATGTTTTAACTGGAAGTAACATAAGACCTTTTGAGTCCTGAGTACAGCAAGCGGGGTGGGCTCACCCCAAAATCATATGTACCTACCCAAGACCAACCAAATAACAATCCCCCAAACACTTTCCACCACCCAATAGTAAACAGTCAATGAGACTAAATAAATAAGTAATAATTCTATAACATCTGTCTACTGGCACAATGTAGTTGCTTCACTTTGCCTCACAGTAGCTATTACAAAATTCTGAATTTGGACCTGGCATGTTTGCTTCATAAATTGAAAGAATCTGAAGGAGCCACAGAAAGTCTAATAAACAAACAATGCAAGCTGTGGCTTACCAACTATCTACATAAAGTCATGCCATTTTATCACACTGATATAACAGATCAACACAGGAAAATGTGTTGTGGCTTGTACACATCATATTCTGTTCCACAGTTGAGGGAGGGAGAGAGATTGTGTGTGTATGTTTATGGAGATATTTTATGAATGTAAAATCAGCATATTGTTATGCAGTGGAACATTTACCACTTGAAACCTAAAAGGACTGCCTCAGAAATTTGCAGGATAGTCCGATGGTTGCTGAATTGGAAGCAAGTTTCACTCTATATTGTAGGCTTACAGCTGAATAAACACGAAGAGGACTGCAGTTCTAATTTGTATTAGGCTGTAACCTAAACAACCTACTATAGAGTAAGCTCCAATGAACATAATAATACATATACCTCTGAGTCTACACCTATACAGCTGAACATGAACAATATTTTCTCTCATGACTGTAAATGTTTCTATCAGATAAAGGTGGCCAATATGCGTCTTGCTATGATGCTGCTCAGATGCTTGAAGTTTATTTTTCTCCTCCCTGAAAGCTATGGTTTTATACTTGGAAGAGTCAGCAATTCGAGTTGCTAATGCTATATATCAATGTGTAAAAATGCTGCATTCCAGTCATGCAAAATTTCTCTTACCATTGAGCAATCTATGGAAAGTATTTTCAGTGTATGTTAGACCTCCTCATGCTAACCTACATATGCTCAATCACATACATACAAGCAAGCACTCATTTTCCACTTGGACCAAAAAAAATAAAGAACACTGTTACCTGCTTCTTAAAATAGTCCAGCATTAAAAGAAAACAGGCATTTATTTTAGTAAAATTTTAACTCTTGCACACTTGCTGACCAGACAGGCTGCAATCCCACATCCCTTCAAGAATCACTTTGAAATGTGTGGTATACAAATCATGTAATCCAGCAATCAATCAATCCAAAGAACTGGAGTCTGTCACTGATTGTTTCCCCTATTTTTGGCCAGGCTTACTTGACAGAGATGATTAGCATATCTCACTTTGTTCCACACTCATTTTCAGAAACTCTTCCAAATTGCCAGACCACAAGCATTTCCACATGAGGATTATGGATCAAACTGAATGTAGTTTCAGAACTCTGTGTTTCCACAATGTCAGCAATGTTAAACAGCTTGGCTGGTTTACTTCTGGCTCAACTGAAACAGCTGTGACAACTTTATTTATATTTAAATTTCCTAGGCACCTAATTCCAACAACTCTGAATGGTTTAAGTTATACAAAAAAAAAAAAAAAAACTGTAATCAAGAGGGAACAACAACCAACTCTCTCCCCCACACATGGAGATAAGAACAGATAAAAGGGACCTCAATCACCCTAATCCAGTGTTGTCCAAACTTGGCCACTTTAAGATGAGTGGACTTCATGGGTGGCTGGGGAATTCTGGGAGTTGAAGTCCACTCATCTTAAAGTGGCCAAGTTTGGACAACACTGCCCTAATCCAAGGACTGGGGGAAAAGAATGTTTTAAAATGCTCTTTTAAAGGCCAGTGGGGGGGGGGGGGGATCATGCAAATCTCCAGGGGGATGCTATTCCAAAAGGCAGGTGTTCCAACAGAGAAGGTCCGCCTTCTTTAAGCAATGGAGTAACTTTCCCAATATTGTAGCGATACCCTACAATGAAGCATGTGTTTGTCTCACTGAAACAGCAACCAGTACTACAAAACCATCTATCCAGCCCTAATCTAACAACTACCCCAGACTGAATCTCACCTTTGCACATACACACTGAGGTAGGTGAGTTCTACTCTCTCTCCAATGATCACCTCTGTCCATTAAATTCTTGGGGTGACTTGTATTTCCCAGTAACTATAGTGGGAAGCATTACCATGTACCTCTTAGCCACTTCAATGAAGCCACCATGGCTATAATCAACAAGCCAACTTTCCTTGGTGCAAGCAAAGAGTTGCATACTTTGGACATGTGGTTTAAGGCAGACAATTGACTAAAATAAATGACAATGCTTGGCAAGGTTGTGAAAAGTAGAAGGGGAAGCCAATGGATAAAATAGATGGATTAAGAAAACCACACGAACATCCTTGGAACAGTTGCAGATTATCAATAGAAGCAGGTTGAGATAGATGGCATTTGTTCAAATTGACAACCACCAGTCAAGCTCAACTCAGTGATATCTAATTAACTTATCTGTGAAGCAATGCACAAGGACTTAATCAGAGTTGGAGCCATGGCCTATGAGGTTTAAACTGGAGAGATCTTTCTCCAGCCTCTTCACTTCTAAAATGAGCCCCTCTTTCTCACATACCTTTATAAAATGAGTTAAAGCTTAGAAATGGCAGAAATACTACATCTCACTTTAAGATTCCTACTCTAATGCATATAATGGTGCAGATGACTTATTTGCTTACTTGATTTCTTTGAATTCTTGGTAACCAAATGTAAACAAAATACAAATCTTAACTTGGAAATGCTAGACGGCTGTATGACAGTTAATAGAATGCACTCTATGTTTTTGCTGCCATTTTGTTTTTATTTGCTTTTATCTTTTTATTTTAATCCAAATTGGTTGTTTTAACAGTTTTTATATACTTTGATTATTAATATGTACGTCACCTAGTCACTATGTGAGATGGGTGGCTATACAAATGTGATTAAATAAATAAATGGACCTTTATGTGTTCCCCTGTTACAATGTATTAACATAAGCAGAATTTGCACTTTATTATTAATGAAATAAAACTAGGAATCTTTTCTGTTTTTCCTAAAGGTTTATATATTGTAATGTAACGTTTATGAAAGTTTATTCAGTTATTCATTTAAATTACATCATCTTTCTGATTCATCTTCAACAAGGCTATGCTTTACATCAACAGTTTTGACAGTGCTGATCACCAATAGTGAGTTCAATGTCATGTTTGCAAAGTGATGATCAGATCAGAGCTGAGAGTACTGATTTGTTCAACAAGCATGGAGGAGACATTTCCACAATGATACCTTAATTTCTGCCTAAGTGAAAGATCACTCAAGGATAGCCTTCTCCTTAACAACCAGACACTCCAGTTGATCTACTGGTTTGTATTCTCCCATGATGCACAACAGAGGAGACCTGTTCAGTCATGGCACCCAACTTTAGAATACTGGTTTGCTGAATGCCTACCTTTGGATATACAATAAACAACTGAAATGTTTTAAGAGTATGTAGCTTGATAACACTCTGCTGATAGTATCACTGTATGTTCTTTTTGTTTTTTAAAGGATATTTTTAACAATATTTACATTGTTAGTCCTCCTGAAGGTATGCAGGGTAGAAATAATTTAAAAAATAGTAACACAAAATGATTCAATGTCTGATGTTAAACCAAATATTAATGTAATGATATATCATTTTGCAGTCTTAAAATATCCACAATTATCAAGTTACTAAAAAAAACTTGATATTCAAGTCTACCAGCTTTGTCAATTCTTTATGGAAGGCTATTGAAAATTTTATAACAAATCTAAACATTTAGAATATTTTTCTCATGCACATGGGCATACATGTTTATAAACATTATTATACAGTGTGTTACAACTATAACAACACACTATATTTCATATTATCTTAATGGACTTTCAAAATAAACAAATAAATAATGAATTTCCACCTATGAAAAGGATTGATCCACATTATGTCAATATAACTCACAATATATTCTTTGGTTTTGGATAGTAAATCATACTTTTCAAGTTAAAATAGAAGAGATAATCATGTTCTTATTGCATCTTATGATAACAAATGCTTCACCACAGAATGCAAAATATGCTTTTCACTTCTAAGCAAATCTAACTGACTTCAGTGGGACTTTCCTCCAGGTAAGTATGCAATGGCTTGCAGCTGCAAGAAAAACCTGTGAGCCTCCCAGCACCTCTAATGCTACCACTGGCATAAAAAGCAGAACTATTATTGGCACAGTTGTGACAATCCAATATATAGGTGACAAACAAGAAGGAGAATATTGAGAAATACCACTGAATACCACCAGCAGTGTGTTTAAGAAATCTATACCTGCAACATTACTACTAGAAATCACTTCATATATTCATATCTATTGTAAAGGGGGGGGGAGTTCCAAATGATATTAGGAATTAAATATTAGGAAGGAAGGAAGGTCTAAACAGATAGTTGCAACACAGTGTTAATAGATGAGAGAGATATGTTTCTAAATATATAGTCAAGCTTTCTAAAAATGAATAGAATGCCTACTCAATCATGTTCACACCTGTGTATATGGCTTGGACTACTAACTGAATTTAAAACACAATCACATTATTAAAATTAAAGAAAAGTGATGACTGGGCATTTTTTAACCTTAAGATACAATCCAGCAAAGTTAAGCATTGTTACCTTCCAATACATACATACAAAGAGAAAAATAAGTACATGCTTCATTCTCACCCACTGAACTCAGTGGGACTTAAATATATTTAAATTTAGCTGGATTGATCAGAGTTTACTCTCACTTCATAAAACTGTAATCCTTTAGCTTTCTTTGCAACACAGGGGAAGAAATATTGGTTATATCAGCACCTGACAGCAACACCAGTTTATGATTTCACATACAGATCAGGAAATGAACATGTGGAGTAAATTAATATTTAAAAATAATATAAAAACCACCCTTCCAGGTATGTATACTACTTCTTTAAGTCTAGTAATTCAGAAAGAACATAGCTGACCCCTTTTGCAGGCCAAGACACCGAACTGATATGGGTATCAGGAGCAAAAAGACTGTCGGACATCCTTGCTTGCCTCCCTTCCTCTCCGGAGTCTTCAAATTATTTCCGTGATCCCTCACAGTTCCCCCTCCCAGTCTTGCACGTATCATCTTTTTCCTGTAGTAAAAATGGGG
The DNA here is from genome assembly GCF_059951505.1 of Python bivittatus. Classification (NCBI taxonomy): domain Eukaryota; kingdom Metazoa; phylum Chordata; class Lepidosauria; order Squamata; family Pythonidae; genus Python; species Python bivittatus. Next base: position 2,558,757 of record NW_028277113.1, read on the forward strand.
CAGGCTTCTAACGGCATCTCATTTCCTTTGCAATGTCCTTCTCTATCCGGGAGAAGTAAAAGGCAGGGAAAGTTTGAAAGCGTTAAGAAGAAGGCGCTCCCGGCAGCCATCCGCCTTCGCTGCATTTTTAAGGGCAGGGGAAAAAAAAAAGATTTCGCAGAAGCGCAGCGCCCGAGGAAGACCGATGGGGACCCGAAGAGGCTGCGTTTCGATACTCTGACCGGGCAAACCGCCGTCTGCCGAGCGGCAACTCCACATCTGCGCCCTCTTATCCTGCTCGGACCTGACTGAGATCCCCACTTCACGGCGTGCGCGACCCCCCACGTTCAGGAGCGGCACCGAGGTTTGCCGCTGGCATTCACGGGGCGGGGGGGCAGCAAAAATGCATGCACGCGCAACCCAGCACCCAGGCGCGGCTGTTCCCCTTCTACTCCTCCTTTTCACCGGTAGCTTTCCCTCAGAACATTCCGGGATAAGCAAAAGCACAGCAACCGAAGAACATCGCACGAACAGGATAAGGCTCTTAGCGGCTACGATGAGAAAAGGCAGAAAGAAGGGGGAGGGGGAGGGAGACACACCACGGCTATGCAAAAACTGCAAGTCGTCCATGCCCCGACCTCAGAGCTTATCTCTGGCTTAGCAGGACTGTGTAAGCGGCAGCCTCCCGTTTGCCCCGCCGTGGGAATAATGCATAGATTCGGGGATGAGGGGGAAGGGTCGTTTCATTGCAAGCCTTACCTGAGCTGACGTGCCCTAACTGGTGACAGGGAACTTTAAGGGCTACAGAGAAGCAAAGGGAAAAGAAAGAAACGGAGGGGTGGGGGGGGTGAGGAAAGAAAGAGAGACTTGTATCCCCTACGCGCAGCTGCTCCCAGTCCAGGGAGAGCGCGACCGAGAGGCGCACAGAATTCCAGCTCTGTGTTACCTCCAAAGCTCCGGCTCCTAAGCCGCTGGCTCGCTTTTGCTTTCTGCGGCTCGGGAAAGCGGCGCTGATTGGCCGCCGCCGCCGCCTGTCTCTTCGATCCTCGCTGAGTCGCCGCCTTCTCCTCGCCCTCCCCTTTCCTCATCCCGGTTAGGAGTCCCTCGCACATTCGACCGCGGGCGTGCAGGCGCGGGAAGGGCGATCCCGCCCAGCCTCCTCGCTTCAGCCTTTCCGAGCAGAGTCCTTGGCCTCTGAAAGAGAATAAATCAACAGCTTCTCCAGCCAAGCGGGGTTTGTTCGGCAAAATGAGGGGGGTGGGAGGGGGAGAGATGCTTAAGCATAGTTCATTTATTTATTCTGCGAGTGAGGGCATCGAGTGTTGTAGGAATGCCCAGGAAGAAGGAACAATTTGAGGAACATACTTATATTTTGGATCCATTTCCAGAGAGACCCCGTGAGCAGGTGTAGCTAAAGTAGCCCGGAGTCTTGCAGAGATAAAAGCAGAACAGCTACTTCTAAAATAAAATTTGTGCTGGAAAGAGCGGGATGTGTTAAAGATAAATGACGACCATGTTGAAGAACTGTAACCTGTGAAAATACTATATTTTCATCGACCCCTTTGCTCTGAAAAACCATTTGAAAGAAAGGAGAACAGTCTGGGTCCCTCCCTCTGCAGTAGGTCAAACCAACCCCTGTCCCATCATATAATATGTTGTGAACTGCCCAGAGTCCCTCCTTGTGGGGGAGTTGGGTGGTGACATAAATTTGACATATAAATAAATAGATAAATAATAGCACCATACACTTCTGTGGTGTAACCTTCCATTTTGGCATATTTGGACCTATTAACCCCCATAAGAATTCAATCCCCGAGTTGGAAATAAGGCAGGGGATCAGCTTCAGAAAGGTTCTTCTGTGCCTCTTCCATCAAGCCACGGCCCCTGAGATTTCAGGTGACAGGCCAGGGCATGTTTTCTTCCAGAAGCAATCCTAAGTGGGTAAGTCTATTTATGATTTCTGTATAAGAAAGACAGAATCTTTGCTTCCTGGTCTTGGAAATTTTCAGAGTGACTTTTATAATGACAAGGTAACTAAAGCGATTATATCTAGAAGAAAAAAAAGTGATTGAAAGCAGCATAACCAAAACAATAATATGCATTTCAAAAGCCATAGGTGGGTAATCAGGACCAATCAAAATAGCACAAAAAAAGATTGTGGAGCTTAAAAACGAAGAGTTCCAAAAAGAAACAAACCCTCTGAATGATAAAAATATTTTTTTTAAAAAAAGGATTTGTTGGCCCAGGTGTGAAAAGGGCATCATATTCAGCATGAGGCAAGATTCCTTGGAGAAATGATGGCATAAAGCAATGGCTCAACAAGGTAAGTCTTTTTTACAGTCCTCACCTGCCTTAAGGTCGAATCCAAAACTATACTGTCTCTTTTTTGGGTTGCTGCATTTGTAGGAGCCTTTGCTGTTATTTTGCTAGAAGGACAAAACAAGGAAAAATGACCATTAGTGGGCCTAACTGGCAGCAGGACTGGAATGATATCTCAGCCATTTTCTTTTGCAGAAACTTTTTCTGAGCAATATCATGACAAAGCATCAACCAGCAGAAGCTGCCACTGCCCACCACTGATTTATATATAATTGTTATTTGTTTGTGCATTTATTTTTCTGTACTATTCTTCCTCCCCAGGAAGAACTGTTTACAAGAGGATATTTTCAAATAAAGTTCATTTAAAACATTTAAAAACAGTAAAATCTATAATGCATATAAACAATAAATGCAAAAACTAAACCAACACTCCAGTTAAAAAAAACAAAACAAAAAAACAAAAGAACAGACAGACCTGCTGAAAGTTGCCGGCCAGAAATGGTCGACGCTTCAGCGGTTCGAGTCCAGCCTTCGCATTAACAGGGTGAGCTCCTGTTTCCTTCCCAGTTCCTGTCAACCCAACAGTTCGAAAACTCATGTGAGTAGATAAATGGGTACTCTCACTCCGGTGGGAGGAAAAATGCTGGCGGCGCCTTGCAAAAAGGAGTTGGGAGCAGTTGCTGGTAAGCGTGAAAAACCAGGCGCGCCCAAAAAGGGCGCAAAGCAACGGAAACCCCGCCTCCTGTGCTCGCCAGCTGGGCTCTGCTCTAGGAAGGAGGCTCTGACAAACCACTTCTGAAACACCTTGCCTTGAAAACTGCAAAGGACTTGTCCAAAGCAGTCACTGCAGAGTCGGTAACAACTGAGTGCAGATTAAAAAAAAAAAAAGTAGGCATGTCTTTAATGCTGAAAGAGTTCCATAATTAGAGTGCTGTCATTGAGAAGGCCCTACTTGGCCACCACCCTCACTACTGAAAGCATAAGCAGCCCCCCAGCTGATTTTAATGCATGAATTAATAGTATTAGGGGAGATAGTCTTTTAAATACCTGGCTGTACGGCTTTATAGACTGATGTTATTACCTTAAATTGGGCATAGTAGCTCTCAGGAGACCAGTGTAGCATTTTCAAGATTGGTGTTATGAGATCCAGTGTAGCTGTTCCACTGAATAATCACCCTGCAACGTACTGAACCAGTTGCAACTTATGGAAAATTTTCAAGAGTAGCCCCACATAGAGTGCATTGCAGTAATCCAATCAAGAGACTACTTGGTCAAAATATGGGTAGCAAAACAGGGTGGAGTAGTCCTACACTCATCTCTGAGGTCATCTTTGTTTATTCTGATGAGAGGGCCATGGCAAGCTAGATGTTCCTGCTGCAGCGGGATGGCGTTTACAATGGAGATCAGCAGCTGGATGCAGGATCCTGGCTGCTGAAATCCCTCTGGAGGGAGGAGAGATCCTGGAAGAGCCCACATGCACTCTGGACAGTCACTCCTTGTGAGTAGACCACAGGAATTGAGGTTTTGCGGTCAGCTTATGAGTTGAGGGAGAAACCATCTGTGCCCAGTTGTAACATAGCCTTTTTTTAAGGACATAAAGCTCGACTGAGCCTCATGTCTTAATCACTTTAGATTTTTTTTTTTAATTGCTTTAGAAATTTTGAGACCCTGTAGATCGGGAAGTTTTACTGCATTCACTGGGTGAGTCAATGTAATGGAATGTGGGAATGATCTTGGAAGATGGGGGGGAAGAGATGCTGCCTAGGAAATGAGGCCCCCAACTGAGTAATGGACAGAGAAAGAAACTTAGAAAGGACCCACCCTAACTGATCAGGTGGTAAATAGGGACAGTGGGAGATTTGTACTTTCAGACTTGCAAGATTCTGTTAATGTAGCCTATCGATAAAGCAGAAATGGCTCATTGAGTTTCCTGTCTGGTTTGCCTGGGAGGGCTGACATTCACCTTCTCTTTAGAGAAAGAATTTTTAAAAATGATGTTAAGGATTTGAATATATCCTTAAAAAACTAAGGAGTGTTGATTTTCGAAAGTTAACAACGTATTAAGGGTCCAGATAGGCTTGGAATTATAATTTTAAATTAATTAGAAGAATCCTTCCCATGGGAAACTCTGATTGCTTGGGTTTCTTTAAGGGGAAAAAACCATGATAGGATGAGACTTTGAGGATTGGGCACTAGAGGGAGCTAGAAGACAATAAAGATTACAATTAAAATAAAGAATGGAGCAAAATACCTTAGCAGTGGAAATTTTGGTGGACATTTTTGAGCAGTGGTCTTTGAAATTATCCGATGTCATAGATAGATGGTGTTATAATGAAGCTCCAGAAGAAGAACAAGCTACACCGGATAAGTTTGAAATTAATTTGAATGTGGATTTAAATGTGACAAGCAATGAGAAAGACATGGAAAATTATGTACTGGACATACAAATGAAACCAGTTGATGTTTCAATACTTAAAGAAGATATATAAGTATTAAATCAGAAAGGCTATTTGGATAACTTTTGTTACTGGATATAAAAAAGAGCTCTGTTAAAGTTTTGAAGGTTTCTTTGAAAAGGGACAAAAAAAGATGAAAAGAAATCAAGCTCTGGGACTTTATTTGAAAGGGTTAAAAATCGAGATTGTTAGAAGGATAGGGAAGGAATATAGGGTTGGCTATTTGATCAAGGATAAAATAGATAAGTAGTTATATTTGGTAACCCTTACTGGACTTTTGCTGATATGGATTGATGAGGGTTTTTTTGTTTTGTTTTTTTAGTTAAGAGATGAGATATGGGGTGAAGAGAGTATTTGTTGCACTTTAAGAGATGGCGATAAGTTATTAAAATTGATTATACTTGTTGTGATGAAGGGGGAAGTTACTTTTTCCTCTCTTTTTTCCTCTCTTTTTCTTTTTTACACTTTTTCTTTTTTTCCTTTTTTATTATTATATTTTTGTAGTCTGAATTAGTTTTTATTTTCTTTATTTGTAACCTTTAATAAAATTATTTGGAAAAAAAACCTAATCTCTGAATTTATCCTTTCAAATTTGACCCCATCTTCTGTTGCAGGGGGGGGGGGGCAGGAAATCAGTCAAGAGAAAAAAGATTTTCAAATGGAAATGGATCACAGTCCATTTAAAGGAGCCTTCCCAATTGGTTAGGTTTTAGTTGTATCGTTTCCAAATATTGGGAGGGGCGGGGGAGAGAAAGAGAGAGAGAAACTGACTTAGGTCTTTAAAACATAAATAAGCACCAGCACTTTAACTTATATTTGGAACTGGTTCATCAGCAATGTATTAAGAACTACTGAGATACGTAGCTACTGCTGGTCCAGATCTGTTTCCCTTAAGAGCATTTTATGTTCCGATAAAACATCTGCTGAGCCAAGGCTGAGTATATCCATCCAATTTTTGATAGCACATTATTCATGTGAGTTTTAGGCCTTAATGCTTTTGCCTAAAAACTAAAAAAAAAAAAAAGTTAGGCTCTCCAAATGGAGGGGAAATTCTCTAAAAATATCTGATCATACCATTATATCGCTGGCTTGACTACAAAACAGTTACCTGTCCTTAATCTGTAGAGTATCTTGTATGTACATCCTTTTAGTACCTCACAACTTATCTATAACTCAGTGTGTGTGTGCGCACGTGTGTGTTTTTTCTGTAAGGCACCCATTGCTGCTATAATTGAGTCCATGCACTTTGCTGTTGATAATTCTCTTTCCTTCTGTCTTTCCCAGCATTATGGACTTTTTAAGGGGACTGGATCTTCACCTGTGTCCAAAATACATACCTCATCTGTGCCTTAGGTGAGACCTCTGGATTGATTTGTCCTATATTCCATTTGTTTGTTTTCTTGACTATCCACAATATTCTCCAGCACCAAAGTTCAAAAGTGCCATTGTTTCTTTCCTGCTTCTTCAAATTCCAACTTTTCATTATAAATATATATAATTTTACTGAGAGTTTTAACAGCAATAATAAGTAATATAAACTAAAGTACAAAGTCCAACTTTTCCTTCTATAGAGTGTCACAGGGAAAACTGTTGCCTACTCAGTTGTGATCTTTGTAAGTATAGACATGTCATGGCATCTGAATATTTTTTCCAAGACCTTGATTGCTACTCTACCAAGTGTTAATACATGCCATATTTCTTGACTGCTGTTTCCTTTACTGTTGACAATCAATGCTAAAAGGCAGAAGCTATCTCCTGCTTCAGTATTTTCACTGTCAATTCTAAGGCTCGTTGCTGTGCTTATTGTCATGAGCTTGGTCTTCTTTATATTTAATCTTACTGTTAGTTTTTTCATTGTGCTTCTTGACTTTATTACTGGACCTTGCAGATCATTTGTATTTTCAGCTATAAGAGTAGTATCATCAGTATAGCAAGGTTTTATGTCACTGGATGTACAGTGGCTATACAGATTTAATAAATATTTCTTCCTCCAATTTTAAACCATGCTCATCTTCTAATCCAGCCTCCCTCGATATATACTCAGCATATAGGTTGAATAAATAAGGAGGAAGTATTCAGCCTTGTCTCACTCCTTTGCCAACCTGGAACCGGGCGGCTTTGCCATGTTCTGTCTGTCCTGTGGATTCCTATCCTATATAGATTTAGCATAAGGATAATGAGAAGTTCTGAGATTCCTGTTTTCTAAAGGACATTTTACAACTTGACATGGTCAACACAATCAAGGCCTTTCTACAGTCAATGAAGCACATATTGACTTGTTTTGGTATTCTTTTGCTTTCTCAATTATTCAGGATGCATCATTAATAATGTCTCTTGCTCCTTGGCCTTTTCTAAAACCAGCTAGAGCATTTGGCATCTCCCTTTCCATGTAGGGCTCTAATCTGCACTGGATGATCCTGAGCATTATTTTGCTAGCATGTAAAATTAATAATATTGTACAATCGCTTGTATACTATAGTTTAAGTCTGTTCTTTGGTATTAATATATACACTACTATACAGAATTTCAGTATTGTCCTTCCATCTTTGATCTTTCTTGAATCTGTTACTATCTGTTCATCAGTGTCCTCTAACATACCATTTCAAGATAGGAACTTCCTTCTGAGTTAAGAAATCTTTTGAAAGGCTTTTCTTATTTTTCCATCTCTGTTTCCATTTTCAGTGTTTTTACAGGTGTTGTATAATGCTGCTGCTTGCTTCTTTTATCAGCTATCTGAAATTCTTTGTTAAGTTCCTGCTTGAGATCTTTGGCTTTGGCTTCTCTTCTATTTGTGGCAACTTGTACCCTCTGCTCTGATATCCAGTTTGCTTTCTTCTGTTTCTTGGTCTTTGGCAAGGTTTTTTCACACTCATTCTTAATAGCTTCTTTGATTTCATTTCCTGGTTCCTCTGATCCCTTATCAATGAGGTTCAGGACTTCAGAGCGATTCCTCATGTTCTCCTTCACAATGGTGGCTATATGCTCACTATCATATTGTGGAAACTGGTTGCCTTTGTTCTTCCATTTTACCTTAACTTGAGCAGTTCATGATTTGTTCCACAGTAAGCCCTTGTCCATGCCTTTGATACTATATTTTTGCTCCTTCAACTCATTTTAGCAATAATGTAGTCAATTTGATTTCTATATACTTCATCTAGTGATGTCCATGTATACAGATGTCATTTTGGTTGTCTAAAGACCATGTTAGCTATGAAGAAATCATTGGATTGGCAGAGACCAATAAGTCATCACTCTGCTTCATTTCTGTTTCCAATGTCATATCATGCAATTATGTTTTCTTTCTTACTATTTTCAACTTTCAGAGCCATTCCATCCATAGGCAGCACATCTTGCTTCCATGTTCTGACTATGTCAGACTGAATTTGACCATAGCATTCATTAACCTCCTCCTTTTCTGCAATAGGGTTTAGAGCATACACTTGGATAGCTATCATATTAAAGGGTTGTCTGTGAAGTCTAATTGATATTATTTGGTCATTGACTGCATTGCATCCAAGTACCATCTTTGCTATATTCTTTTTGACTATGAAAGCAATTCTATTCCTTCTTTGCTTTTATTGTGTTCTCAATGGTAATCAGAGGAAATTCTGACTGAAAATATTCAATTCAAGACTGTTTCAATTTGCTGACACCTAAAATGTCAATGTATGGTCAATTCATTTCATTTTTCACTGTAGGTGAGAGTTTTCCATGTTCATACTTTTTATGTCCCATGTTCCCACTGTAATTTAATTTAATTTTTGAGATTTGTAGGCCACCTAATTCAAAATTACTCTGGGCATAATTCTGTCTACAGCTTTGGATTTTCTTTTCCTGCATGGAAACATCCGCAACTAGATATCCCAAAGGCTTTAATCTAGCTGCTTCATAAACACTTTTAGAACTCCAAAAGATCCTCAGCTCTTTCCGAGTAGTATGTTGAGTGCCATCTGACCTGAGGTGGCCATCATCTGGCATTATATTGTCAATCATAATTATCTATCCATGTAGTTTTCTTAGTAATATATTTTGTTTTGTTGTTAAGTCGTTAAGTCGTGTCCAACTCTTCGTGACCCCATGAACCATATTGCGCCAGGCCTTCCTGTCCTTCACTGCCTCCCTGAGTTTGCTCAGTTTCATGCTCATTGCTTCAGTGATGCTATCTAACCATCTCATCCTCTGCCGTCCTCTTCTCCTTTTGCCTTCAATCTTTCCCAGCATCAGGGTCTTCTCCAAAGAGATCTCTCTTCGCATTAGGTGACCAAAGTATCTGAGCTTGAGCTTCATTATCGATCCTTCCAATGAGCAGTCAGGGTTGATTTCCTTTAAGATTCACTGGTTTGACCTCCTAGCAGTCCAGGGGACTCTCAAGAGTCTTCTCCAGCACCACAGTTCAAAGGCATCAATTTTTCGGCGCTCAGCCTTCTTTATGGTCCAGCTCTCACAGCCATACATTACTACTGGAAAAACCATAGCTTTGACTATTTGGATCTTTGTCAGCAAGGTGACATCTCTGCTTTTTAATATGCTATCTAGGCTTGCCATAGCTTTCCTCCCAAGGAGCAAGCGTCTTTTAATTTCATGGCTGCAGTCTGTGTCTGCGGTGATCTTGGAGCCCAAATAAATGAAGTCTGTTACTGCTTCCATTTCTACCCCTTCTATTTGCCAGGAATTGATGGGTCCAGATGCCATGATCTTAGTTTTTTTAATGTTGAGTTTCAAGCCAGGTTTCGCACTCTCCTCTTTCACCCTCATCAAGAGGCTCTTTAATTCTTCTTCACTTTCTGCCATTAGGGTGGTATCGTCTGCATATCTGAGGTTGTTGATGATTCTCCCTGCAATCTTAATTCCGGCTTGTGATTCTTCCAGCCTGGCATTTCTCATGATGTACTCTGCATATAGGTTAAATAAGCAGGGTGACAGTATACAGCCTTGTTGTACACCTTTCCCTATTTTGAACCAATCGGTTGTTCCATGACTGGTTCTAACTTGCTTCTTGGCCCGCATACAGATTTCTCAGGAGACAGGTAAGGTGGTCTGGTACTCCCATCTCTTTAAGAATTTGCCAGAGTTTGTTGTGATCCACACAATCAAAGGCTTTTGCATAGTCAATGAAGCAGAAGTAGATATTTTTCTGGAACTCTCGTGCTTTCTCCATGATCCAGCGAATGTTGGCGATTTGATCTCTAGTTCCTCTGCCTCTTCGAAACCCAGCTTGTACATCCGGTAGTTCTCGGTTCATGTATTGCTGAAGCCTAGCTTGTAGGATTTTGAGCATAATCTTGCTAGCATGTGAAATGAGTGCAATTGTGCGATAGTTTGAGCATTCTTTGGCATTGCCCTTCTTTGGAATTGGAACGTAAACTGACCTTTTCCAATCCCGTGGCCACTGTTACGTTTTCCACACTTGCTGGCATATTGAGTGCAGCACTTTAACACCATCATCTTTTAGTATTTTAAATAACTCAGCTGGAATACTGTCATCTCCACTAGCTTTGTTGTTAGCAATGCTTCCTAAGGCCCACTTGACTTCACTCTCTAGGATGTCTGGCTCAAGGTCAGTGATCACACCAGCGTGGACATCAGGGACATTAAGATCTTTCTTGTATAGTTCTTCTGTGTATTCTTGCCACCTCTTCTTAATCTCTTCTGCTTCTGTTAGGTCCCTGCCTTTTTTGTCCTTTATCATGCCCATCTTTGCACTAAACGTTCCTTTCATATCTCCAATTTTCTTGTAGAGATCTCTCGTCTTCCCCATTCTATTGTTTTCCTCAATTTCTTTGCATTGCTCATTTAAGAAGGCCTTCTTATCTCTCCTTGCTATTCTCTGGAAATCTGCATTCAGTTGCTTATATCTTTCCCTTTCACCCTTGCTTTTCGCATTCCTTCTTTCCACAGCTATTTGTAAAGCCTCATCAGACAGCCATTTTGCTTTCTTGCATTTCTTTTTCTTTGGGATGGTTTTAGTTGCTGCCTCCTGTACAATGTTACGGACCTCCGTCCATAGTTCTTCAGGCACTCTGTCTACCAAATCTAATCCTCTAAATCTATTCATCACCTTCACTGTGTACTCACAAGGAATATGATCTAAGTCATACCTGAGTGGTCTAGTGGTTTTCCCTACATTCTTCAATTTAAGCCTAAACTTTGCAGTAAGAAGCTCATGATCTGAGCCACAGTCAGCTCCTGGTCTTGTTTTTGCTGTCTGTATAGAGCTTCTCCATCTTTGGCTGCAAAGTATATAATCAATCTGGTTTCGGTATTGACCATCTGGTGATGTCCATGTGTAGAGTCGTCTCTTGTGTTGTTGGAAAAGAGTGTTTGCTATGACTAGCTTGTTCTCTTGACAGAACTCTATTAGCCTTTGCCCTGCTTCATTTTGTAGTCGAAGGCCAAACTTGCCTGTTATTCCGATTACTCCTTGACTTCCTACTTTAGCATTCCAATCCCCTATGATGAAAAGGACATCTTTTTTTGGTGCTAGTTCTAGAAGGTGTTCTAGGTCTTCATAGAAGCGGTCAACTTCAGCTTCTTCAGCATCAGTGGTTGGGGCATAGACTTGGATGACTGTGATATTGAATGGTTTGCCTTGGATACGCACTGAGATCATTCTGTCGTTTTTGAGGTTGTACCGCATTACTGCCTTTCCCACTCTCTTATTGACTATGAGTGCGACTCCATTTCTTCTAAGGGTTTCTTGCCCACAGTAGTAGATATAATGGTCACCTGAATTAAATTCACCCATTCCCGTCCATTTCAGTTCGCTGATTCCCAAGATGTCGACGTTCAATCTTGTCATCTCATGTTTGACCACATCCAGCTTGCCTTGGTTCATAGATCTTACATTCCAGGTACCTATACAATATTGTTCTTTACAGCATCGGACCTTCTTTTCGCTTCCAGATACATCCACAGCTGAACGTCCTTTCGGCTTTGGCCCAGCCGCTTCACTCTTTCTGGAGCTACTTGGAATTGCCCTCCGCTCTTCCCCAGTAGCATATTGGACACCTTCCGACCTGAGGGGCTCATCTTCCGGCGTCATATCTTTTAGCCTTTTAACATTGTCCATGGGGTTTTCTTGGCAAGGATACTGGAGTGGGTTGCCATTTCCTTCTCCAGTGGACCACATTTTGTCAGTACTCTCTGTCATGACCTGTCCATCTTGGGTGGCCCTGCACGGTATAGCTCATGGCTTCACTGAGTTACGCAAGCCCCTTCGCCACGACAAGGCAGTGATCCATGAAGGGGTAGTAATATATAGCAGTGGTTTACCACTACCTTCTCCCATGTAGTATGAAATGTTGCCTTTATTATTGCTGCTGAAGTAGTCATCAGCATCTTCCTGTATGGCTACTGCCTGATATAGATGCCTCCTTGCCTTAGCTGTGCAGCTGGGATGACCTTCACATCTTGGTTGACCCAACTGGGAGTATATACTCTTGTTGTACACTCCTGGCATTTTTTTGCTCATCCCTCCCCAGGAACATCCCATCAGAATGAGGCAACATAACAGGACATGGGGAAGGAAGGGAATTTGAATATTGCTTGAATATAAAAGGCAGAAGAGCTCCGACTAGAGGGGTCCAGAAGGCGGGCCTTCTCTGCTGTAGCCCCCGCTCTTTGGAATACCTTGCCCCTGGAGGTGAGATCAGCCCCCTCACTCCTGGCCTTCTGGAGGGATTTGAAGACCTGGCTGGCCTGGGGTGGGGAGGGAAGACATCAGGTGTGGGGTTGGCTGGCCCCTTAGAGCCCTGGCATTTGCTGCTCCGAAACATCGCCCTCCTGGACTCTTTCTTTTTTAGTAATTGTTTTATATAGTTTTTATGTAATTGAATTCTTATTTATTGTTTTAATGAGTTGTAAGCTGCCCAGAGTCCCCCATTAGGGGGAGATGGGTGGGAATAAATGTAATAATAATAAAAAAATAAAATAAAAATTTGAGTGATAGGGAAAGTAATTTTGGAGGAGAACAAATGATGGGGAAGGTATTTTTCAGCTGGAGGTCCCTTATGATGAATTAGAATTAGGGATATGTTGATGGAATGAAGTAAGGGTCAAAACAAAAGAGTGAAGGGAAAGGAGGAAGCGAACACTGAAGTAGAACAAGGCTGAGGAAGGAGTTTGAGAGAGGTGGAGATTACCTTGATGGTTGGCAGCCAGGAAAAGACAGTAATTAGTGGCAGACTCAGCTTGGAAGACTCAAGAATGGCTGGTAGCTGCAGTTTAGTGGTGACTGCAAAGGAGTGAAATTAGCTAGAGAATGAGTCAGTTGCTGAAATCTGAGACCTGCAGCATTGTGCCATGGTGGAACATCATTAACAGCTGAGGCAGTGCCGCTACCCAAGGGAAGTCATCCTGGCAGTTGTGGCTGCATTGGCCAAGTGTACTAGGATGGGCAATTGTTCGAAGGGCAGTAATTTGCAGGAAATTACCCATTACAAAAACAGCCTATAGGCAACCAATTGCAGACCTGGAAACAAGGCCTGAGGAGTAGTGAGGAGTTTGTTTCTGAAGCAGAGATCTGGCAAAATGGAATTGGTAATTGAAGAGAAGAGGTGGGTGATGTGAATTGGTTTGGGCTTCAGAATATAGTGTGGTGAACTGGATTGGTGGAGTTAGCGAAAGAGTTGATAGTGTGAACAACTTGTCAGGTCAGAGGAGGAAGATAATGGATTGAGTTTTCTGCAGGAGTGAGAGGCCAGGTGGGACTGCCACTTATCAGACTTGGGTGAGAACAGTTTCCATGGTGCTGGAGAGAGGACCTGGAAGGAAATGTAAGTTGATGAAGGGGTGTGTGGATGGTTAGAATTGTGGATGTGGATTTACCTTGTTAGGAACGGCAACAGAAAAAGAGGCACTTGTAGTTGAAATGGCTGCTGGTGGGAGAGGAAGTGGGTTGAATTAATTATCCCCATGAGTTGCCTATTGGGGGAAAGGGTGTGGAATGTAGTTAGGAATGTAGAAGGAGTAGAAAAAAAAACACCAAAATTGTGACAGGCAAAGGAGGATGCCACAGAAAAATGAGGAGTGAACGTATCCAAATTCAAATTCAAGGCTACACTGTGGCAGTAAGAGGGACAAAGCAAGTTACTTTTCTGCTCTTATTGGGTCTGCAGATAGCAGCCAAACAGTATTGTTTAAAGTTACCTAGCCCTGTTAGGGAAAGCTGGGCTGGAAAATCAGTTGCATAACCATTGCACTGAATTTGCAGTGCCTGGAGGAAAAAATTGCTTACTTGCATTTGGAGTTGGATGTTTGCTGCTAAGATGACAGCTGAAATTGATTTGAACCTGTGAATCCTGAGGAAGTTGGATAGGTTTTCTGTGCAGATTCTGAAACTTCAGCTAGTTCAGCATGCAGTGGCTTTGTTAGTTATGGGCACAGATAAGTTTGCTCATATAACACAATTGTTATCAGAGTGGCACTGTCTACCAGTTAGCCTCTGGGTGCAATTCAAGGTGCTGGTTGTCACCTTTCAAGCCTAGAGAGCCAAGGTCTGGAATGCCTGAGATCACCTGCTCTGGACTGAATCTATCAATCTGATAAGATCAAAAAGAAGAGGCTTACTGAGTGTCCTACCTCTGAAGGAATGCTACCTGCATGTCCTTGTCGAGTCTTCTTGATGACCGCCCCCCCCCCCGCCTTTGGAACAGCCTATCCTTAAATATTCACATTACCCCACTTACTAGATTTTTTTAAAGCATTGTGAAAACATGGCTCTTCGGGAGAGCATTTGGGAATGAATAAAAATCATACTACCTCTGATTTGTAGCACATCAGTCTGCGCACACACACATATAGATACAAACTCCATGTAAAAATGGAATAGATCTAGGGTCAACATTTGTAATCCATTTTCTCATCTGGTTCTAATGTCTTTTCCTTAGGGCCAGGCAAAATATTACATTAAATGCACCATTAGAAATATGAGATTTAAGTGTAATATAGCAGCTCAGGTTTTGGACCTGGGCTGGGGAGACCAAAGCAGCTCATGCGTAACTTTTGGCTTCTCTGGAGTTTAAAATATCCTCCCTTCCTTAGATATAAGGAAGTAAATAAATAAATAAACAGCTGCATAAGGCTGAAGGAAAAAGGCTGCAAGGTTATCTCATGGGCTATGGAGGAGTAGGTTGCTGTTGCAGCCTTTAACAGTGGGGTAGAATTCAGTTGAAAAGGGGAGAGAGAAGCAAAAAAAAAAAAAAAGGCAGCAGGGCACAATCAAAACTCATGCAGTGGGGCCAAATCAACAAAAGTCTGGGGGATTCTGTATGTCAGCACTGTTTCCAAAGCTTGGCAACTTCCTAATGTATCACCATCAGTACCCAGAATTCCTCAGCCAGCATGATTATTGCTGAAAATTCTGGGTACCAAAGGCTGAAAGTCACCAAGGTTGGAAAACACTGGTCCATAGAGGGCAGGGCTTTCCCGGTCAATTCTGATGAGAACTTGGCTATTTATTGGCTACCTTCATCCCAACCCAAATTAATTCAGGTTGTGAGCCAACATAAATGAAGTGAAGGAGTGAAGATCCTCACTCTTGTTGGTTTTGTTTTGTTTTTGTTTTTGTTTTAGAAAGTACAAGTTTATTTTGGAGGAAGAAACATCAATAACCTGTACTATGCTAATGACCCTACCCTGATAGCCAAAAAAGCAAGGGATCTGCAAGCTCTAGAAATAAAATGTAAGGAGCAAAGTGAAAAAAATGGGACTAAAATTAAATATAAGGAAGTCCAAACTAATGACAACAGGTAGAACAAAGTCTTACAATTGGCAATGAAGATATCAGACTGGTGGATAGTTTCTGCCTTTTAGGATCAATGGTCAATAGTAAAGGAAGAAGCAATCAAGAAATATGCCACAGACTAGCACTTGATAGAACAGCCATGAAGGCCTTAGAAAAGATATTCAAATGCCATGATGCATCTGTACCCATAAAGATCAGAATCATACAAGTCATGCCATATTTCGGTATTCCAGGGAACCAAGAGTTGGACTTTGAAGAAGCAGGATAGGAAGAGTATCGATGCTTCTTGAACTTTTGTGTTGGAGAAGACTCCTGAGAATACCATGGATCCAAGGAAACAAACAAATGGATCATCAAACAAATCAACCCAGAGTTCTTACTCGAGGCACAAATGTCCAGGTTCAAATTATCCTACTTCAGACACATTATGCGAAGAGCCAGCTCTCTAGAAAAGGCTCTAATGTTGGGAAAGGTGGAAGGAATGAGAAGAGGATGACCAGCAGCAAGGTGGATGGATGACTATACTGTTGGAAGACCTGAAAGACCAGATTAGGGATGGATCATCATAGAGAAAATCTATCTATGTGGTCACTAGGAATCAAAAATGACTTGATGGCACATAATTAATCCAGTTTATTTTATCAAATCAGTGACAGTGAAAGCAAAATAAATATACAAGCAATATTCAAGCAATCAGAGGCAGACATGGGACCCATATTTTCCAACCAATACTAATAGGAAAAATGTTAAGTATATACTCCACCTCACCTCCCACCCAAAAAAATAGTTCCCAGAGCTGACTCAGTTTAAAAAAGAATGATGTTGATGCTGAAACAGAATCCTTGGCATAGGCTTAACTTTACCCATATGTTCATTTTAGCAATCTCATAAGGGCATGATAAAAATCATAGCATGAATTTACCATGAAGGGTAGAAAAGAGGACAGTCCTTATGCAACTATGGATAAATATTGGTACAGAGCCATGTACAGACTAGTTTTATTTATATGACGACTATGAAGGGAAACATTAAGTCAGACATTTAAAAGGTGCATCTCAAAAGATGCAAGATTTTGTCAGTACAGGTAGTCCTTGGGTTATAGACAACCCGTAGTTAAGAACTATTATAGCTAAATTCAAGTTAAATACACAATGGTTCAAGTTAAATGCACAGTGGTTCGAGTTAAATGCACAATGGTTCGAGTCAAATACACAATGGTTCAAGTTCATTACACAATACTACTTATACAGTATTATACAATAATACTGTTCCATCTTACCTAGAAATTCAAGTTAAGGAAAGACCTTGGGAACAGAACTCATTCTTAAACTGGGGACTACTGTATTGATATGATGCAGGCCATTTCCCTTTGGCTTCTGCTGAGATCCTTACTCTTGTTTTAGAGAACTATGCTCTGAGAGTGTTTCTATTGTGCAGACTTTAGTGGATGTGTATAATTGATGTGTTTTTATTTCAGTTCAGCTGCTCTCAAAGCTCTAGGAAGTATAGCCCCATGCTGTCTGTTTTTAATATACTTTTTAAATGTACAACAGATATTACAAATCTAGACAGGATTAGAGCTTTACCTAGCTAAGTCTAGAATGTGCACCTTATTCTGCTGCGCTGCAGCAGAAGTATAATTTGCTGATCCAGATTCAGTGTCAGTTGTAAACAAGTGCCAGACATAGCTTACCCAGCTATCCTTGGCATTCCATCAGAAGTATAATTAACGTATAAGTGGCAACACTAGCCCATATGCTCTTGGCAGCCCACCACCATTTTTTCCTAGCCAGAAAGCTGCTGGACTCAAACAGAATGCACAGCCGCTGCTGGAGAGGCACTGTGGGGAAGGGGGAGCTGGGACTGACAGAAAACCTGGCACTGTTGAAAAATATCCATCAGGTAAAGAGGCATTGGGAGAGATTTACCCATGTTAAAGAGCCAAAGCTGTTCAGATTTAGTCAAAGCACAAGGATACAATCTGATGCTGGCACAGCTTTTCTAGGATAGACATTTAAAAATATCTGCAAGGAAGGGAGGAGGGAGGCTGGTGTGTTTAATCACACAAAGGAATCGGGGTTGGGATTTGAGAAAGCTCAGCTCTCAGAGAAAGACAAACTGCTTTCATTTGCAGTTTCATTTGAATTTGGACTTTGGGAGCTGCAGTGGTTACATATGGGAATCAAGGCTTTCCTGGATACAGAACAGTTAAAGGTTCTTATGCAAAAGTTGCTTGCTTTTGAACAAACCTGATCATTACATCTATCTTAGCATCTATATTCCCAACGAAACATGTCCACCACCCCCGCCTTTCCAGGGGTATAAGAATAATTCCCTCATAAGCCTTCCATTCTGTTTTTCATGCCACACACTCAGATCTGTTAGTTGGCAGAAAGACTACAGAGATCATAAGAGGAAGAGAAAACATAGCTTATCACATCCTACAGTAATTCTCAGATCAAAACAGGAACACTCTTGTGTAACTGTAACACCTCCAAATCCAAGTAAGAATTGCTATGTGAATTACTCAACTCTTTGTTATTGAACCCTTTAGTTATTTATGTATTTATTTGATCAATTTATATAGTTGCCCAATCAACATTACTAGTTGTTCTATTTCTTCACCACTAAATTGGCTGTCCTTTTTTATACTGTTATCAACATAGTGTTTTTTTTCTTTAGTTGCAATGTGGAACAGGCTAGACAGAACCAGGGAGAAAACGAAGAGAGAAAGGAAGAAAAGCTGACAGATGACATTCTAGCAAGTCATAGCACAATTCTTTTATGTGTAATCCAAATCATCTCAAAAACTGACAAAACAAAGACATATCATCAGCGTTAGGTACCACTATTCAACTGTTAAGGAGACTGCAGCATATGAAATGGCAGTCTTCCCATCCTAACTCTTCCCAGCATCCTTCCAAGTCAGTGAAAGTTAGGTATCTGGACCAGCTTTGCCCAAATCTGGTGTGTGCCACATGTTTTGCTCTTTGGCTATGCAGTCTGTGATTTTAGGATTTGAGTTCTGATGCAGGTAGATGGCAGCAGGTTATAGAACGCTGTTCTGAATACATCCATTTAAAGCACATGCATTATTGAATAAGCATTTTAAAGTGAAAGTGATATTTGTATAGATAAACAGAAATAACGGCATCAAAACATATGCACTTAGAAAAGAAAGCAAAAGAAAAATGTTCAGTTCTGTAGAGATGATACTTTGCTAAAACAGCATGTTTGTGAATTACTACATTTAGGATTAGCGCTGTTATACTCACATCTGGATTAGAAGTGTAAGGAGTTGCATTTATTCCAGATGGATAATTTCCAGTGGGGAAAAAAAGTCTCTTTTGCAAAAGCGATTTTTACAGACAGAGTTACAAAATCAATAAGGTCTAAGGTTGAAACTGATACTTGACAAGTTTGAACTGTTACGATGCAGTTTACCAATCTACTGTAATGGCAGTATATTGTAACCTGTACAGTAAGCATTATAAAATGCTATGTTGTACTTCTACTGTTAATATTGTGATAATATGTAGTTGTGTTATTTGAGGGTATCAGTGGACGTATATGAAATACAGACTATGGAGCTGTAAACTTGCATTAGTTTCTATCTGTACTGAGTCTCTGGATAAACTAGAACAACCATTAGCAATGGAGAGGTTATACAGTCCCTCTTTATAACCATTGTTCAGTAAGGACCAGCCAGGGCCAAAGTTAGCTTTGAATTTAGGCCTTTCAAATTGTTGTGAATTACTGAAGGCAGAAAGGACAGGAAAAGAAAAATCCAGGTCATTCTATCACCTAATCAGGCTGCTAAAACTATTTGGTGTTTGGACAATAGATCTATGATGTCTCATTCCCTCCTCCCCACATGACAGTCCAGGTCAATTTTAATTAAATGACCTGCCTTCTATCCTTCAGTTGGATAGGCTGAACTCATTCAGTGATTTTTGGTGACTTTAATTATGTACATACTCGTAAGGTCAGCAAAGGTATGAGGGCAAAATTAAGATGATACCTATTTATAGGTCTTACAAACATTCTGCTACCATAATGATGGTAGCAGACCAGGCTACCACAGACTACCATGCTTTACACTTCCCCTAAATTTGCATGAGTGAATGGATGAATAGAGGATTATCTGGATGGATGCTTTTGGAATGAAGAAAAGATAAATGTGTTAGGCAACCAAGAAGGGTGCAGCCAAGCCACAATTAGTCATATAACTCAAAGGCAAAGGTAATGATAGAGTTAGAATAAGCCAGAGAGGTTATCTAGTCTAACCCTCTTCTAAAGCATTTCAGCAGATAGTTATTCAGCCTCTCTTTAAAAATCTCCAGTGAAGGAGAATACTCCATTTCATAAGACAACCTGATTGACAGCTCTTACTATCAGGAAATTCATCCTAATATCTAACTGGAATCTGCTTCGGACCACTGGTTCTCCTCCTGTCCTCTGGAATGACACAACATGGTGAAAGCAGGGAATTCGGAAGAGTGGTATGGATAGTTGTGGGAGAGGGGATGGGGTGGTATGGTTGCACTAGGAGTGTTCAGTGTTTGTCAGAAGTGTCCTGATGCCAATCTGACAATCTGGAAGGGAGTGTGTGTGTGTGTGTGTGTATGGTGTACTGGGACCCTGTCTGTAGAGAGTGAGCAGGGGGCTCGGATGAGGATGATATTGGAGGAATTAAAGGCAATGGAAGATGGCTATGGTGACATGCAATGGGAGATGTGGTGGAGTTGTGGCAAGCTGCTCATGGGGAATGCAGGGCTGAAGTCTTTTATCAACCCTGCATTCTGCTACCTATCTTTATCCCTGTTTCCCAGTTGTTAAGCCCTGAATGGCCCTCAGCTCCAATTGGTACTTTTGAATGCCAGGTTGATCTCTAATAAAGCTCACCTCATCCGGGATCTAATCCTGGATAAGAGGGCTAACCTGGCATGTATTACTGAGACCTGGCCAGACATAGACAGGAGGTATCCCTCTCTGATATGCGCCCTGAATTGTTTCAGGTTTGGCACCAGCCACAACCCCACAGCTGGGACAGGGGGATCCTATTTTTGAGGGGGGGAGACTGAGAGTTGTCAGGGGCACCATTCCACAGATAACTGGGTTGAGACCCTACTTCTGAGGCTGGACCTTAAGGATCATTTGGGATTGCAGCTACTATACAAGCCTCTCTGCTGTGCAGCTTTCCTGCCTGCAGTGTCTCCTGCCTTCCCTAGGGTAAACTTGAAAGCAGCCCATGACCACCAAGGCAACCATGGATCTGAATCAACTTATTGTGGACCTAACTTACAGGGTTAACCACCGACAGTCACACAGTAGACCTGGTTTGGGCTCAGAGTGGTGGCAACATGATGTGGAGTTAGAGGTCATTACCATTAAGGACGCTGGAACTGGAGAGATTTCATTATTGAATCTGGACAGAATTGCACTACCTTAGGGGTCCTCCTAGATTCATAGTTCCTGCTGTAAGAGCAAGCAGCTGTGGCCAGGGGAGCCTTCATACAGCTTTGTCTTGTGTGCTGATTGTGCCCATTCCTAGATTGGAAGGCCCTACGTACGGTTACTTCAGTTGCAGTGGCATGGGCAATTAATGGTCATTTCTTATTATGTCCACATAACACCTCTACTCTGGGAGCTGCACAGGCTCCCAGTAGACTTCCAGGTGCAATTCACAGTGCCGTCTCTGTAAATGACTCCCATTTTTTCTTTCTGGTAGGAATTGTTTGTGACTGCATCTTCAATGTCTTGCTTATTCAATATTCAAATGTCCTTGATATTTTTTGGCTTCAGGATCAAAACCCACTCTTTTGAAATCTTGGAATTATGAAATGCATGTCTGGCTCTTCTTTATTCCTCCTCCCCTTCATCCCATGAACTCAGGGATGACATGGTAACTTCCATCCAAAGTTTCAGTTACCTTCACTTCTTCAGCTGATTCATTCTATATGTTAGGGATTAGATCCAAGGTAGACTCCCTTGTTGCTTCTTCCACCTTCTGACAAATGAAGTTGTCAGCAAGACAGGACAGGAATTAGTTGGACCTCTGACTCTTGGCAGAGTTTGAATTCAAGCAGATGTCAAAGTTTTCAAAGTTTCCCATTGTCATTATTGTATATGTGTTTGAGATTTGGTCTGACACAGAAATGCCTCATCCATATTTTCTGTCTGTCCAGAATATCTATGCTAAACTTCCACAACAATATCATGTCTGTTTCTCTCTCCTTTTGTCCTTTCCCAGATGCTCTCAACATGATCCAATTCAAATTTCTGGGTAGGCATATTCATTATGTACCCTGGAACAACACTCTCTTTTGAGTAGATTGCAGCTTTCCAGAGTTTTGTTGCAATCAACTGTGTCATCCCACCAAGTTTCAGTGATGATGCTGAATGTCTTTTAAACCTTGCCTTGTATGGCTATTATGCATTTTATAGTCAGCCAACTGCAACATATAAAATATGTGTGTGTGTCTGTGAGTATATATAAAATATTTTATTTTATAAATATTTATAAATATAAAATAATAAAATAAAATCTGCAAAATAGTGGCTGTTATTTTCCATTTTCAGGATATAGTATCCAGAAATAAGAAACATTCCTGTGGAATAGGGTAGATGAAGCCCATTCATTTCCTTTTTCTACCATAGATAATTTATTTTTAACTTCAACACACTCTCCATCCTATTGTCTCTAAACAGTCCTCGCCTCTTTAGTGCATTTCACTATCTGTAGCAACGAGAACAACAAAAAGTTACTGACGTGCTTTTGAAGCATTTTTGCTGTACTACCAATAAGCAAAGTGGGGACATAGTAGAAAAGCAAATATTGAACTGCTAAGCTTTTCCCAATAGATTTCATTCAGAATAAATTAAAAGGTATGGGAATCATTGGGTATTGTTAAGAAACTCAACTTGATAAACATTTCTTATTGCCACCCAAGGCAGTATGGTAACGCACAGAAAGAGCCCTTGATCACACTCAAAAAGTCATGTTGATTGTTTGTTCAAACAGGTTACATTTCCAGAACACCTACACAGGAGAAAAATAAATTTAATTCTGCAGGCTACCATACAACAAAGAGAAGTGACCAAAGTAAGGATTCTTTATCAAAGATTTTTTGGATAAAATACAGTTCTGTGACTAAGGAACAGCAGAAGCTGTGTATTCTATCAGTTAAAAAGTTAGGACGCAAGATATTATGTTTTCAACTCACAACAGCTTTTTGAATAATTCCTTTTCCAAGTAGGCTGAGCTATAAGTCCAAACCACAGTTATGATGGCAACAAGCCAAAGGGGTGAAATATTGGGATTTCAGAAAGGCATTCATTTAGGAAGGCTGACTATATATATCTATATCTATATATGTATATGTATATCAATCAAATCTTTATTATGGTCATAGACCAGCATATACATATATGTATATATGTGTACATTTTCCCCAGATCACCCTGTCAGAATATTAGCTAATTTATTGATTATATATTTTAGTGGCTCTTTAATACTACTTCCACATTTGTACGTTTCTATAGAGCAGCAGTTGGCAAATTATTTGTTTTCTTTTATTTAATACTAATTTCTTGTTGCTTGGCCTAAGGTCACCAAGCTGGCTTTGTGCCTAAGGCAGGACTAGAACTCACAATCTCCCATTTTCTAGCCTGGTGCCTTAACCACTACACCAAACTGGCTCTCATTCTTGTTGCTTAGATTACCATATTCTTCTGTGTGGTGCCTTCAGCAAGATGCCACATACCATCCTACTATATACACAGTACTAATTTTGCAGTCTGTCCCACTGCACAGACCATTAGTACAGGCTAATTGATTTTACACTAAGGAACCTAATAGTACGTCAAAAATCATAAGTTACTTTCACAAATTAGATTGGTATTTTTTCCAGTCTGTACAATACATTGACTCTATTCATTGTAGTGAACAACCTCTATACATACATAGCCTGCTACAAAGACAAAATATGAACAAACCTGATATGAAATCTATCTAGATTCACTTGCTCACTATATGACATTATGAACTTGGCTTGAAGGCCCAGAATAGCAGTCAGTGACATACCTCATCTTTATTTTATTTATATATTATTTTGACAGCTTGGTCCTTTTCAGTTTCACACAGTTTTCATTTGAGGTTGGAAGGATGAGTTTTACTGAAGCACACTTTGTAAATGTAGTCCTTTTCCTGAAAGAAGATTCTGTGAAGCATTCTATTTGTTATGATTTGTAAAATGTGCATTCTCCCTTAACTCTCAACTGCTGTTGTATGTTACTAGAATGAACAACTTTACCCTTCTCCAATATCCTTTTTTAAAATGCCAATATTTTAAAAACCTAATATATTAAAAACCTCTATGATAGCATAGAGATGGTATGCAGATTTTTTTTAAAAAAAATCTCTTGTAGTCTTTTTGTCCCCAAATATCTTATCACTGTGTGCCTCATTTGTGTCTCATTCTTCTACAAAGAGAGTACTTAATTTAAAAATGGAAAAGGTGTGTGACAGTGGCATTATTTTATATGTTGTAAAAATAAAAAATAGAATGACTGTAGCCTGGAAAAAAAAAAGAGTAAACATTAGGTTTCTCTTTGCCACATTCCCATATTTCAAGTGAAGTAGTACCTGAGTTATTCATGCATCATGTGAGTAAAATGATGGGATATACAGTATGACATGAAATAGTTGCATAAGAACATAAGCAGTACCCTGCTAGATCTTCTAGTCTAGCAGTCTATTTTCATAGTGACCAACCAACTGCACAAGGAAGCAGTAGATGGCCTTTAGAGGTAGTACATCTCTTGGTAATGAAGTCCAAAGTTGAATTATACATTTTGTAAACAAATATTTTCAGAATCTAGTTTCATTGTGTGACCTCAGGATCTAATATTCTGGGAAAGGGAAAATAGTTTCTCTTTGACTACTTTATCTACACTATGTATATTTTTGTACATCTCAATCATTTCCCTCTCTCACATAGGAGGGGTACGTTTAGAAATTGCTAATTAAATGCTACAAAATTTTATGTGAAGTGTAGTCAAAGGATTGGTATAGTGTGTAAAGTATATAGAAAAACAAGCCACTTTGCCAAGAATTCTGAAAATTCAAGGAAGAATTCAAAGGAATCAAAAAACTGGAGAAGTTCTGAATGTCTTCAGTGAACTTTAAATGTAGGATGCACATTTTACGTTAAGGAACTCTGGAAACTGAGCATGAATTATAAAGATAATTTTGGTACAAAGGTGGCAAGAGACAGAATATAGCAAAGTCAACTTTAGCAAGCTGATTCTACTTCTACCTTACAGATATATACATTAATCAGAGTAACTAGGAGACATTGCTGAAGCTCATGGAATGACTCAGATGAAATTATGGAATAAAAAGCACACAAAAGAAAAACATGTTTTTAAAATGTAGTCTTTCATTTTAAAGAAGTAGTTTGCAGAAAAACATTGCATTCCCACAGCAGCAGTGCAATATTTAAAAAGATTTTAATATCTCAATATATGCCCAAGTATGAGAGGGTGGAAAAATAACCTATGGCTTAATAAATGGGAAAATACTGATTTTTAATGATTAACTTTCATACTTAATTAATAAGCTCAATCTGACAGTACACCAGCCTAAAACTATTGAGAAGCACTATTTTGTCTCAATTAATTTCTGATTACCCCCCTTCTTTTGTTAGTAGTTCAGTTTGAAAATTATTCTCAAGTTATCTAGTAGAATAAAAGTTTAATGATATTTAATGCATAAATTTCTTGAAAATAAAAAGTAGAGGGGCAATTTGAACATGTGTGTGAGAGAGAGAGAGAGAGAATCTGCTATCAAGGGCAATTCATAGTGCAAACAAAGACTTAGAAATGGATTTACAGTATTTCAGATTTTATTTAATTCATATGACTTAAGAATACATTTGCATTCTGTGTACAAACTGTGTGTCATTGACATCTTACCAGGAATTAGGCTGCTGAAAATTATCTAAAATTCTTTACCTCCTGTGTAAATTTATTTTGGGGGTGGGGATGGAAGAGGAAAAAAAAAAAGTACAAGTGCCCAAAGAATGTTTACAAGGTTCTTTGCATGGAGGAATAAGTGTAGAAACTGATAGAACCATGATTGATTAGCTCAGATCCAATAATAGCTATACTCTGCATATTCACATTTTATATAGTTTTAGAAAAAGTAGCCTTCATTTTCTGATATGTACTGCTCATCACAATAGTATTTATAGACTTCCACTTCCAGGGGAATAACAGTGGATTCAGGACTCCGTTTTTGTGGAGCCAACAACTGTGGTGGCTTAGAGGAACTGGCAAAAGGTCTGGCTCTTTGGAACATCTCTGGACAAAGGAGATGACTGGATCATCTACAAGTAGTCCTTACAGAGGCTCCCTGGGAAGAGATTGCATTTTAGCGATCTCCAGCAGGTTGAGCGATCTGGGAGTCACGGGAAACATTGAGCCCGAGCCACTGTTCAGAGCCTCCAAAGAGACACTAGATTTACTTTCACTTCCTCTTTTAATTAACATCGAAAATTACTTATTAGCGATTTACTTGGAAATTAAAAACCTTCTGAAAGGCAAGTTGCTATACATTGGGAGAATTTCCTCCTATCCTGTGCGGAAGAAGATTTAAGTTTAAAGATTAAAAAGAAAAAATCTTAAGTTTTAGAAACAGTGAAAGGGAGTTAAGAATGCTGACTGGGGACAATTAAGGGGCCAGATGGATTTGAAATAATAGTTTTTTTCTATGGACTGTTTTAAATTTTATAAAAATACAGCAGATGATTTTGGACTTAATTGTCAGAAAACATATTCTGGGAAAGTTCTGGCTCTGAAAATAAAAGATAAGATTGGACTTTGAAAGTTAACAAGAGAGAAACAGCAATTAAAGGAAAACATACATCCTAACATAATGGAGGTACATTGTCTCACTATAGAAGAATTTAAATATGTTTGGGAATAGTGTGTTCAGGACTTATTTTTAAACTTGGATCTAACAGATTATAGAAGAAGAGAAGGATCTACTGGGTAAAAGAGAAGGTGAGGATGATTTGAATAAGGAGTTTAAAATGGACTTTAAAGAAATGCCAGATTATAAAAATGATATGGAAGATACAGAAAAAGATGTTGTGGATCTAAAAATGGATTTAAAAGCATTTGTTTATAAGAGTGACATGGAGAAAGAAGTTGTAATGGATATACAAACTTTGCTTGCTGATGTTTAATAATCAAAGGGGATATCCATATTACAAATCAGAAGAATGAGTTGGAGAATTATTTTACTTTGGAACCACAGAAGGAAAATGTTAAATCTCTGAAGTTGCTTCTGAAAACAGAGAGAAAATGATAAGAAATTACAATATGGGACTTTATTTGAAGAAGCAGCTGAAGATCAAGCCCCTTAAAAAGAAGAAAAAGGTGTTCAAAGTGGACTTATTTGACCAGGGTTAAATTGTATAAGTTTTTATTTAGAGTTGTTATTATTGGAAACTTTTTCTGACCAGAACTGTAAGATGGATGGATGGATGGATCTTTTATTTCCTATTTGTTAGAGAAAGTTAGGGGTTAATATGTAAAAGTGTCTTATTGGATCTAGTTTAAATGATATATGTTATTATTATTGATATTTTTTATGCTTATGGGGTAATTTTTTTAATGTTTTACTTATTAGAGAAAGTTATAAGTCAAAATGTAAATTAGATTTAATTGTTTAAGTTCAAAACATTTTATTTATTTATTTATTTATCATATTTATATAGCTGCCAATCTCACATAAAGTGACTAATATATGGGTTATTATTACTGGTACTGTTAATGCTTTTGCTGTGTAAGACTGATCAATTTTTTTTTTTAATAATTTGGTTATTGTTTAGTGATGAGAAATGGGAAGAATAATTTCTTTTTCTGTAATATCAGAGAAAGTATTAAGTTACTATAAATGCTTATATTTGTCTAGAAGGAGGGGGAGTCACTTTTTATATGTCTTTCTTTTTCCTTTTCCTTTTTCTCTTTCTTGTTCTTTTTCTTGGTTTTTTTTTTCTTTTTTGGTATACCTTTTCTAATTACCTATTAGCTTTTAATTATGTAAAACTCTAATAAAAATATTACAAAAACAAAAGCATACTTATGGACTTTCAAGGGCAAAATAAGAAGAAGCTGGAATCCTGCAACTAAAAGAATGAAGGGGAGGAGGAGGGGGCAATTTTCTTAGCCTGGCTTTCGCTATCTCACCTCTGTATTTTGCTTGTGCTAGAAAGAACTGCCTGAAGGACATGTACACAGAAGACCTTGAGGGGGGAGAGCGCAGGGGAAAAGGCTTGAGGGTAAAGGGGAGACACTGGTTCAAACTGCCTTAAACTGCCTTATTAGTTGCAATCTATTGTCTTTGCAAAGCTATAAAAACAAAGCTGAGAAATCTTGTTGGTGTGGAGCTGCCCAGAACTTTCGCTGCCCATGTTTTGGGTTGCTGCCCACCTAGCTGTTCACTCAGCCAATTAAAGAGCTGTTTTCTTTTTAAGAGCCTCTGCCTGAATTCCTGGTTTTGGATTTTCTGAGATTTAGGTCTACGAACCTTACAAGAACATTAAGCTTACTGTAGCCTAGGTCTTGCTTATGTGCATGGAGAGAGAGAGAGATGAAATCTTAGTAAACAGTAACTACCAGTTTGATAATTATTGTGACTGACACAGAAACAATGTATCCTTTCAAACTTTACATTTCCTCTCAGACAGTAATTGAAAAGGATAGCAGGACATAGGCCTAAGAGGTCTTAAAAGGCCTATTCCACTTCAGAGCCTCAGAGCACAGCCAGTCTTAGAAATTTTCTTTGGGGAAATACCTAGATTTAAAAGGTAGAAACAATGAAATCTAAACACAAAAAGCTTTATCTTTTCACCCCTGAAGAAAAGCCTTTTATGTCCTGAACTCTTTTATAAATAAATTATTGTCATGGTCATCATCATCATCATCCTTGCAAAACAGTGTTTTAAAAAAATTATATTCCTGTTAACTTTGTAGCCTTAAGGTCAAATGCAAGTTGTCATCCCTCCAGACACAGTGAGAAAGTATAAACCACCTTAATTAAAAAATCTGTGGGAAAAAGGACATGGCAGGTTGAAGTAGGATCCTGTGCTACTTTTTTCAAGTGGGGGCATTCCAAGTGATTTTTTTCCCCAACAAACCAACAGACCAACAAATTACCATGAAATTGTATTGTTGCATAGTGGCTGTACAGAACAGTCCAGTATATACAAATGCACGGGCGGGGGGGGGGGGGCTTCACTCGGAAAAGAAGAGGAGAAAGCTATACCTAGGTGAGCTAAGGTTGAGTTGTAAGCTGCCGAGAGCCAGGTAAACTGGAATTCCATATCAATGAATGAATGAATGAATGAATGAATGAATGAATGAATGAATGAATGAATGAATGTTTATAAGCACAAAATGAAGTATGGATAGATACTCCGGGTTAGGTTAGTAGAATGATGAGAGCCAGCATTTCAACCTGTATAAATATAGTGAGGGTAGGGAACCATTGCCTTGGACCCTGCTGGCACAAGCCCCCCTCCTAACTGGGATCTCCCTTGCAGTTCACTTTTATCTCCATGGCCTCAGCAAACCTGATCACATGAG
Organism: Python bivittatus; assembly: GCF_059951505.1. Classification (NCBI taxonomy): domain Eukaryota; kingdom Metazoa; phylum Chordata; class Lepidosauria; order Squamata; family Pythonidae; genus Python; species Python bivittatus. Next base: position 2,587,911 of record NW_028277113.1, read on the forward strand.
GTAGGTCTACCGTATCTGGACTGCAGTACTCCAGATGATGGCTAGATGGGCAGAAAGGATTACCGCTTTCTGTATCTCTTCGCTGCAAAAACTGGGCTTGTTTACACAAAATATTACGAAACTGGCATAAAACTTTTGCTTAGGTTCTGAGTGAAAATAGAAACAGTGGGATTTTTAGGTGTTTCCCCTAATCATGGATATATATATAACTTGGGTTTGTTGGAAAAAGTATAAAACTTTTACAAAATGTTGGTGTAGGTTTTTGGGGAAAAACAATTTTTGCAATTTATCCTTAACCTCAGCCATTTAGAATATTAAAGAAATTGATAATCAGTACTTTGAATTGCATGTGGAAATGAATTTGGAGCCACTGGAATGAATGCAGAACTTTGCTTCAGCCAGCTTTCTAGTAATGGTATTCAAGTAGCTGAGGTTTTGAGTGTTTTGTGGGAATAATTTATTAAAGTAATCCAGTTAAGAGATAACTGAATACATACAAAATTCTAGCTAGATCTGGCCATACCATTAACAGCAGCTGGCCCAGGATTGGCAAAGCTTTGGTGACCACAGAAGATGTCTGGATGCTGATCACAAGAATAGAGCCAGACATATTTCTAAGTTAAAGACAGGTTGACATTCTATTCTCAGACAAGAAAAATTTCTAGAAAATAACACTTTAGTCTTGCCTGGATTTAATTTAAATGTGTTTATTTTCATCATGCTCCTTGAACACTGATTTAGGAGCACCACAGATTCTCCAGGATATGATAAAAATCCTGGATATATAGAGGCAAATATTATCAACACCCCCTAATCCAATATTTTCATAGAAATGTTGGAAAGCTAAGGGAGAAAAATCAAACCCAGGAGAGCCATTACACCTGAGAGCAGCAAAGTAGCATGACCAGTGCTATCTTCTGAAACGTATCCACAAGATAGGATAGGAGTCACTGAAAAACTGATCTTCCTTAAAATTGATTTTAATAGCAAGAAATCCATAAGAATATAATAGATTATTGGCAGAGATGGGTGGCATATAAATTTAATAATAAATAAATATAATGAAATTTAAAACCATGGAGAGGCCCGGTACAAATAGGAATGTACTCCCCTATCTAACTCCTGATGAAGTTCATCTGTTTGGGCAACTAACATTACTTCAACCCTCCAAAACAGATTGCTGGCCAGACTTAAATGAATAAGATAAACCAGTTTTATACAAAAATTACTTGGATTTTTCTCATCATCATGCACTCAACTCCCCCTCCCCCCCAAAAATAGCAGAGTTTGATATTGGCCTTTATTTATTCAAAACAGTAGGAACAGGAGATTACTTTTTTAGGAAAGAACTATCATTTTAATGGGAGGTTGAGCAGCACTCTCATATAAAGAAAGGTTTACAGTGTTCACTGTGCAGTTAGCCAATCCATTTCTGGCTGGTTTTATAATCCAGGATGAACAAAGATCAAATGTTTGACAGGCTAATCGATCAAAAATCATAACGATATTCTCAGTTCTGTCCACATACTCTGTTATTCTTGGGTTGATCTAAAATACTAATTGTGTACAATCTAGTACACAATTTGTCTAGTCTTAGATACAACTGACTTAAAAAAAATCTGTCAAAAATAACATATCCTTCTTATCACATTCTTTTCCTCTCATCATTCTCCCTTTTTGAATCATATGGTAAAAAAAAACTTTTCAGTCAAAGAAATGTAGAAGCTAATCAAATTCTCAGGACAAATTAAACATTTCAAAGTAACAATCACCTTCTTTAGAAACAGATGTTCCCTTTGGAAGCATCCCCAGAAAAAAATTGAGTGCAAGACATTCAAGCAATTAAATATGCAACTTCATCTAGGTAATCAAATAAGGTCTTTTTTCCTATTCAGTAGCAGACTCTTGTTTTTTCTAAAAAAAAAAAAGCAATGCTTCTGCTAACTTCAAAAGCCAGAAAAATAAATCAGGGACAAAAGTATAAACCTCAACCTTACCTTAACTTAAGGGCTGATAGCCATTTAAAAAATTAGACTAAAATAGAAATGAAAAAAAAATAGTTGATAGGTAATCAGCTAATGACTAATTAATTAATGACTGATAAACAGAAATGAGTTGAAGTATTTTGTTACATAGGGATATTTCTGTGAACTTTTAATTAGGCAATAGTAGCCTCGTTTTGTTAGTACTGAATATAATATTGATTCTCTTGCAGTTAACTGATGGAGTAGATCTTTAGTTAAATACCTGGGGTCAAATATTCTTGAATGTCTTTGTTGGGGAACAGGTTATAGGAGCTAGGACTGTCAACTAACAAAATATATTAGTATAAATATTTAGTTTCTACTGTAACTCACTACTGATTTCACTGTAATTCGTAAATTATAGTAAACGATATATATACTGATTAAGCAGTATGTTCAAATGTGTATGATTGCTATTTGATCTGTTAGAAGAAATAATTTGTATTTGTACATGTGTGTATGTGTGTTTCCACATAAGAACTTCAGTATGTTTACTGACATAGATGGAATCATGTGAATCCTATTTAACTGCTTACATACTTTTTTGATATTGCAATGATATACATCTTCATGAAAGGATACTAATTATGTGCAACAAAAACTTAATTAGAACAATATTGACTACTGCAAATGAAGTTGCTTGTTTTTCTATCCAGACAATTCAACTGGCATTCAAAAACCTACCACCCATATTGATTAGCACTTGCCAAGCCCCAGAGGAATCAACTTGGTTCATTAGAACTTACGTGTTTGATTCCAGAAGATTCAGTGTCTAGAACTGTATATATTTTCTCCTCAGTAGTAAAGTGTGCACTACTAGTAGAAACATATCTGTTTCATTTATACATTGTAACTTTATAAATCCCCATTATAATTCCTAGGTTAAACTCTGAGTCAGAGTTCAAAGGGGGCGGTCTCTTTTGCTTATGGCCAGGCTATTTCTAATTTCTGGAGTAGGATTTTATGCTAGCAAAGTGAAACTATATCCAAAAATGTTCTACAATCATTTGTACTAACAGAAGCATTAACATTTTTTTTCTTTAGTGATTTTACCTCCAGCATTTTCAAATAGGGATGTAAAATCATTTGCTTAAAATTCTAGAGAACTGTTGCTTGTTGTTCACAATAGTAGGGAAAACGGATCAATGATCCAGCTTGATATGAGTATTCTCTGTCAATAGAACCTGGCCATTATAACACTGTACAATCTCTGGAATGATTTTTTTTTCTGCACACCCCTTTGGGACAATGTCATCAATAACAGTTGTTTCTATTCACTGTCCTTTTATTATAAGTTTTATAAAATTCACATTTCAAATTAAAAAAAAAACTATTTCTAAAGTCAAATGAACTTAAAATATTTCTTGCCAAGAAACTCTATTCTTGTAGAGGTAATGATAGAGATACTGCTACTAGGTTTGCCACTGTTTATGTTGAATAAAACCCATGAAACCCTATTTTCTGCTCAGTAGGAATATTCCAAACTTATGATTGCCCCTGGAAATCATATTCTTGCTTTACAAACAACAGTAAAGCCATGTTGATTCATTATTCTATTCCTTTAGCATGCCAAACCTAGGAAACTATCAGCCTGACAACAACTGTTATATATATATATTTCTTAGTTGAATAGCAAATTTATCCACCCATATAGTCAAAAATTACACTTTGATTATTGCAAAAATATCTTGGGAAGTCTGGGGTGCTTCCTACTCTGCTAGATGTTTGGTACCAGGCAAGCGTCCTACTGGGATTTTCCCCTGCATCAGCAAGACAAGAATGTTGAGAAAGCAAGGCCAAAGACCTCATCCCAACTGTTGTCTGCAATTCAAAGGAATTGAACTCAGACCTGTGAGCAAGTCATCTCATCTCAGTTCACTCATCATCATCATCACCACCATCATCATCAAGTTTATTACAGCCCTAAGGCCAGACTCAGTTCACTCTGGAATCTCTTACTGGAAAGTATAAAGGGTTCTGCTCTTACGTTTATGGAATCTTAGTGTTCTACAAGAGGACCACAAAATATATAGGGTTATTCATTTAATTTTATTTGATGCACAAAGGTATATCTCACCCTTCCAATATTTTAAAACCAAACAAATAGCAACCAATGCCATATATATTTCTAAGTGGAAATTACAATTACAAAAATAGATAAACTAGACTCTATAAACCTACTAACAATACAGTATACAACTAATTAAATAAAGTAAAATTAAACATTTGCAACATAAAAACCAGAAAGTCCTTTTACCAATACCAATCCAGAAGCCAGAAGAAAGCTGTACCAATAACATTTGGAAACTACCTCTGGGACAAAAATATCTGATGGTCAAGAGCGTCAAATGAGTTCAATGAATCTAAGAGCACCAGCACAAGAGAACAGCTGTGTCTTGGCTGGTAGAACATCACTCAACATTTGAAACAGTGCTGCTTCAGTGGAATGATTAGATCAAAATCCCAATTGAAAGTGATCACAAAGATCAAGACAAGGAAGATGGATCTCCAATTGAAATAGGATAACTGTCTCCAGGATTTTTATAGGAAAAGAAAAGGAAAAGGACAACTAGAAAACAAAACAAAAAGAAGGAAAAATGAATACCAGATGGAGGAAGAGGGAACCAATGGGCAGTTAATATAGGGTGAAGATTTAATAGCCCATGCTACTTCCTCAGGAGCAACTGAGGTAAAAGTAAGCTTAATGGCTAAGTTTAAAGATGCGTGTATCCTGTGAGGGGAGGAAGAACAGTCTAAGGGACAGACATGTAAAATAGCCTGAATCTTGCATATACAGTGTTTCTTCTGCAGAAGAAGCTGCCTCCAACGTGGAGGCTTGGTCATCTATTGGTGACAGGAGTGATTGAAAAGTCCTAAAAAGCTGGCAGGAAGCCTGAGCCTGTGTCAAATATTTTTGCTGATAATGATTCCGTTTAGCTAAATTTACTGCTGCTAAATTAGGAGCCAGGGCTGCTCTAAACTCCTCTTCACGTGAAAGATTATGGGACTTATGGCACTGCCTGTCCAGGTGCCTGTCCAGTCAGCAAGCATTGTAAACAAAGATTAACTGTAAACCATGGATGAGGAGGGCCTTGTTAAATAATAGAGGTTTTAATGGTGCCAGTGTATTTAAAACATCTTGTGGCTCTACATATAGTTCGGCAAACTCATTTTTCAGATATCTTGGGGATGTACTGAGGAAACCCCTACCACTTGGGAGCAAAAACAGGATAATGATCAGACATATCATTCTCATACAAAATGAAATATTGGAACCAAACCTCTTGATATAATCAAATATTCCTCCTTTGCAATTGGCTAAAGGAATAGCTAGAATTGCCAAGTTGTGAAATGGAAAAGGTTTAAAAACTGTTCTGAAAAAGCAGAAGTATCAGAGGACATCCTAAGTTATCTAAAATACTAAGCCAGACTGAAAATTCATCAAGGAAGCTGGGGTGAACACCCAGAGGGTGGTATAAGACTGCTAGTAGTACCTGAGGCTCTGATGAAATCTGACAGTCATCTCAGATGAATTCATGAATCATCCATGATGAGGAATACATTGTAAGCCAACCTCAGAGATCAATGCAGTTCCCCACCCCTTCTCCTACAAGTAGCAAAATGGCAAATGAACCCAGCCTGAGAGAAGGAAATGAAAGCAACTGATTCTTCAGTAGAAAGCCAGGTTTCCATAATATTGCCATCAAGATGAATCAAAAGGGTCAACTTTATTCACTAGTGACCAGGCATTACACAAGAAGCGGGCAGCCCCAATGCCTCCTGCAACAGGGATCACAGTGCACATAAGACAGGCCTGTTCTCTTTGAGGTACTGGGCTACCTATCATCCCTCCTCAAATTCTAATTTGCCTGCATGAGACAACTATCTATTCCTTACTCCCAAACCTATGGGAGGAAAAAATACACTCAAGATTCCTGGATTAAAATCATGGCTACTGCTTCTCTTACAAACCATTACCCTTATATCAGGTTGTTAGTGCCTTGCTTCAGAACCAGAACTACATGGAGATTCAGAAGGACCAGCTGACCCAGGCAATGCATCAACTCTCCCAGCAAGTAAAGCAAGTGGCAGCTTCTATGTCTCCCTAGCAATGCTGAAATCTGCTTTCCATCATGACAATTATGGTGGGAATCTTGGCTAATTTTTCACTTTTCTTGTTCAATATATATCTCATTAAGACCTGAGTATTTCATTATAGACAATCTCATGTATGATTTCCAATTGGTCTATGGACAGAAGGAGATGGAAAATAAGCAATTCCCCTTCTACAAAACAACCCAGACTTGGGACATAATACTACACTATTGTTGTGACACTCCTGAGGACTAACATTAATGATCCCCTCAAACAAATGACTTTCAATCACAAAAGCTGTTGCCTATGAAAGAGAAGGTTGCTGACTGTTAGTTGTTAGCTCAGGATATGTGCTGGAATGAAAGAGTGAATAACCAGCTTAACAGGGTCTGTCTGATAAAATATCAGACAACTCATTTAACAAGGCATCCTAGAGACTCTGTGTGCATTAATCCAAATCCACTTATGTATTAATGGGACACTCAAGGATTTGAGGCAGAGTATACCAGAAAAAAATATTATGATTTCTTTACCTCCTGCCCCTGCCCACTCATCAGACTTCAGAAGTTGAACCCATGAGGCTGGGAACTAGCAGTGCCCTGCTATTTGCTCGAGAAAAGCTGTTCCAACACATGCAACTTCTATGTTTATGTGGACAATCTGCCCATTGTGTAAGGGAAGGTCCCACTAAAATTCCCCCTGCATTTCAAAATCAGCAATGAAATGTCATAGTTATGGGGAAAGAAGTCGTTTAACAAGGAGATCTAAAAATCTGGCTGCTAGGGAAAGAAGTCAGTCCCAACCTTAAAGGGCATGGAAGTGGAGCTACCCAGAAATTATGTGGAGTCCAGACATATAATGCTATGCATTAACATTTTATCATTCCTGTTATACTTCAGTTGTACTGTAGGCCTTAGACTCTGGCACCACAGGCAATTTCATATGTTTTTCTACTGCATGCAAATAAGCCTTGCCCACTCAGTATCAAATTCACTGTGAGGGTGGAAACTTGATTTCCAGCTCTTATACTCTGGACCCAATTCAGAATGCACTGATTCTCTCCTACTTATCATCTGCAACCAGCAAGAGACATTGCTACTTTATTTGGCTCCCTGATACATGTTCCATTAGTTTAGGGAATGGACTGGGCTTCAAGCTTATTAGGATAAAGAAAGTATTATATTTGACTGGTATAGAAGTCAATATAATATAGAAGAAGTCTGCTTAAATAACTTAAAGGTTTTAGCAGTAAAAATACCTCTAAGTGTAACAATCTTGAACTAATAATTCAGTTTTACAAAATTTATCTTTCCCCATAAACCCAAGGAACTCTAAACACCTATTTAGTTTGACTTTTATCTGAGACATTTTAAAAAATATATGATTTGAAGAAACTTTCCGAGAACAATTATTCCCAGATCCATAAAAGAATTCAAACAAGCTGAAACCCCAATTATTACAATTTCCCATAAAACCCTTAGAACTTTTAATAAATATGAAATATATTCCAATTAACTGAATGACCTGTTGCACACTATTATTAAATCTCATTATACACATACATAATTATCTGTAAGACATAATATAAACATTTTACATAATAACTGTAATCAACTCCAGCCACTGTTATACCCCAATACCTTCCATCTGTCTGATAGAACAGACTGATAATTTCAGTATTAAATTAAAAATAAGAGGTGAGAATGGTAATTTTTGACAAGTTTCATATGATATTTCCATAGATAAATAGATAATTCAGTTATAATAACCTTAGAAAAGGGAGTAATTTCTGACACATCCATGCAATTAAGCAAAAAGGAGGAAATTGAAGATTTGTTTCAAAAATTTCCACCACACCATATAAAAGTTCTTTTCCACATCCACTGATACCACCATTTATTTCCATTTTTTCAATGTATATCCTTAGAATTCTAATATTGTCCAATATTACTTGGTGACCTTTTACAGTACCAGATTTTGCAAGATGGATAGTAAAAAGTAATACTTTTTATAATCTATGTACCTCGATTGTTGTCCATATTGTAAGTCAAGAGTAAAATAAAATGTTTATTTATTGAGTCAAATAAACTTTTAAATTATTATTAAATTATTTATTAGTTATAATATTATTAAATTAAATTGCTGCAACTGTTTTATTTGAGAGGCTAGTAATTTACAAGGTCTTTTACCTCGCTCCCAGTATCTTTGTTTCATACAATTCAAGTGCACTTGTTTTAAGTGCATAAAGAGAATTAAGTTCTTGTTAAAACTCCGTAACAAGTTTATATTAACTCTAGTATAGGTCATCTTACATATACAGATAGTCCTCGTTGAATGACCACTCATTCAGCAACCGTTCAAAGTTATGATGGTGCTTTGTAAGGGGGACTTACAACAGTGCATAAAGAGAATTAAGTTCTTGTTAAAACTCTGTAACAAGTTTATATTAACTCTAGTATAGGTCATCTTACATATACAGATAGTCCTCGTTGAATGACCACTCATTCAGCAACCGTTCAAAGTTATGACGGTGCTTTGTAAGGGGGACTTACAACAGTTCCTTGTAGTTGCAGCCATCGCAGTGTCCCTGTGGTCACATGATCGCGATTCAGGCATTTGGCAACCAACAACTCGCAGTTATGATATTGGAATGTCCCACAATTACATGATCACCATTTGTGACCTTCACTGCCAGCTTCCAAAAAGCAAAGTCATTGGGAAGCCAGCAGGAGGTTGCAAACGGCGATCACGTGTCTGCAGGATTCACCTAACAATGGCAACTGGGACTGCTGCAACTGCCACCATAAGTTGACGCTGTCACATGATGTCACACTTTATGACCACATTGCTTAGCGATGGAGTTGCTGGTCCCAATTACCATTGTTAAGTGAGGACTGCCTGTATAGTCAAAACTTCGTTAACATTTTTCCATATTTTTTCTTTAACTTTTTTTTCTTTTTCCATGAAGCATAAACAATAAATAACAAGACCACATATAAATACCTTAAAGGCATCCCAAACACCCAATACATCAGTAAAAAGTCTACTTATAAGAAAAAATCCTTTGAATGTTTGATGCATTTATTTAATAAAACATATTAAAATACCATCTAGAAAAAAATGGGACAGTTTTTTCTAGTAAATGATAAAGTTATTGGGCATGATCTTCTATGGCTGTAGTACTTGTGTTAAATTTACTAATACATTCAACAAAAGAATAAGATAACAAAAATAGAGAACAGTTCTGATGTTCTTGTTGCAAAGATTGTAAAGTCATCATACATCTATTAAATTAAACTCCAGTATAAAAGCTTGTACAATGTTCCATTTAGGAGAATTAAATCTAGGTGGGGTAGCTTTCCAATCTAGTGAAGGATCTAAAACTTGATTAGAGACTCAAGCCATAATTGTCTGATCAACAGCTAGAGAAAAAAGATATTCAAAGTTATGTAATATATCTGGAAAATCCCTTGAAGGACCATAATAATTAATGAATGCAACGAAATATCCTTTGAATCACTTAATTCTTGTTCCACTGCAAATTTTGAGCCCTTATTAATCAAAATTACTACATCTCTAGCATATTTTGAATTTCCATTTATATATACTTATGATCATTCTTTTGTGGAAGAATATGCTTCTTGTATTTCAAAAAAGGGGGGGGAGTTTTAGTTGCCCCATTTGCTAAATATCTGCCTTGTCTTGGAGGGATACTTAAGGCCTATTATGTTCCACTCTGGATGGACGGATGGATAGGTAGGTAGATAGGTGAAAAAAATCCGTGTTCACTCCAATATCTCCTTAGGTCGAGGAAAAGTAACACCCAACCCTACCCAATTAAATAAGGAGAAAAAAGAGAAAGAAAAGAAAAACAGAGGGAGGGACAAAAATCCACTAGAGATCTTATGTGGAGCAGACTGCAATTTCTACATTGCAGAAATTCTTCTCCTGAATAAAGGCAGCTTATCTTCCTCTGAAAGCCAGAAAAAAATAACAGAGTGCTATTCCTTTAATTCAAATAATTCTGCAGTAATAAGCTGCTCAGCAGTTCTTGGGACATAAAACTTTTTCATGCTAGTATCTGTGGGTAAACAAAAGCATCAGTGAAAAAACAAAAGTTTAGCTACCAGATGAACTTTAGTAAACAGCATCTGTTTTGGAATCATACTGTACGGGTAGAAAAATGTCAAAAATAATTCTTTCTTTCCATTCAAGGGTTCCACTTGACCCCATGCTATAGATGTCAGGAATCCTGGAACAAGAGGAGAATGATTTGAGCTGAATGGGAACCCCTTCCACTACCCTAGTTCTACAGTTTGGTGATCTGTGATTAGTGTCATAGGCATAACACAGTCACAGTGAAAAAAGACAATGAAAAGGATATGGGTTTAATAGATTAAACTTTTAAAGCAACTGCTAGATTTTGCATGTGCTGTAACTTGACTTTTCCAACCTTTCAAATGTCTGTGTGGCCTAAACCAAACTTGTTAATTTTATGACCCAGGAATCTGAACACAGGTCATTAGCCATATGGTAGAATGTGCCAGATGCTTGACAATCCCCAAGCGCAGACATAAAAGGTAATGTCTCCAAGTCAATTTTGATACCTGGTGATTTCATAGACATATCCTTCCCCCCACCCCCGGCAACAGTATGGAAGCACTTTACCATAAGCTTTCAAGCTTTTTTTCCCCAACTCCCCAGTCTAGTCTATAACCTGGTATTTCCCAAGGCTAGCAGATGTGAGCTGAAAAACAACAAACCAACCAACAAAAAGCTACTAGATTATAGCAATGTGATATAGAAAATGCTAACTCTTTGTTGCCATCTAGCGGTCATTTGGATTTTTGCAGATAAAGTCTGGTAAACCTGGTATTTCCTGAGTCTCCTATGCAAGTATTAACCATGTCCAGCACTGTTTAGCTTTCCAACATATGCCAGAACCAGAAGTATCACCTAGCTCCTGGAAAGCTGCTATGCATAGCTGATAGATGCATTCAGCTTGATGAATATAAATAGGAATGGGTAAACCTACTTTAGATTTGGGCTGTTTCTCATTTTTCCAATATTTATTTCTTTCATCATATTTCTATATCATTTTGCAAATAATAATGATAATAATCATGCCCTTCATCCACACAGCGACATTGACATCTCTACTTAACAAGCAGCATAGGTGGGCATGGAATGTTACAAGTACGCCAGACAATTAAAGAAATAAAAAGGGCATTGAAAGGATATCTGGAGGACAGTGAAGAAGATGCACTGAAGCTAGTGTGCCATGAAGGCTTACTGAATACCAAAGAAACTAAACTGGCCTATAAGAAAGACCAAAGGAAAAATAGAAAAGAGACATTGCAAGGCAAAGTATTATGCAGCCAGTACGCAAAAAAACTAGCAGGCAAAGCAGATAACATTAAGACCTGGCAATGGCTAAGAGCAGGAAAGTTGAAGAAAGAGACAGAGGGGCTAATTCTGGCTGCAGAAGACCAAGCCTTAAAAACAAATGCATACAAAGCCAGAATTGAGGAGACAGCAGCAGACAGCAAATGCCGCCTCTGCAAAGAAGCTGAAGAAAGAGTGGACCACCAAGTTAGTTTTTGCAAGAAGATTGCACAGACTGACAACAGCATGACAAAGTAGCAACAATGTTCCATTGGAATATTTTATCTATCTATCTATCTATCTATCTATCTATCTATCTATCTATCTATCTATCTATCATATTTATATAGCTGCCCATCTCACACAAGGTGCAAGAAATACCATTTGCCTGCAAGCAAGAACTGGTGGGACCACAAAACAGACAAAGTAACAGAAAATGAAGAAGCTAAAGTGCTCTGGGACTTTAGAATTCAAATAGACAAGCACCTGCCACACAACACCCCAGACTTAACAGTTGTTGATAAGAAAGACAAAAAAGTCTGGATAGTGAACACTGCAATATCTGGAGACAGGAAAATAGAAGAGAAAGAACTGGAGAAAACCATAAAATACAAAGACCTGCAAATAGAAGTAGAATGACTATGGCAAAAGAAAGCAAAGACAGTACCAATAGTTATAGGTGCCTTGGGTGCAATACCAAAACATCTGGAGCACCACTTGAACACCATCAGCATTGACAAAGTCACCATCAGTCAATTGCAAAAGGCAGCTTTACTTGGAACAGCTTATATCCTGCGACAATACCTTTAGCACCATCAAAGAACAACTTCTGCCTATGCCAAGTCCTTAGGAAGGACTCGATAGGTGGATAAAGATGCCAAATCCAGTCTAAACATCTGGTTGACTGTGCAACCAACCATAACAATAATTCATGAAAAACAAAATACTGAGAGACATTGCAGGAAATTGATAACTAAAAAAAAAAAGTTTAGGAAGATTCAAATATGTGAGCCAAGCCTCAGAATGATAGAAATAGATGCACCTTCCTAGGTAAATATTTTAAAATGTAGCATTGATTTGCAGTAGCTTGTCTATGAGCTGAAAACCGAATGTGACAAGTGGTCCTAAGTGCTTATTGATGCATCTCAATGAAAGGCTGCTTTTCAAAAGAATAAGTATATGAAATTCAATGGAACTGTTGGAACACAATATAAACACATTTAAGGCTCATTCTGGTGTCTAAACAAGGATTATGAATCCTCAGTGTTAGCATCCAATTTTGAAAATCCTCTGCTCTGTTAATTGAAAACCAACACTTATGGTTACTTAAAACATATGTTTTGTTGTCCCTACTACTGTGACTTTAGTAGCAGCTTCATACACTGACATTTCAATAAATATTCCCATCCCTACCTCACCCCAGTAACAATACAATAAACAAGATCTTTAAGGACATAAGAAGTCCCTACACCACCATCCCTCCAAAGACAGCCATTGTCGTTGTTGAGTTAATGGCCTTCTCAGGGTGGAAGTTAAATTGAGAACTGGAAAAACATGAAATTTTGGGCACACCTATGGGAGATTTCTAAAAAAACAAAGGCAATCTAAGGAGTATGGGAGAAGGATTCTAGCAAGAAGATCCTGAAAAATGAAGCAAGCAGTGTAGTGACTGTTCATTTTATTATTTATTATTATCCACATTGAGTATGTAATAGATAGAAAAACAGGTTAGAAACTGACTGACTGAATATGGACAGATAGGTTTAAATTTATTTTCAGACATGAAATTGATAGAGTAACCTTGGGCTTAACCTGCCTCATAGAATTGTCATGATGATGAAATTGCATCTCATTTTCTTGAAGGACTATGATAAAAATGTAAATCAGAAGTAAGCATCCTATTCCACAAAGCTTGCGCAGAAACATTAACATAATTTCACATCAATTCTTTTATTAGTCCAAATTCTTTTTTCAAAATTTGCGCATAGATTCTTTATATTCCCAGGCTGATTCTTTAAATGTGCATGTAAATATAAATTCAACAGAAATTTGAGAATTTTTGATAAGGCAAACTTCTTAAAAATTTCAAAAGAAGTTTCAAGGTAAAACAGCAAGGTAAATGCATAGACATATATCAACACCCCTCTCATTTTTCAAGTACTGTATGTCTGGATCTGGGTTGCAGATGTTCAGATAGAATGAGCACTAGGATGGCAGCAAACAAAGAAATAAATTTCAATTCTATGGAACAGTGCCACAGGAGAAGCTCTTATGCCATAGGAAATCCATCTGAAGGTGGCCTCAGAACAGGTTTTGGGCAAAAATAAAGTAAAAATGGGCATATTCTAGAAACTGTCACAATGTTGTTTTCATGAGTGCACAATGACTCTAGTGCAAAGCCCCTGATTGCATGGCATATTTTTACTTGTTCATGAGTGGGCAGCCTTAAGGATCAACCTGTTTGATTCAGCCTCGAATTGTCTTGGATCTTTTCAGAACTTAACTGATTCCTCCTGATCATCTGTGTTGTCCAAATGGATGAGCGGGTGCTAACTCGCTCTTTCTACCTCCATAACAAAGATGCCATCCTACAGACCATTGGTTTGTACACCCTCCCATGGCAGAAGTGGTTGAGTCTGCAGTGTCATCCCCACAGATTTAACCCCATTGTATCCGTATAGATTTATTATCATTCTCCTCACACTGTTTGGAATTTAACAGTGCCAATGTTCCAGCTTTCCTTGTGGTGCCTGGAAGGACAAAAATTAAAAAGAGGGATCACCACCAAGAGTTACCTGCAGCTTTATACTGCCAGTATACATAGATGGGCCAATTAACTGGGGAGATGGAAGATTCAATCAGTGGCATCACATGTGAATACAGCCACAGACCAGTCTTTCTTTAAACTGTAATCTCTTGAGTTATGTTGTCACACTAGAGAGAGAGTAACTTGTAATAACAGATTGGGCATCAGTGAATACACAATCCATCTTTATATTCTGCAAGAGATAATAAGACTGTGTGAAGCTACTTGAAACTTTAAGAACAATGTTATCTTCTTATTGTTTATTTTTCTCCTGTATAGACTGAATAAACAACAAAAAGCAACCCTTATCATGATTTGTGTCAAACAATAAAACAGATCCATATGTTTGCTTCCCCGGAGCATAAACAGAGTAGAGAGCACTTTTCTCTCTAAATAATAGATTTAATTTTATTTTAATTACACATAGTTTTACTTACATTTCCTGTACTCTGTCAAAGAATCAAGCACAGAAAGCATTGAATTGACATGTCTGAAAATGCTCCCCTCCCTCTCATAATGTGGATTATTTGCCCATCTGTTCCTGGATGGCATTGAACTAATTATAAGTGGAGATTTCTGATGAGCAACAAGAAAAGATTAGCTAATACTCATTGTGTTCCCCCACCCCTTCCCCATTCCTCAGTGTCAATGATAGAGAAAATCTTTTTATTTGGAAAAACAAAATCCTTTCTGTCTACATCGTATTCACCACAAGGTTTGTCCAAGTGTGGACAACTGAGGATACACATTGTGAGACCAATCAGAGCAGAATATGTTTGGACTAAAAGACAATTTTTTTTTTCATTGCAGAAATATAATTGGGGAGAAATGTATCTGTCTCATTCTTCTCACAGGTCCCTCATCACCCCTTAGCAATCCCTCCTCTGCAAGGATTGAGTGTGTAGGCAAACATAGGCTTTGAACCCTATGAAAAAAACATTGCTACAGGCTAATCTACAGTGGAGTCACAGTTTCTGGTAGAAGGCACCTTGCCACTTTTCCACTAAATAAATAAATAGTTGCCATGTAGCATTTATATGGAACTTAAGACAGATATATTCACATAGCTCCATAGCCCATCCAAGAATGGCCTTTTGTATCTCAATTTTTTTTTTAGCTTTTTGCTTTTTGGCACATGGGAATCCATTTCACATCTGGAGCCAAACAGGTCTGCATTAAGTGTACAACCAAGAGGATGTTGCAGACCATTACTGGTCTTTGACAAGTGCAGAAGCTGCTCAAGGAAATTTGTTTGTAAGTACTTTTCACACTTCAGATCAGAAATTCAAAAGAAAATCTGACCTTTTTATTTTAGGATTCAGGACTGTATTTCATCCTAATCATTATTTTCATACATTTAAAACATATATACAGGAATTACTGAGCTGACCCATTTTTCTCCTGGATGGTTAGCTTGAGCCTTTCATCCCCAGATATTTTGGAGCTGTTCATTATTCTTCCTGCTGAAGCAATGAATCCTCTGCATTCTCAGAATCTGCATTGCTTCTCCTGGTCTATGATAATAGTAAGCTAGGCTGGCCAAGTTATCTTATTACTTGAGACAGAAAATTCTACGAGTGTTTTCCCAACGAGACAGAAATTAACGATTTACCACCCATTAATAACACCCAGTATCAGCTGCTCGAGGTAAACATCTGATACACCCCAAATCTGATCTAGGTGGACTCTAAATCACCCTGGTAAAATGTTGACTGTCAGTCACAGCCAAACAAATGTCTTTTGGAGAAGACAAGTAATGGAAGACTTCCTCTGGTCTGCAGAGTTTATGTCAGTAACAAATCTATTGCTTGCCTTATTCCGTAGCCTTATAAGTTTTTCAATTGTCATTTGATCAAAACTAGTATTCCAAAAGTATGATCAGTTAACTACTGGGAACTACTGGCCAACAACCACCCGAATGTGGAAGAGACAACTGTAATTTGATCCAGAACCTGCTTACATGTGCTAAATGTAAGGTGGCAGTTGGGGCCAGGAGGCCTTTGCTCAACTTTATGATGTACACCAGTTACACCCCTTCCTGGATCAGGAGGCCCTCCAGTCAGTCACTCACGCCCTGGTCGTCTCTCGTTTAGACTATTGCAATGTGCTCTACATGGGACTATCCTTGAAGAGGATCTGGAAGTGACAGCTGGTTCAAAATGCGGCCGTGCAGGCAATTTTGAGTGCCCCAAGTAACACCTTTGCTGCGGGAGCTGCATTGTGTGCCAGTTTGCTTCCAATTCAAAGTGTTGGTTATCACCTTTAAAGCCCTACATGGCATGGGTCCAGGTTACCCAAGGGACCATCTCACCCCTATCACATCAACCCATCCCACCTGATCAGGCAGAGAGGGTATGTTGCAGACTCCATTGGTGAGAATGTCGAGTGGTGGGTCCCAGGAGGAAAGCCTTCTCTGCTGTTGCCCCCACCCTATGGAATATCCCCCCCCCCAGAGGTGAGGTGGGCCCCCACCCTCTTGGCTTTCCAACTAAAGACCTGGCTCTGCCGACTCTTGGGGTGAGAAAAGATATAACCAACCCTAGGGGTGACTGGTGCTTTGAAGATGCTCCCTGAGCCTGATAATTTTTAGTTCATCATCAATCTCTTGGAAGATATTTATTATTTGTAGGAATATTGTTATAGTGTATTTTAATTAATATGTATTCTTTTACTGTAAATCACCCAGAGTCACTTCCAGTGAGATGGACAGTGACAAATGTGAAGAATGAATGAATGAATGAATGAATGAATGAATGAATGAATGAATGAATGAATGAGAGGCAATTGATAACAACAACCACCTAACCTACTCATGCTCCTGTGGCCTTTTGGGGCATTCCAAATCTTACTTTATCATAAGACACAAGAAAAAGTAAACTGAGAACAAGCATATTTTTTAGCACTTCAACTGTTGCAATCCTTGTTGGCCTCTGTATGACACGGTAAACATTTTCAGTGGGAAGCTATTTGTATTCATTGTAGGCTTCTGAACAGACAAGTTTCAAAAATTTAAGATGAATAATGTAGAGAGCAAGATAATACAAAGAGGAAGTTTACCTTTGCTTCATTGAATACAGCAAGGCCTTTGTGCAGATCATGCTAGAATATGGAACATATTATGGCTAATGGATGTGGCACTTGATTCTTCTTCTGGAGAAATTTACAACAAAAGGGGAGCTTCTAGAAAAAAATGAATTTGAAGAAACAAAGTGATTCAGAAAAAAATAGAGAAGGAAGCAATTTTGGTGCAGTTTTGCTTTCTTGAACTACTTTTTCCAAACTAGATTTCAAAACTTTCCCACAGGCCTGTAGGGTTGGATTCTAACAGACCTCAGAGGGAATGTTGTTCCAGAAGGCAAGAGTGGAACAGAAAAATCACATCTCTGGGATCCCGTAAAATTACACATTTTTTTTCCCTTTTGATTGCGTTATTATAGATCTTGATGCATTGTATTATAAACAGTGATGTTTATATAATATAACTAACTATTGACATTCTATTATTTAGGTAACTTAAAGTATTGAAATAGAGAAGAGGGGAAAAAAGATAGTTTTGTTGATGGGACCAGAGCATGCCAACCATGTTTGATTTTATAGGATGGGCAAAATTGGAGAGAGTCTGTCCCATATATGGCCCTTGGCCTAGAGTCAAGAAGGGCTTTATAGATGACAACCAACATCTTGAATTGCACCTGGATATCAACTGGTAACCAACACAGCTCGCAGTGTCACATAGGCATACTGAGCTGCACCCATAATCTGGGTTAGCTATAATTTCCAAGTGGTCTTCAAGGGCAACTCCATGAAGAGTGCATTGCAATAGTAGTCCAAATAGGACCTGCCTGTGAGAAGAATCTGGCAATCCAGGAAAGAATAAAATTAGCACACACAATGAATCTCTGTGAAAGCCTTCTAAAGCCTTAGCTGCCACTTGTTCTTCAAGCAAGAGTGGTAAGCCGAGGAGGATTCCCAAATTGCACATCAGTTCTGTCCAGGGAAGTGCAACTCCATCCAAAATTAAAGCTGGAAAATCCCTAGAAATGGCAGATCCTTAAATCTAAAGCCACTCGGTACTTCTAGGGTTGACCCTGAGCTTGTTCCTCCCTATCCAAACCATAATGGCCTCCAAGGACTGAGACAGTGCCTTAACAGCATTACTTAGTTGGCCAGGAGTCAAGATATATAGCTGGTGTATTGACCATGTGCCATCAGATGACCTCACCCAGTGGCCTAATATAGATGTTAAATAGGAAATGGGAAGGCATCGAGCTTGAACTCTCTCCTGTTAACACCACTGAGTAGAACCAATTATAAAGGACAATCACTACAACACAGTGCCTTTCACTCCCAACCCCCAACATTGGTCCAGAAGGATACCACTGATAAGTCAAGAAACACTGGGAAAATTTTACTACCCCCATCCTGATCCCACCAGAGATCATCCACAAATGGGATCAGTGTTATCTTAGCACTAAATCGAGGCCTGAAATCCATCTAGAAAGGATACAGATACAGGTAGCCCTCAGTTAACGATAATTGGGACCAGGAACTTGATTGCTAAGCAACATTGTCATAAAGCGCAATGTCACATGACTGTGCCAACGGTTCTGGCAGTCCCAGTTGTGGTTGTTAGGCGAATCCCATGTGGTTGTTAGGTGCAACGTTGTGATTGCCATTTGCAACCTCCTGCCAGCTTCCCCATTGACTGTGCTTGTCAGAAGCCGGCAGTGAAGGTCACAAATGGTAATCACGTGACCCCGGGACACTGCAACTATTGTAATTGTGAGCCAGTTGCCAAGTGCCTGAATTGTGATCATGTGACCATGGGGATGCTGCAATTGCTGCAACTTTGAAGACTGGCTGTAGGTCGTCTTGTTCAGTGCCATCGTAACTTAAAACAGTTGCTGAATGAGTGGTTGCTAACCAAGGACTACCTGTAATCCTTTTCTTCCTGGCCCCTCTGTAGCACAGACCAACTATTTCACAGTCTTCTCTCAAAGAGGAAGTTGCAGATCAGTCAGAAATTATCCAGCACCAGTGGATCAAGTGATGACTTTTTGAGGAAGAGATGCATCATTGCCTCCTTCACATCAGGTGGAACCATCCACCTCCCCAAAGATGAATTAACCATCATTTGGAAGAGCCTCAGAAAACTACCCAAACATCAGATTTCCTGGGGGCGGGGGGGGGGTATGGCAAGCTGAAGACGGCCACTGTAAAGACCAAGGAGTAGGCCAGTTCCTTGGAACCTCTCTGGATAAGGAGAGGACAGTGATTTTCCATGGGTTTGAGTGCCAGGAGATGATGGGATTAGCCATCTTGCTCGCAACCATGGCAGACTTTTAAAGGATACTAAGTTTGCAAACCTCACTTTCTAATCACTTTTGGAAATTGCTCATGAACTACTTCTAAGCTATTAGAGACCTTTGGAATGACAAGTTTGCAAATGCCAGGTGAGTCTGCCTTCTATCCTGAATGAAAGAAAGTTATAATCATAAGCTTAAGAATGTAAAGAATCTGAAATAAACAACAAATAGCTAAATAAGATGTTGATCTTAGAAAGTTATAAACAGACTAAGGTTCCAGATAAAACTGGAATATTGAAATGTTTACAATAAGAGTTTGGAATTAATTATAAAGAACAAACAGCTTCTCTTGGGAAATAAATTCTGTTTTGGTTTTTATAAGACATAACAAAGATAAGCAATTTCATGATTTCACAAATGGGACTATATGTTATTGAAAAAATGCCATGTAGAACAAATTTTATTTCACAAGATAGATGGTATTAAAAGTGGATTTACAACTGACAGGCCAAGAAAATGCCTTAGAAAATGATGTTTCACTGGATCTACGAAAGAAACTGATTGAGGTTTTAAAATGTAAAAGGGAAATACAAGTGAAAAACCAAGAGAATGACCCGGATATTTTTTTTTCCTATTGAATTTACAAAAGAGGCTTGTTAAAGCCTTGAAGAACTCTGTGCAATCGGACAAAGAAGAAATGAAGAGAAATCAAATCCTATGACAATATTTAAATGAACTAAAGATTAAGACTGTTAGAAGTAAAAGGAAGGAATATAAAGTTGGTTTACTTGATCAAGGTTAAAACAAGTTATGTTGTTACTTCTGGCAACCTTTTATGGACTTTTTGCTGATACCAGGACTAAAAATATGATGTTTTATGGATTTGTTTATAGATAAGAGATGGAATATGGGATAAAGAGATATCTGTTTGTAACCTTAGAGGGGATAAAGAGTTACTACATTTGTTTATATTTGGGATGAAGGTTGGAAGTCACTTCTTTATATATTTCTTTTCTCTTTCTTTGTTATATTCTTACTTTTCTCTCTTTTTTCTTTTTCCTTGCACTTTTTACTCCTTTCTATTCTCTTTTCTTTCTTTAAGTTTGTTTGTGTTAGATTTTACTGTTATAATACACACACACATATTATCCAAGCATCTCCTAAGAACAATTTGGCTCCATCAAGTAGGTGGGGCAAACTGGTAGAATACGTCCAGCCTCCCTGCCAGGGTGGGGGTGGGGGAAAGCACCTGAAGGTAATCAGAGAGTGGTCTGACCACAATAAAGGACAGGTGTTGATATTCCCCACCCTCAGATCACATCACAACTGCCCTGAAATAAAAATCTGTTCTACAGTGCAAGTATTTCACCATACTTCAGGCTAACTGGGAACTCTTAACTGAGTGGCCTGCTGTGGATTTTAAATATTCCCTGAACATATTCTTTCCTCTCTCAAATGAGAGAGATTCAGGGAAAGAAACACAGGAGTTTCTTGTCCTCAGCCTTGGCTAGAGAACTTTAGGAGAAACAAAATATTTATAGGAAAACAGATGTCATGCAACTGGCCTATGAACTCCAGGCCAATATCCAAAAAAAAAAAAAAAAAAACACTCTAAGAAACGGAAGCAGGAAGGTAAAATTAGCAGGAAACCTACAGATTAATCACTTTATGTTTGTTTATTTCCTTTCAGTGCTGCTTACTTGGTTTTGGGTAGTTTGATATTTATTTCTTTGTTTAGACTTCGTTTCATGTTAATAATTGCTAACTCTGGTGTTCAGATTTTGACCTCATGTAACCCACCTACATGCTCACTTATTACTTTTATGGCCTCATTTTTTTTTCTTGATTACTCCAATGTTACTCACCAATGTTGAGTTTGGAATTAGCACCACATATGTTAAGCTACTTTCATCTGGTAATCTTGGTTAAAAATAGAAACTGGAGCCACCTATTTAGAAGCTTATTCCTGGGGAAGGGAGATTTCCTGTGGTGCCCCATCCAAATTCCAAGTGAGGGAGCATCTTTTCTTTCAAGAACTGCTGGTGTCAGCATAAATACCTTTTCATCAGGAGGAATAGCTACCCTGAAGTTGTCAGGATTTTCATTCTCATGGGAAAGGATTCATCCCGTTATCTTTACAACAATTACAAATAATATTTTGACTACAGAGATCATGTGAAAAACACCTGTTATTGTGTGTTGTGTATTGTGCTATTTACTGCCACCTATTGGCGTGTGTATGCTAGTTACCCAGTGGGGGTGGCATAGAGCTATAATACAAGGAGAGGAAAATGTGCAGTCTCTCTGTAGTAGTTGTTGTTTTAGTGTTAGCCACTATGTAGGGTTTATGGGCTACGTAGTTGTAACAAATTACCAAGTAGTGTACCTCTTCTCTAAGAGTTTGTAGCTAGAGATTTTGTTAAGTTTGTGTTGCTAATAAGTCTTGGATGCTACATTAAATGAGAAGATGTGTTTTTCTTTATATTTTGTATGATATTTGCATTTTATGGAATTTTGCATTTTTATCAATAAACCAGTTAGTATATATTTTCTGACTGGATTTCTTTGGGAAACAAGAAATGAACATTGCATTGTGTTTGCTTTCATGGCTAATATTTTCCTGGAGTTTTTGCTGTGCTCTGCACGAACAGGAGTGTTTGTGATTATCACTCTGCCCGACAGAAGTCAGGTAAAGGAGGCATGAAGATGGACATCCCAAGATGGGCATGGGAACCTGGTCTGGCCTCCTTCCCACTACATATAGCTTTGCTTACTTTGAAATCATTGCTCTTTATCTTTTGAATATATAAATAAGAGGCCAAGACAGCCCCAAATACTAAAAAAAAGTTTTCTTGGGTCCTGCAGATCTTGGTTAGCCTTTTATTTTTGAACCACTAAAGCTCTATTTATACAACCAGAAAGGAAATCATGAATGTTTTTGTGGAAAGGAGAGTAAATGGCAGGGTTTTTTTTTTCTTTCCTGCAGAGATAGCTCTGTGCAGAAAAGCCAACTAAAATACAGAAGTTTGAAGGGCTTACCTCTTCAGTCCTGCTGTCCTATTCATTAATTTAGAATCCAAAGATTAGTTGTGGCAATGTGGCCTTTGTAAATAATTGCTTGTTGTTATATTGACTTTTCAGAATAAGCAAAATGAAAAGTGTCGTGATCTGGACAAGAAGTAAAAGGATTTCTCTGTACATAATTAAGTGAACCCAACAATGTTTACTAAGCAATGCTCAGTTTTATTTGTTGCCATTTTATGAATTCTCTGCTCTGTTTTTTATTCAGAAATAAAAAGTTCTGAAGCTCAAGTGAGAAAAAAAAGAAATTATAAATAATATAGTGTTAAGCAAGTTACTCAGGAGAGTAAAACTTTAGACAATAGTAGTAAAAGGCAGGAGATTTCAAAAGACCTGTGATCCTGAGGCTACAATTCAGATACATCAACATTTTTTTTTCCATTTGATGACTCAGAAGTTCATCTCTTCATGAATATATTCTACAGAAGTATTAGGCTAAAATTTCAAAAACATTAGGTGTTAACTTTGTTCTAAGAACACTAGTTTTCTAATTCAGTATCTAGAGGAAGCACTTTCCATGTTTTTTGCCAGCCATAGAATCCCTGCACATCTGCTACAGTCTGGGACATACACATAACAGATTCTTGTGAGGCACTCAGGTCTGTTAGGCTACATTGTAATTCCATCAGCTGGAAGGACATCCTACAATACACCAAAAGGGTGTGCACTACAAGCCTGGAATTCTAGTGGGGGAAACAAGTTGTGGCTTCTGGGGAGAGATGACAAAATTGTCAAGATGGTGCCATCCACGTTCCTTTTGTACATACGTCAACATCACTCTCATCTTCAAAGAATTCTAGCTTCCAAAGTACCACTCTGTCTGCCATTGTGCTAATTTGACCTCTCCCTGCAGATTTCACTGGAAACAAGTTCTCTTTTAGGATGTAGTTGTGTCCAAAATGCATGCCAGCAGGGTCTCAACCAATAGGATCCATGTGCATTTTTCAGAGCTACTGTATCCAAGGCAGCTAGGATTCACTGTGACAGGGAACTTCGTGCTAGAGCGGTGGCATGATTCTACTCACTGTGGTGAAGAGGCAGCACAATTTGTCTCAAGAGGTGCTTTGTGTCACCTCAAGGCCTGAACTGACAGCTCCAATAGTTAGAAGAGACTTCTTTGCATGTACAGTCCATACACTGAAGTGTCTTCTAATGTTTCCAATGCTTGACAGGCTCTTAGAACTGCCAGAAAAGGCAATATGAGCAGGCAGTGAAAAGACACAGCCATTTTGCTTCATTCTTAAAAGCAAGACTACATTGCTTCATGAATCAGCTTTGCGGAAATGCTTTCCTCAAGTGTTTATAGAAGTGGAGCATCTCTTCTACTTTGTAAGCCACCCAGAGTCACTGTGTGTGAGTTGGATGGCCATATAAATTTGTTAAATAAGTAAATAAATCTCTATGAAGATCTGCACAACTATTTTGTTCAGCTTTCATGTTATAAAATACATCTTCCTTTCTCAATACTGCTTGGATGAGTTATCAGATGATGAATGTTGAAAAATCCATGAAAATATCTTGGAATTCAAGATTTTTAAGGGGCACACAAACAGGCCAAGATTAAGGCTGGAAGTGTGGATATAATGAACTGAAAATATGCTTCAAAAATAATAATGTTGCACCTTCCAGAGGACCACTGGCTCTTGAACAGCATCACCACTTGCAGTGTGTGTCAAAAAAGGTGTGGTCTCAATACCTGTAATGGTATGTGGGAATGACCTTGGGAGACAGGGAGAAGAGCTATAGCCAGGGGAATGGTCAGACAAGAGGCAGCTTAGCCTGCAAAAGGAAAGTGGATGTGGCAAACGTCTCACAAGTAACCCTCCCTAGTTTCTTGGGCTGTAAAGGTGAAGGGGGAGAAATGTACTTTCAGACTTGTAAGCTTTCATTAATGTAACCTTACAATAAGGTAGAATTAGTCCATTGGGTCATGCTTCCTGTCTGGACTACCACACTAGGCTGACAGTACCTAAGTCACAATTTCTAAAATCAAGAAATTGACACAAAGTTCCCTACCATTTCCCATGTTTTTACAAATTAGGCAGCCTGGCAGAGAAACAGCCTATTTGGCAGTAAAGTCAGAAAGCCACAGGCCAGCCAGCTACTCATAGCTTATCATAGGAGAAGATAGGGAAATGAGACCTAGGTTTCAGTCAGAATTTAACCAAGAGGCAAGACTTCCAATAGAGTCAGAGTCAAAAGGGAGGTATCCAAAATCAGCCCTGGAATCAAGAGGTCTCAACAAGATATCAGCATCCAGTCTTTTTATTTTATTGTAATTCGGAGACTATTGTTGAATTAGTAATGCACATTTTACCTTATTGTCCTATTTATTGTGCCTGATGTACAGAACTTATATCTCTACTTCTCACCTGCTATGCTAGTCAATCAGGAATTGAAGTTCAATAAAGATCTCCAGAAATGTGGTGAAGTTCTACCTGATCACTACTGTCATTAGGAAATTTTGAGCATGACACTTTCTCTGGCAGAGGGTGTCTAAATATTTCTGATGGATTTAGATTACTATCACCAACCTCTCCCTGTTACTTATTTTTATTGTGTACTATATTACTGTCTTTTTTTTTTTTTTTGAGGGAGGGGTCTTTGACTGTAAATCACTAAAATAAGTAAGTTATTTCAGGTCATTTTGTTAGAACTAAAGGCTCTTGGCACTCCACCCACGCTTCAATTGCTATCTATCAGTCCATCCTTCCTGTAATTAGCATCCTACATGTAAATATGTTTATAGTCATTGGGAGGCCTGTTTTTCAGTTGTGCACTTCATCTGACACCCCAGTTCTTCACAAAGTTTTGGCAATTTCTTCAAATTCATGTGAGGGACTTTCAGTTTGTAGTAGTAAGAGTACATGACTGTAAAACAGGGGTCCTGAATCTCTCAGGCACCACTGATAAATCTTATCTGATGATGAAGACATAAAGAAAATGGGCAAATTCTTGTGCAACTGCATCTGAAAATACCGATATTTCATGTGTTTAGCATTGTTGCCTGAAATTTCATATGGGAATACTGAAATCTTACAAGACTTAGCTGTCTTACAATTTGAAAATGTTGAAACATTGTTGAGGGTAAATAAGTATGTTCAGGATGAAATAACTCTTTGTCAGGATCTATTTCACATAAATAATTTACAGTTCCTATATATGTCTTATATCGCTGAGCAAGATTGGTCTGTTTTTATGAAAAAATTTATATGTAGATTTTGTTTTTTAACTGCACCCAAAATACAAGTTTGCAATCAAAGCTGCATATTGTTTGGGTCTTTATTTCCATTCAGTATAAAAACTTAATCTCATTATTGTGAGATTTTTGAGATCTACAGCATGAAAAAAATATTCTTCATTTATCACAGCAGGCAGGATCTTTGGAATGGAATGCAAAGATAACAATTTTGTCCATCTTTCACTACAAATGGCACAGAAGCAGAAGTAGTTCACTAAAGCTCTTGTGGCAGCTAAATAAAAATGAATTAAGCTTCCTTTTAAAGGTTTTTGGTTGATTGGTTTATCCCTGCATTTGGGTGTAAAAAAGTTTTTTTATTATTATTATTATTCCAATTCTTAATGTTATATGAAACAAAGAAATAGCAGTGCTTATCTGTTTGTTTCATTTTTTAAAGAAGGAGATGGCCTTCCTTAGTGGAGAATTCCTGTACTATATTTTTACCATATCTCATCTGATCCTAGTTGTAGAAGATTTTTGTTTTTTTTCCAGCTTTTTGCCTTTGCTTTGCATTTTCTTTTGGTTTTTTTCCCAAGCTCTGTTTATTTTTATTTTTTTTTCTTCAACCTGTGATTATTCATGGTTTAAGGTTGTTTCATTTAAAAGTTTATTCTTTCCTTGACTTACAAAAATATTAAATTTGTTATGTGCTTTTCTTAACTGATGTCATCTTTAGCTGTTTCATGAATGCAAAAAGCCTTAAATGACCTTCTAAGAGGAGACAGATGCTTACTAATTTGAGCATTTTTGCTGCTGTTGTTCAACGCTGAAATCTTGTTATTCAAATACACCTCTGGCAAAATTTATATTTCCATTTCCATATACTTGATCAGCCTTTTTTAGATAAGAAAACTTTCTCATGAAGCAAAAAACAAACAAGTTTAGGTTTTTAAATGTTTTAAAGAGGTTGGCTGTCAACTTCATTATGCTGGAAGTGAAAAGTGGTAGAAGGGGCACATATGAAATAGGCTTGCCTCAGTTACCATCCCATTTTGGTTAATATCTGTATGTTTCTTAACAAGAGTTTAAAGATTTGAATTACATATATGTATCATTATGTGAAAAACTGAATATGCCAGGCATGGGGCACAGCAGAAAAAAAATGTTCTTTTCTGATGGAAATATAGTGCCACTTCAGATTTATATACTTTGGTTGATGATTTATGTTTACTCTCTGCTTATGAACTGGCTCTTTATCAAATTAATGAAACAGCTGATCAATATTATTCTATATGGTCAAGGCCAAATACTTTGTTTAAAAACTGAGCTGTCATGGAAACAAATGCCTTTGTGTTTGTTTTGTTTGTTTTTTGTTTTTGTATCTTTCCCCCCTTATGTATCTTTCCCTTCCCACCCCTCATCTGTGGATGTCATCTTGTGACATCACAGATGTCTCAGCATGTGGCCAATCTCTTCTGTAAAAGTGCCAGGATGTTTTGATCCAGTTAAGAATCTTGCAGAATCTGTTTTACTTCTGGAGATTCAGACTTCTCAGGGATCTTCCAATAAGTTTGGAAAAGGAAGAGGTCCTAAGTTCGCAGTTGGCAGCGAAGCGGTTAAGATGTTGGACTGGCACTGGGAAGAGACAGGGGTTCTGTTTTATCCTCAACTCTGAAAAGTCACTGAGTGACTTTAAGCCAATCATTCACTCTTAGCCCAACCTACCTATTTTTGTTGTGAGGAAAAATGGGAGGAGGGATTGTCCTGTATACCAACTTGAGTTCCTGAATGAAATGGGGGATACAAATCTAACAAACAAACAGACAAGAAATACCTGCATCATGGATTGGGGTCATAGGTTGCATCATGTCCCTGGTAGAATACACAATAGAATCCTATCAGCATGGTGAACATATAATGGAAGTTGTTACTGAATTCATTATTTACATAGTTTCATTGTGATGCAGCTTTTGAATACATGCACTCTAGAAGTTATATTTAATTGTCTTAGCTTCCAGGAATTAATACATATTCCTAAGACATGTCTTTGTTTCAGTGTAAGGGAGATTCACACTTGTCAATTATTGCTCTCCAAAAATAACTGTTTACTCTCTGCCACTGGAGGTGAGCCTTCTTGTTTCCATAGATATTCTTGAACTTAATGTATTTAACCCATTTCTGTGGATCCTTACTATCAAGTCCATTAAGCAGTGCAGTATCACAGGAGGGAAAGTTACATTAAGAAAGAGGGATATTACATGGAAAGTGTAAAAGGTACTGCTCTGAGTGAATCAAACTGGAAATATTAATTTCCCTCTGTACAACTGGGCTGCTTGTCAGTATTTAGTGATTTGAATGCATAATTTATTATACAATCTCTTAACACTGGAGACTGTCAGATTTAAAGAGTTTCATTTAACATTCATTATTTTAAAAAGGGATTACAGCAGTTAATTTTAATGACTTTCTCCAGCCCCTTTTAATCAGTCTGCATTTTGTGCCATACATATATAGGATGAATGTTATTCATATCTGCAATTTCTTTTGAAGGTAGGATAAAAAGGTTTATGGTTTCCAAGCCTCTTCATTTTTTCCTAAACGTGGAAAATGTGTGATTGCATCTACTGTCTGGGACTTGTATTGTTCCTATAACTGCAAATCAATATTGAAAAATTGCAAAGTTAATGGTAATGATAGCAACACAAC
Organism: Python bivittatus; assembly: GCF_059951505.1. Lineage (NCBI taxonomy): Eukaryota > Metazoa > Chordata > Lepidosauria > Squamata > Pythonidae > Python > Python bivittatus. The sequence goes on from NW_028277113.1 coordinate 2,616,495, forward strand.
ATGATGGTGCATTTTATTAGCAATAAATGAATTGTAAAAATAAATTGAATATTAATTTTTCTAGTGTAGCCATCTTTTTTTTTTTTTAACCTACACCAACAGTTGGTACTACCTCAAATTCAGTGTTGTATTATAAATTTCTGTGGGCTGGAACACTTGGTTATAAATTCATAAATACAATACAATACAATACAATACAATACAATACAATACAATACAATACAATACAATACAATAACTTGTATGAATCATCTAGGCGTTATAATGGTAAATGGAGACTTTCTGATAAGACAGTTCTTATCATTTAGTATTTATCAATATCCTGACTTTGAGCTCAGAGGGCACTCAAGGCTGCTAATGGTAAAAAGAAAGAGAGAAGCAATTCAAATCTGAGAGGTCAAATCATGTATTAACTAATAGGCTTCAGTAGGTGGCAGCACCTGGTTGATCTTGCATGGAATTACTTCAGTAAGTTTACTAAGCATGGAGAAGTTTACTAAGGCCAAATCTGGCTAGCACTTGGATAGGAGAATTTCCAGGAGTGCCATAGTTGTAGGACAGACTGGGAAGTTGAAAAACATCCTGGAACAAGGCAGTGGCAAACTCTTCTATACCATTGCCAAGAAAACTGTGTGGACATGTCAACTCTAAGGAGTCTTTTCCTTTATTAACTAATACAAACCAAGAAGGTCTGGCAGAAAGTATTGGGCCATGAGGGCTTTCTGTACCTTAGGAGCTCTTCTGAGTGGTGAACTAAAGAACTCAGAAAGTGATGTGATGTTTGTGCTACTATTGTCATGATATTTATCATGTGAATGAAGTATCATGCACCCATTTTCCTCTTTCAGGCCTCTGGTGTCTTTAGAATAACTTCAGAATCTCCCTTATTAGCTGGCTATCCTAATTACTTTCTATTTCCTAGCATAAATTCAGGGCAGAGGTGCTGAAGTCAGATTTCAAGGCCAGCCACCCGGAAGAAGAAAAGAGGATATGACTATGCAACTGGCACTCTCTGGAGAAAAATAAGTAAATGTAATAAATAGAAGTCCTGATTATAATCAAGAAATTGCTTATTATAAAGCGTTGAGAACATTCTCAATGGTGGAACTTCAGTCCAACCTGGATCCTAGGCCAGAGCTGCGCGCCATCTGGCCATACGTGATTTCATCCCCTATCATTCTCTCAGCAGAAGAATGAGTTTCTAATAGCTGAAAGGAGGTAAGATTCCATCTTTTTGCTCTACATACTTTTTTCCTTTAACACAGTCCTTTTTAAATAGTTCTATTATTTGCCCAGGCATCTTCAATAAATCATTGTTTATTTTTATCTCATCTGAGTTTTATCTCAATTTAGTGTGTGTGTGGAGGGCAGGAACACTTGGCAAAGCAAAGTTCATGAGCCCTCTCCTGCTGACATGAATGTCTGGACTGGCTCATATTGAAAGTAGTCTGTCATACAGCCAGGCCTCAAGCCATAGGCATTAAAAATGAAAATGAAAATAAAACAAAACCTTATGCCCAGAAAGCAACTGATAACCAGTGCAAATCTTTTGCATAGGCATAATATACTGCTGGTATTATATTGTTCTGGCAGTGATATTCAGCACCAATTGAGGCTTCTGCCTACTTCTCAAGGACATCCTCAAGTAAAACACATTGCAGTAGACAACCTGGAATGTAATTAAGGTATTTGTAACTCCTGCCAAATCCAGCTAGCTTAAGAATGGCACAGGGGTTGTAATTATGCAAATATTTCTTGCTACTTCCACCTGGGAATCCAGAGGCAGTAGGTGGTCATGTTTACTTCCAAACTATGGACCTTAAATTGTAGATATAATGTCATCCCATCAGAACAGGCTGAACTTTAATTCCAGAATTAGCCCAACAGTATCTTTACTTTTCTCTGGATTGAATTTCCGCTTCATCATCCTTATCCTACTCACTATCAAACTTATGCATTGTCAAAAGAATCAGTTGCTTCTTTGAAGTTAGACTTCAGACAGCACTATAAGGAGGCATAATAACCATACAGGTAAGACCTCAGTCTTCTAAAGCTCCAAAAATGACACTCCACTAATATAATGTGGAAAAGCAATACCGACATACAGCGTTCTGTGCAGATGGGTGCAGGCACAGAAGAAACCATTTTCTGCTGTTTCTATCTCAATACTCTGAGGTAGGCCAGGTCAGGAATCATATATCACAAGGACTATTGGTACTCTAATGTTGTAGGGTATAATCTGCCAGAGTTTCCCTCTGTCATCTCTTAAACCATGAAGAATCAAGGTGGGATTAGTTTGAGTCTCTTTCCTACGCTTACTTATTTTCCAGCTGCACAGAGTTGTTAAGAGTTGGGCAGCATACAAATTTAATATATTATGGTTGGTCACACAGTCAGCCGGATGTTTAGGCTGGCCGTGGCATTTTTATCCACCTATTGAGTCCTTCCAAAGGACCTGGAATAGACAGATGTCATTGTTTCATGGTGTTAAAGGTATCATCACAGGAAGTAAGCTGTTCCAAGTAAAGCTGCCTTTTACAATTGACTGATGGTGCTTTTGTTAATGCTGATGGTGTTCAGGTGCTCCAGATGTTTTGAGATTGCACCCAAGGCACCTATTACTATTGGTACTATCTTTGCTTTCTTTTGCCTCAGTTGTTCTACTTCTATTTGCAGGTCTTTGTATTTTGTGATTTTCTCCAGTTCTTTCTCTTCTATTCTGCTTGTCTCCAGGTATGGCAATATCCACTATCCAGATTTTTTGTCTGGATAGTCAATCAACAATTGTTAAGTCCCAGAGCACTTTAGCTTCTTCATTTTCAATTACTTTGTCTCTGTTGTGGTCTCACCAGTTCTTGCTTGCAGGCAAGTGATATTTCTTGCAGATTTTCCAATGCACCATTGCTGCTATTTTGTCATGCCATTGTTTGTAGTCAGTCTGTGCAGTCTTCTTGCAGCAGCTAACTAGGTGGTCCACTGTTTCTTCAGCTTTGCAGAGGTGGCATTTGCTGTCTGTTGCTGTCTTCTCTGGGTTTGTATGCATTTGTTCTTAAGGTTTAGTCTTGTGTAGCCAGATTTAGCCTCTCTGTCTATTTCTTCAACTTTCCTTCTCTTAGCCATTGCCAAGTCTTGTTGTTATTTGCTTTGCCTGCTAGTTGTTTTTTATTTCTCTGTGTGTGTGTGTGTACTGGCCATCACCTTGCCATGTCTTCATTTGGTTGCTATTCTTCATTTGGTCTTTCTTGTGGGCCAGCTTGGTCTCTTCAGTATTCAGTAAGCCTTCATGGTGTACTAGCTTCATTGCACCTTCTTCACTGTCCTTCAGATATTCTTCCAATGCCCTTTTTTCTTCTTCAACTGTCTGGTGCACTTGCAACATTACATGCTCATGTATGCTCCTTGGTAAGTAGAGTCTGTCAATTTTGCTGCATGGATGAAGGGCATGATTCATTGTCACTGTTTTTCTGGTCTTTCTATCCAGGGCTTCTAGTTCTGCTTGAGTACACTCCACTATTCCAGCTGTGTACCTAATGACTGGAATTGCACAGACATTAATTGCCTTGATAGTATTGCCTCCAGTGAGTTTAGACTTTAAGATCTTCTTCACTGTCATGATATATTCACTACTAACGTTCTTCTTGACTTCAGTGTGCTTGATGTTGTCAGCTTGAAGGATGCCCAGGTATTTGTAGTGATCTTCTTCAACACAGTCTTGATGTTATTTCCATAGGGCATCTTGATTCCTTTAGTTTTCACTATTTTTCCCCTGTTGATGGTAAGCGTGGCACATTTGTCTAGTCCAAACTCCGTCGCAATATCTTGGCTGTATATTCAGACTATGTTGAGCAGCAATTCTATTTCAGATGGTGTTTTTCCATACAGCTTCAGATTGTCCACATAAAGGAGGTAGACTAGCCTGGCAAATGTTTTTGATATTTGATAGCCATGGCCTGACTTGTTCAGTATTGTTGACAGAGGAATAAATGCAATGACAAACACTAGTGGTGATAGTGAGTCTCCTTGATAGATTCTTCTCTTGATGCTAACCTCTCCCAGTCTATCACCATTGACCATCAACTGTGTCTTCCATTGTGCCATTGATCTTTGCGCAAAGCTTCTGATGTTTCTACTGACTCTTGTTATTTCTAGGCACTTGAATATCCAGTCATGTAGCAGGGAGTTGAATGCCTTCTTGTAATCAATCCAAGCTACATTCTGGTTGGTCTTCCTCCTCTTACAATTTTCCAAAATCTTAGGAGATGATGATGATGATGATGATGATGATGATGATGATGATGATGATGATTCCAGTGCTGAGATTTCATTTACTGTCCCTTTTATCTGATAATAGCTTTTGCATTCCTTTACTATCTCTGCCTGCCTCTACATTCTATCATCATGGACTATTTGGGCTCTAATCTGTTCTCAGACTCATTCATTCTGATATCCTCTAATTACATTATTGTCCTTTCTGTGTGTTATATTTCTCCCTCTCCATCTGCTATAAAATTCTCAAGGGATTTGCACATCCCTTCATTCCCTGCTTCCAACACTTCTTTGAATTTAAGATAAGATTAGAAATGATCATAAAATGGAAGAGTGATACAAAAATACATTGTACAACTCTGATACACATTGAGTACTGCCAGACATAATCCACCATTTCTTTCCTTCCCAACACCATCTCCCCCAAGCTTTATCTTTTGCTATGTTTGGTGATTAGCAGACTTTTCTTCCTGACCTCACTCTCTGTGCCTAAACAGGACTTAGAAAAAATCCATGGCATAAACCCTCGCCTTTCTTGCAACACTCTCCTTTTCAACCTCCTGCAGAATCTTTACCTTACTGCCTAAGTACTGTCCGCATGATACGTAACATCACTTGGGCAAATTAATCCCCTGGTTTGCTTGATTTTCTCTTCCTTCTTACTTTGTCTTCTCCATGGCAACAAGTAATTACAGATTCTTAAGGGCAAGAAATTATTGTTGGTTTGGATGGGTCAAACTAATCTGTAATGCATCATAGATGTGATCTACAGGAAGAAAGAGGAAGAGAAAGGTTGCTACTTTACAAGGTTATAAGATTATGAAGTACTTCAACTACTTTTTGGGGAAGTGCTATATAAACTAAATGTTATAATTTAAATCAGAAGAAGCAGATGGTATACATAGCTGTGCAGATTAGAAAAACAGACGGGTGAGAATGGGAATCTTAAGGTATTTCAGAGATGGAGACAGCTATCTATCTTTCTTGCATCCCTCAAGACAAAGAGGTATCAGTGTTTTCTTCTTTACCCTTTGCAGTTATCTGCAAGGCACATAATGAAAACTTGTGTATGATGCTTAAACAGACAACACTATGAAAGCACTAAAGGAAATAAGAAATGTTGATACAGTTAAAGATATAGATCCGGTGTGTGGTCCTGTAAAATTTCTAGGCCACATTGAGTTTTATCATTGGTCCAGTTACCTTGGAGTTGTCCCCAGTGATTGACAGAAGAAGTTCAGGCAGCAGACTGTATTTTGAGAATTTTCAAAACTGGAAACTATTTCTTCTGCAAGCACAGCATGGTTGTACTTTCATCACTGAAGTGTAGGACTGCCCCTCTCCATTGCCTTTAGCTTATTACAGTTTTAAAGGAGATGAAAGTGAGCATTTGAAACACTTAATTAGCCAATGACCATTTTCTTATTCCCAAAAAGTTGAACTACCAAAATTAACATTTTGAAGAGACTAAAATCTCCTCTTCTTTCCTACTCCTTTGAAAATATATTGCAAGATACCTCAAGTTATACTAGAAATAACAGCACAGTTTGAGGTCAGAAATACCAAAGGAGGGTTTACATTTTTCAAGTGACAGCCAAAGGCAGCATTTTCCAGTGACAGCCAGAGCCTGTCAAGCAGAATAATGACAGCTCCCTTATTAAATCTGTAGTAACAAAAAATAATAATAATTACCTCCTGAAACCATCACACAACTTCTCCCCACTCCTTGTGAATGCCATAACATTGTCTGGCACTAGTTAAAGGAACTTTCCATTTTCTTCCATCCTTGCGAGTAGCAAAGGAATTGGATGTGGGTGATATTTCTCTTCCTTATAGAAGGGATTTGAAAAGGGCATTTGATGTCTAAAAAATAAGAAAGAGAGAGGAGGAGAGGAGAGGAGAGGAGAGGAGAGGAGAGGAGAGGAGAGGAGAGGAGAGGAGAGGAGAGTCTCCCATGCACAAAAACACAAAAGAAATGGCAAGATGAAAAGGCTCATTTTTGTCATAGCCTGTCAATGTGGCATAATGAAAACAGCAGCCACACTGATTCTCTGGGGGAAGTCTGAAAATTTTGAAAATTTTGGTTTGTTTGATACTAGGCTGTGTTAGACATAAAAAAGCATCTCTACCAACACATCCTTCTTCTGTTCCTTGTCTAGAGAATGTTAGGCTGGCAAGTACAAAGCCTTTTGATCAACAACCTCACAGCTTTACCCAGCCACTACTCTAGGAAAGCCTTGAAGATCTTGTGTTCCCTCTGGCTTTTTTTTTTTTTAAGCTGTGTTTTACTTAGGGCTTTTTATCCACACCGCGTAGTTTGTTTGTTTGTTTGTTTGTTTGTTTGTTTATTCCTCACATTCATATAGCTGCTAATCTCACAGAACTTGACTCTGAGCGACATACAATAAAAAACGAACCATAAAACAAACATTAAAACATTCCACAGTAAAAAAAAGCCATCAATATTATTTTAAAAAAGACTAGAAGAGAGCATCTTCAGTGTTACAGACAATGTAGCCATCTCAGCAATTCTACATTTCTTTGAGATCCCAAGCCTGTTGACGTAGCTACATTTTGAAGGACCCTTCTGATGAGTTGCCTATCTATGCCTATCTATCTATCTATCTATCTATCTATCTATCTATCTATCTATCTATCTATCTATCTATCATGTTGACATTAGACTAAAGAGCCTCTTGATGAGGGTGAGAGAGGAGAGTGCGAAAGCTGGCTTGAAACTCAACATTAAAAAAACTAAGATCATGGCATCTGGACCCATCAATTCCTGGCAAATAGAAGGGGTAGAAATGGAAGCAGTAACAGACTTCATTTATTTGGGCTCCAAGATCACCGCACACACAGACTGCAGCCATGAAATTAAAAGACGCTTGCTCCTTGGGAGGAAAGCTATGCAAACCTAGATAGCATATTAAAAAGCAGAGACATCACCTTGCCGACAAAGATCCGCATAGTCAGAGCTATGGTTTTTCCAGTAGTAATGTATGGCTGTGAGAGCTGGACCATAAAGAAGACTGAGCGCTGAAGAATTGATGCCTTTGAACTGTGGTGCTGGAGAAGACTGTTGAGAGTCCCCTGGACTGCTAGGAGGTCAAACCAGTCAATCTTAAAGGAAATCAACCCTGATTGCTCATTGGAAGGATTGATAATGAAGCTCAAGCTCAGATACTTTGGTCACCTAATGCGAAGAGAGATCTCTTTGGAAAAGACCCTGATGCTGGGAAAGATTGAAGGCGAAAGGAGAAGAGGACGGCAGAGGATGAGATGGTTAGATAGCATCACTGAAACAATGAGTATGAAACTGAGCAAACTCAGGGAGGCAGTGAAGGACAGGAAGGCCTGGCGCGATATGGTTCATGGGGTCACGAAGAGTCTGACACAACGACTGAACAACAACAACAACAAAATGTCATGTTGAATGCTTTTATCTGTTTTGACTGGACTTTTCCTAGCTTACAGGCTAACTTCAGTACTTCATTGGCTACTACAGGCAAGAAGGAACACCCTCTCAACTTAAGCGGTAGTTGTCCTTATCTGTAAGAGCTTTGAAAACCTTCCCTTGTCCATCAGCAGTAAAACAGCACAGTAGCTAATAGTTATAACAGTGAAATGATGGGACCAGGCACTTGTTTAAAAAAACCTTTCAGACAGCTAGGAAAAGCTAGCTCAGTAGCTGCATGAAAGAAAACTGTAATTTTAAAAAGTTTCTGCTGGGTTTTGAATCAGCAACTTCTTCCATACTAGGCAAAACTCTTAGTCATAGTGCTATTTTACTGCTGGTAATAAAAGGAACGTCTAGAAGGTATTATAGTGAAAAATGGCTGGCAAGGAAGGAATGTTTATGTTAAGAGTTGTCGTTGCACTTGCATGTATATGTCCTTCAGTGCTTTGACTTTGTATATATAAATCTAAGTTTACTTCGTAGAGGGATAGCTATAGCTATAGATATACAGTAGCTATAGATATAGATATAGATTAGATATAGATATAGCTGTAGATATAGATAGCATGTGCACTGAGACCCACCCGTAGGAAGCAGAGGGACTGGCTAGTGTTTTCCTGGAACAGAAAGGAAGGAGGGCAAAGCAGCAATGAATTACCTAATGGGAGGATATGGCAGCCTGCAATCAGGGCCAAATACTTCGCAATCTGTTGCCAAACTGTTTCACTCCAAGCCTGGTTTTCTTAAACTGGTTTAAACTTAAGCTCCCATGGCCACAGGTCAGTAGCAGTTTACATGGTAACCACAGATGTACTCTTGCTAGTTTTTCACTGTAAATGCATTATTTACTGTCCTGAAGAGTTGCATAGGCTAAGTTTGTTTTAATACTGCTTTTCTCTTTTAAAAGCAAGCTGCCTGCCTTATTTCATTATAAACAAAGGCATCCACATATGTGGTTACCTTGCAAAGAGTTTTTTTTTAATGTCATAGTAAGCAAGGAAAAAAAAGCTAATAATATTTTCTTGCCTAGTCATCTGAAGGCAATTCTCACAGATGACTAAACCAACAAGTGTTTATGAGACTGTTCCCATGCTTGAATAAAAAGCTATTATATGGTCTTGATCACTTGCTTCACCATACCTTTACATTCACAGCACTGTACATGCTGAGATTCTATATAATCAGTAGCCCCAAATCCATAAGGCATTGTAAGGAAAATTAGAATGGACACAGGTTTGATACAGAAGTATCTAACTATGGTTGACAATCATGATTACCTTACTAATGCTGAAGTATTAATGTTGGTTTTAGATTCATTAAAAGGGCATAGGAGTACCTCTTTATGTAAGTCACAGAATTCTGTTGACTTAAAGTGTCAGATGAATAATCTGGCATGCATGAATGGGGTACCCAACTTTTGCCAGTCCAAAGACCACTGTCAAGTTTTGAGTGAATGCTGGATGTTCCAAGCGTTCCACTCCAAAAAGTGGAACTAAATTTTATTAGATTTCATTTACATATAGATTTAAGTGAAATTAATAGAGTTAATATAAATACTCTTTACATGTGCCTTTGACAAATTTCCCCTTCTTCTATCACACTAAAAATGAGAATTGCCTAACAGCTTCTGGAGAATATCTAGCTTCTGGAGGCCACTTGCACCATTCACACTTTTCTAATGGAAATGACCACCGGTGTAGCAAATTAAATAATGCTGACAGTGGACACTGTAATCTTTTTATGCCCAATCTTGACCAAATGCATCACATATTCCATAGCTTCTTTCTTCCAGGCTTGTGTAGGTCCAACCAATAGGAAATAACCTGAACTTTGGTCTCAGTCCAGTAAATTTTTAAATTAGCAAATTATATTCATATGAAAGCATGAGGCAGAGGCACTGCCTGCAACATCCAGGTGTTAGATAACTACCAGTCCAGCAGAAGAGTATTTTCTCCTACCATTGAAGGGAAATTCAACTTCTAGAAAATAAGGAAAGCCTTTACAATGCAGGTTCCTTGAATTAATCTAACTGTGGACTTGGAAGTAAACAGCAAACATCTTACTTTCTCATGCCTGCCAATCCAAGTTCAAAAACTTGATGACAACTTTATTTGCAAATCATATTCCCACCTAACTCTCAGCCTGCTCACACTGGAAAGATACAAAATAATACTTTCTGGTATAGGATGTGAAAGAACCACTGCTCAGTGGCAAAATACATATTTTGCATACAGCTCCTTAAAAAACCATCCAGCACCACACTATTTCATCATTTTTCCAGTCACCTGAGGTAAAATGATTCTATGCTCAGCTCTCTAATTTGTTGGTGCACCTCTGGATTTGTTCAAAAAAAAAAAAAAAAGGAAAAGTAGGAAGCTCAAGGGAAAAAAAAAAGTAATTAAAATATGAAGTCCCCCCCCCTTTTCTTTAAAAAAAAAAAAGCTGCTGCATGCCCACAGGGAGTAAAAGAAAAATCACCAAAATAAATCAGTTCTACTTTGCCAGCACTTCTACCAGGCATCTCATTTTCCAGATAGACTAATGACAATCAAACCACAGGTTTATTAATCTGGTAAGCACAACATGAAGAAACACAGCCAGAAAACAAACCTTCAATCCTTTTTTAAAAAGATCTAAAATCATTCCTTGGATCAGATGACACACTAAACCTAACCATAGTATGAGTTAATATGTAATGCAAAGCAGGTTAGGACAAGTTCCTTCACTGTCTTAGACACCAAGTTTTTCCTACAGTTAAGCAAAGGAGCACATGTGAAACTCACTTCTATGGTCAACCTAATGCTTCTTTACAGCCATTTCCTGAACAGTGCAGAATGGACAGAAGGGCTCCCATATTGTTCTAGCAATGTGACTTAATGCTTGGAAATATATATTCATTATTAATTTAGGAAAATAATTTGATAAAAGTCAAGTGAAATCAAATTTGCTCTGAAAATGCATCAAGTAGCTTAGACAGAGGCAGCAATAGGCAAAGCTGTGGAAATAATAAATTTTGATCTGGAGCATTGCTTTTACAGCAATGCCATCCTTCAGTCTTAATATCTACTCTCAGTCATGTCAGAGACACATGAGTTAGATTATTATTATATTTATTTTTAATGGGAAAATAACTAGAACAATCAGACTAGTCTTTTCAGATTTCACTGAAACTGAATGTCAAGTCACGGATTCCTCCATAGGTGAAAAGTTAATTCAGCTATTAAGCACTAATTCGGTTATCCTGTCAACTACTATTCATATTTATCCACATGAGATAGATAGATAGATAGATAGATAGATAGATAGATAGATAGATAGATAGATAGATAGATAGATATTTTACAAGCTGATATACTGTGTATTTTTGCAACCTTGTTTTTTATGTTGTTATGTTATGGACAATGTGTTACCCTGAAAAGCAAAATTGCAAGTTGGGTACCCCAGATATGAAGTCCAACATTCATATATGCATACCCAGATATATTTATTTTGCTTTACACAAAATGTCAGAATTCATCCTATTTTCCCTCACCACATTCGCCTGCTATGCTTTTTCATGTACACATAAATAGGGGGTCTAGAAAACATTCTCACCTGCTTATTTATATTTCTGGAAATTATACAAAAAATAAAGTATGTTTACCTTCTGTGGCAGCTGTGAATCCTGACATATACCAGGAAAAGATGTTTTAAATGACAGATTTTTATTTGTGACTTAATGGAAACTGACTGGGAGGCAACTGCCTCAGTATATCTCCTGACAGGTCTGTGTGTTTTTTAAAAAACAAAACTGATTCAATTCTATGTCCTCAATATATTCCTGCTTCTCCCAACTGTTGTTTTTTCTTAAAGTTATCTCTACCATTTTTATATATTTTTCTTTGGTGGTATGATTGCACACATTTGGATTTATTAATTTTTTCCTAAATTCATGCTCCACTTGAACCTGCTTTGTAATGTTAGGCACTGCCACTTTACATTCTTCTGGTGTTGCACAATATATACATCAGAAAAACTTAAGCAAAATAAGTAAGAAAAGCAAAGACTGAGGCTTCACCTCAAGTGATGCTAAGAAATAAAACATGGTTAAATTATATAGTCCTCATAAGATACTGGAAAGGTCAGATTCAGTTGAACACAGTGTCCTTCAGGGACACTTAGATATTCTATAAAGTTTGTATTATAAAGACCACATCAATAATGTCTACACTGCTTTCTTTACTTTAAACAATACTTCCAGCAGCCTCATAAAAGCCCAACAATGATACTCTTTCCCAAAACCATCAGGCTCCCAACTGCCCTCCAAATTTGGGGCCCGCATATTACAGCATCTGTGGCTCTTGGATAGATTCCACCACCAGCAAGAATATCAGCACCTATGATGGATGAATTGGGAGATTTTTGCAGATTAGGATTACCCATATGAAATATAGAGAATTTCTGATATTTCTTCTCGTACTGGAGCATGTCCCCCTATGCTTGGGCCACATACTATTTAGGTCTTGAAAAATGAGCAGCAATACATTGAATTGGACCTATAAGTGAAAAGACACTGTTTTTAAAATGTCAGTGTTAATAATATGGTCAGTATTTGGTTATAGTAATTAGAATTCCTATTGCCACATCCAGCAACATTTATTCAAAACTTTGCAATAATCCAATCAAGAGATTACTACATCCACTAGGCCCCTGTCCAGGAACCAGCCATATCAGGATACAAATTACTTTGTATCAATGCTGGATCCAAGCTATCTAGCAGATATACGCAACAAATAGTATCTTCTCATCTGGTATGGACATCTAGAGGGGGCCTCCTAAGAACTCCCCACCTTGTGAGATACATTGCATGGACCAAGTGGATCAAGTGACAGACCTCTTGCTGATAGTCCCCACTCTATGAAACACCTTTCTTCCAGAAGTACAGGTGCCCCCAACTCCTTGCGTTTCAGAAGCAAATTAAAGCAGTACTGTTTTAATGTGCTTTTAGCCCCTAGTTGTGTCCAGGTATCCATCAGAGGTAGTTTGTTCTGACTATTTTGTTTTAATTTATTGTATACTGCAATTGTTGGTCTTTATGGATTTTGGCAGCCTATAAATACCATTCATAAATAAGATACAGAAGCTACCAATCAACAATGAGTTTTACATTGTCAGATTCAGCTTTAATTTGCTTGAATCTGTTCTGGTCCAGGATCAATTCTTGGTCCTATTGGAACATTAATATAGGCCTCTCTGCACAGGTATTCTGATAGGTCTTGATTGCAATTCCTGTCCTCTGATGACCTTAGGCAACATCATAGTTAAAAAGCATAGAAGACTTAAAAGAGCCTTGAGTGTCACATGGCATATGTGCCCTGGAACCAATCAGGATATGATATCCAGTGCTATTTTCTGAAAATGAACTTTAAAATAGAAACAGAAATACTATAGCACAGATTGTCCAACAGAGCTATGTCAGGGAAAGATCAAAGTCAATTAAAAGAGTTCTATTTACCTTGTGGTTTTGGTAGAGATCTGTCATGTTGTTGCTAAATTTGGAATTATTATTATTATTATTATTAACCTGTGTTATAGCTGCCCACTCCAGGAAATGCTGGGCAGCATATAAATGGACTTTGGATAAGGAAGGAGGCCAGGATGAGGTACTACTTAGACTTGGGCCTGAAAACCCAGACCTTAACATCAGCAGTGAGGCAGAATCAAACCCACTGCTCCTGAGTTATTTCTAGAGGCTTAGAGTTTTGTTTACCTAGCCCAGTGTTGTCCAAACTTGGCCACTTTAAGATGAGTGGACTTCAACTCCCAGAATTCCCCAGCCAGCAAGTTTGGACAACACTGACCTAGCCCATAGGAATGCTACTGCATGAAAAGCCAGAAAACAGAGAACTATAGGAGTACACATGTATAATCTGCATAGTCCACATTTCCATTTTGGAAAAAGCTGTTGCTTCTATGGGTTCTAATTTGTTCCAAGTCTATAGCATGTTGAAAATTGCGGTGCTGCAGCATCGCCCTTACTCACAAAATATTGCTGTCAAAAAATGCCATGGTGGGGATAGGCTAGAGGGCAAGTATTAGATTCAGTTATCAGATCAAAGTGATCCTTGAAATCAGGTCCGTTATTCATTACTTTTAATGAGTATTTTTTTTTAATCAGAATTTCATTGGTCCATCAAACAGAATTAACACTGCCATCTCTCCATAACCATTTATGTCTTTTACGCCATTTTTGGGGCTAGGGATCGGAAAAAAGCCTTGATTGTATGTTTACTGTTTACTGTTTGTCCCACCTAATTGTTTCCCCGTTGCTCATCCTGAACAGCTGCATAATGATATTTTGTGAGGTGTCTTAACAAGCTGATTGGCTTGACAATAGCTTTCTTTTATGGAAAACACCATATAATTGCTCTTATACTTTCTATAATTACGCAGCTCCTGACAAACAGCTGCATCCCATTCAGGAATGGTATTGTTATTCCTTACCAACATCCCTTCTCTCTGCACAATCCACCCGAAGCTATCTGTCTAAAATATACCAGGGACATTCTGTATCACAGAAGCAATTCTGAATACACATTTCATCATATTCTTTCTCCAATGCTAACTCAAAAGCCGATTTCAGTGAAATCAGTTTCTTTATATCAACATAGCATTTTTCCCCTTTAAATTTCATCTTTTGTTTTGGTTAAAAATCAAACATAGTCCTGTAAAACAAAATTACTTGTACTGATTTCTGTAAACATTGATGTATTTTATCCAATTTCCTGCACATTTCATCTCATAATAAACAAAATATTAAAGTTGTTTAGGAGTTTGTTTTTTCCATGCTAGATAAAGGCAGTGTAGAGCTATCTTTTTTCCAAAAATCCTTCTTATCCTAGACAGAGTTATACTGAATTACTTCTGCTGTGTTTCAGAGCAGATCAGACAATTTCTGAAGATTGAGATACAGCCAGGGGAACAGACTGGTCTACCTCTGCATAGTGTTGCCTAAACCAGCTGTTCTATCTTCAGGATATTGCTTGTTCTGCTATAATACTTGGTAACTCCTGCACTTTTCACAAGATCTGGACAATAGGTACACAGACATAATTATAAAGTGGTATAAAGATCCTGAAGCTTGCTTTATGATTACCTTGGCCTGTGTTTTTCTTTCCCCTCATGGTAATAAGATTGAAGCTTTAGTCATACCTTCTAGATTTCTGGGCCCAATAAAATGTAAATTGCCACTTCCCTCATTTTTATGCTCTGGAAAGGAAAGTGTTTTTACCTGAAAACATTCAAAACCATTCAGTGGGAACTTCATTATTATCTATATTTATTTTGGTTATTTATTACTTGTTTATCATTTCAGTTCAGGGTAGCTGACAAAGTAAAATACAAAGCAAAGATTTAAAAATTTTAAAATCAATTAAACAATTGCTGATGAAAGAGATGCATCTTGGCTACTTTTCAAAACAAAAGAGAGTGGGAGTCAAAGACAATTCCCCAGGGAGTACATTTCATTGCTTGAGAGAATGAAGGGGAAGGCTCCATTTGTGTACTTGGCCATAGCAAGCAGGGGTATATTCAGAACAGCCTGTCTGCATATTTTAATCTCTAAACAAATGAGAGAATCAGAAAATCAGAAGCTAAACCATTTAGGCCAGTGTTGTCCAAACTTGGCCACTTTAAGATGAATGGACTTCAACTCCCAGAATTCCCCAGCCAGCCATGCCAGGCTGGGGAATTCTGGGAGTTGAAGTCCACTCATCTTAAAGTGGCCAAGTTTGGACAACACTGATTTAGGCTTTAAAGGTTAACATGAGCATCTTAAATTGTGGTCAGAAAAAAAACAAAAATTGGCAACCACTACAGGTCTTTCCACACAGATTTAATGTGATCTTGGTATCTTGCAATTGTTATCTGCCTGCCATATTTTTATATCCATTAAAATGTAACTGTAGTCAAGGTATGAATAATTGTTAGCAAATCCAACTGGCTAGACACGGACACAGTTGGCACTCTGGACAGCATAGTCTGAACACGTTCCTCACCATCTTGGGATCCAGTGATATCCAAGGATAAAAGTATAGAAGGGGAACAATTCCACCCAAAACAGGATAAAGCCCAATTCAATTTCCTGCCAGCCAATAACATCTTTCGTTTTTTTTGGAATGTAATTCTTTCTTTTTTTCTTTATCTTGCTCATGGTAACATTTCGATACCGACAGCCACTATCTTTTGCACGTAGCCTGACGGAGGGTCTGGAATCACTGCAAAATGCTCCTAAAGCACAGTACTGCCAAGCGATCCAGAAGTGACAATGTTGAAACTGTAATTCACAGAAAGGTCCAGTATATTAATAATCAATAGAAAGGAAATTTGCAAAAAGAAAACAAGGAAAATACTAAGCAAGGCACCCAAAGCAATATGCAGAGAATTTAAAACCTGAGAAAATGTGATGCTTGATGCTGAAATAACATCAAGACACTCTGGTCTCTAGGAGTCCAAAATGACTTGATGGCACATAATCAAGACACCAAAGAAGTCTCATAGGGAGGAATGCTCCAGAACTGGGAAGCTATCATCAAGAACAGGGCTCCTCAACCTTGGTGACTTGAAGATGTGTGGACTTCAACTCCCCAGCATGGCTGGCTGGGGAATTCTGGGAGTTGAAGTCGACACATCTTCAGGTCACCAAGGTTGAGGAGCCCTGATCAAGAAGGTCCTCCTCCCCATAGCCATCAACACCTAACAGGGCATACAGAGTAGGTTGTCTGCTCTTACTTCCCCAAATCAGCACATACATTAGATAAACTGTCCTTCTGATATTTAAGCCATGAAGAACTTAGAATTTTGAACTGAACCCAGGTACAAAGTTGGTGGCAGTGCAGTTAATTAAGCACAAGGATAAACACTAATCACAATGTGGTACGTGAATAAAATAACTAATGCTTGCCCGTTGTGAAGAACCTTTTGTCTGTGTCATCGTTTGTCAGTTATCTTCAAAAGCAGTCTTATGTCTAATAGATTATAGTGTTTCAATCTGGAGAATACCAAGGCTTCTCATATATCCCAGTGTAGTCTTGTGGTCCATTTGTTTGGGAATAATGAGGTGGCCTTTCATGGAGGCTCACTTTGTCCCTCACTTACTGTTTATAAATGGTTTCTTGGTACTTGGATTTTTTTGTGTGACTTCTTAATTAGAATATTTCCTATATTTTTATCTTTATTTTTTTTTAATAAATGGAAATTATAATGAATGTTATTTTGTATTTTAATGTTGTTAATTGCCTGGATTATTATAGAAAGTTGAAGGATAACGTTCATATGCTTTATGAATCTTTAACTTTCTATTTAAAAAGTACTCAGTAAACAAGGATCATTACTGAGTCTGCTGATGAGATACAGTGACTATGATTGCCCAGAGTCGCTTCCAGTGAGATGGGCGATGACAAGGTGAAATATAAATAAATAAAATACAGTAAATAAGTGAAGTTTCATCATTGGGGCTTGTGATTGCCCTAGCAATGCAATACTTCCTTGTCTGATGTAGAATCTCAAGTATCCCATTATTTTTGCAACTTATGGTTTGGGCCTGCAATGCCATGTGACCTTACAACAAATCCAACAAGTTATGACAGCCTCGCACCACAGTGGGCAATTTTTGGGTGGTCAAGAGTTGCACTTGTCACATTTAAAAGGGTGGAAAAAACAAAGTAGATGCACCCACATCACACACATAGACAAGGGCTGTTTTTTCAGCTTGGTTTATCAATAACAATATGTTTATTTTAGGGCTTACATTGTAATTTCCACTTGTTTCCCATCTCAGCATGGCAGGAAATTGTGCGACCCATGTTGAGCAATTAAAGCCAGAGGGAAATCCAAAAGCCACATGCATTCTGAGGTGTTACCTGTCCGCTCCAGTGATAAGCTGCTCAGCCATGTTCTATTGCAGAAGGGTGACCAGCTTTTCTGGAGATCAGTTACCTATGCTGGCAATTCAGAGTGTAGGAATCAACCCAGTCTAGCTTCATATAGATTGTTTCGTGGATAATATTATTTGTCAGTTTTCCATCTGTTCCCACTATGATCAAAAGATGAATGGAATTACGCTGAGGGCTATACACAATCTTCACACTACATGTTGCCCATCTGATTTAGATTATTATTTTCTGTGCAAAATATTTTATTATACCTCAACCACATCGCCAATAAAGTTAGGGGAGAGATGCTGCATGTCACATGCTGTCCCCTTGGTATTAAAAATAAAATCAAAATATAACCAATAAGCTGGTTCAAAATTACATTTTACTTTTGTGCCTTTATGTATTCATTTGCCAGATGTTGTGGGTTTGATATTAACACTGAACCTAAGGGATTGTGCATGTTGAAGTAGCTAAATAAAATACATTGGAAAAAAATATTTCTTTTACTGTGTAGTGATACATTCATATTCGTCCTTGCAAAGTATATACATCAGCATAATCTCTAGGATGCAACAAAACAAATGCTAGTAAATTTCAGTTTTGATTAAATTCACATAAAATGTGATTTAAAAACAGGCCAATTTTTTTACACTGACTTTGGAAGTAAAGCTTGCTTTTATACCAGTGTCATTGCTGGTCATTGACCAATATAAAGGAACTTACTTACTTACTTGATACCAGTATTGCACAAACAACCTCTGAGAGAAAGAAGGGGGAATAACCTTAGAATAATTCAGAGAAAATTGTGATTTATGAAAACAAACCCTCTGAATTGTAAACATAGATCTTTGTCCAGCTTCAGTCACAATGCTTCAATTAGGATTCCTGCACAGAGCGGTGGCCTAAATGCCCCACCAGTTTGATGATTTTATAACTTTCCTCTGAACAAGTATGCGTAGAATTGGTTTGCGTCATTCACTTTCAAGGACTTCACTGTGCCTAGCACATTTTGTTGGTAGGTCATGATTATGAACAAAATGTCACATAATTGCAACATCTTGGATGCATAGCTATGTGATGCCCCTTGAATGTAAGAAAAGTGAAACCTCTGAAACTGCATCAATAAGTAAAAGGGTCAATTAACTAATAGAATGTGGCATTCTGCTTAAGTACAAGTAAACACTGCATACAGAGTAATTCATCATCTTGAAATTTTACACTTTGGAGTGTGCGTAGACCTTCTAATGTAATTATTTAATCAGCTGTTAATTCATTTTTTTTTTCCTTCCAGAAGAATATTAATTCCCAAATGATTATCTCTTTAATTTCCTACAGGAAAAAAATAATTGAAAGACTTTGCTGTTTATAACAGAATGAACTCAGGGAAATAGTACAAATAGATCACCTTGCCTATTTCATAGCAATATTAGACTGTGTGGAGTGGATACTGTGACTTTTTTCAGAGAATCACGTAAAGATACAAGTTAAGAAAGGGCAAGTTGCCATCTGATTGGTAAATCCCTGGCAGGTTATGGACTTTAAACATAAATACTCATCCAATCACAAAGAAGTTGACTACTTTATGCTATCTAATGTTATTAAGTTGGAAGTTAAAAATGGCACTGGTCTATAATTCTGCCCTTAGCCTCTATTTCAAACCAGACATTAAATTCTAGAACCTGTTTTAGTGCATTCTGGCCAGAAAGTACTGGTTAGATTCAGATACAGCATCAAACTTAGCCCTAATAAACCACAATGTCATGTTTGGTTTAATTACCATTTTATCTATTTATTTATTTATCTATTTATTTAAGGTATTCATACTCCATCCTGCCCCCCCCCCAAAAAAATTCCAAATCTGATTCTGGATTCCTGATTCAGTTACCGACTATAATTTTCTATATTCAAATGGAATGGGACACTAAGCCACAGTTGTATGAGAGGAAGGAGTTTTGCTTCTTTTTAATTATTTATTCAATTGCTATCTTATCTCTCCTTCCAACAGAAAGAAAAACAAAGGATAAAGAAGAAAATTAAAAATGAACAGCATTACCATATAAAGGTCCAAATGAAGAACAGGTTGTTAAACCTTTTCGTTCTTAGTATTGTTTCAGGTGGGGGCCCTCAGATAGACATATTTTTTAGTTGGCAATATCCCTCAGCATATTCCCTGTTTGCATCACCACCTTGGCCAGCAATCCCCCAGCATTTTGTGAATCTTTTGTTAGATTCATTATGTTTTTAATTCATTATTTTAATTTAAATCATGTACTGCACACTAATTCTTACCAAGACATTCATCAATACAAACCTTTTCCCATAATTCCATCTGCCTTGCATGTGACTTGTGTGGCATTCATGTTTAAGATACTTATCCATACAGGCAGATAGTATGTTTTTACAGGGCAGATCCAAGTCATATTTATATTATACTGATGGTCATGTCTCCTAGTACCACAACCCAAACCAAGAAAAAGGAAGTTTGAGGGCAAGACTTATCTAACACAGGGCTACCTCATATGCCTTAGTCACAGTTTTCAAATATCACACTTCACAGAGCCAATGCAAGTATTCCTCTCTTTTGAACCTATATCGGCAAAAGGAAATATAAGAGTTTTGTCTCAGAACAGATAAGTCACAGTTATATCCTTAATCTCTTACAATGGGGAATTATTTTAGTTGCTTTACATTCTGCTTTTTTAATTCAGCTCTTCAAATTAGTTTTGCATAAATGCATATTATACACTGATTAATCTTTGTAGCCTTTGGATAGTACCAGTCTCTGCACATCTGGAGGACAACAACTGAAAAGAGATTTTCAGATCCCCTTGAACACACTGTAATCCATATTAAGTTCTATCGCTAGCATATAGTAACCTAGCTGTTAACATTCTCTGTAAACTCAGAAAAACAAATAATTTAACACTGGTTACATAAATGTGTTCAATATTAAATAGTCAGCATTAGCATTCATGACTAAACAATGTTTTATTTTCATGCCCGCTTGTAAGTAGCACTACAGAGGAGACACAGGAGATGTTCAGTCACCCAAAACAAGGTTTCTGTTAGATTAAACTCAAGGGTAAAGGTAACATTGTCATTCGCAAAATCTAGGAATCAAACTTGCATGCACATATACAGATATTCATGACTATCATTTATCAGCAGACTTCCTTTCCACATTTTGGATGATAAGAGGGGTATGCATAGGTGTGTTATCACTGTATGAAAATGGAACTCTTGAGTGGGAATTAATACCATCAAATGCAATGAGTTCCATGATTCAAAATTCAACAAAAAGTTATTTAACTTCACAATACACTTCAGGTGCATAGTTGGTACGTCAGCTGAGGTGTTTAAAATAATTATCTTCTATTGAAGGAGCACTATGACACCTACAACATCGAATAACAATGATTTTTAAATAAATCTTAACACAAGGAGGAGATCTGAAGCAAAGAATATAATTACTTTGGTCCTCTGCAATGCTCAGAATAGGCTAAATCTATCTGCAGGCAAAAAATGCACTATTTATATCAGAGCTGACCCAACATTTGCTTCTTGATGTAAAGAAGGTGCATAATAAGATTGTTTCTCCCTCAACCAACTGACGTAGTATTCAAGCCTTGGTTGAATATGGGAGATATGACAACTTATTCCACAATATTTGAAGGCAACAGGCTACCTTAAATAGCACAGGATACCTACATGTTACACACAGTTCTGCTGTTCGATAGAAGAGAATAGTGAATGTGGTATGCATATTTGCCTATATCCCAATACTTCTAAATTGTAACAGAAAACACCACCTGGAGTCTATCCGATGTAGTTCTGGTACCAATTTTATTTTCTTTGACCTTTCACTTGCATTTTTTTTTTTTGATGATTCATAGTTCATAGTTTCTGTTACTGCTTTTTCGTGCTTTCTACATTAGATGTTTATATCATTATGTTCTCTTGATGTTTATAATGTTGTATAAGCCACTTTGAGAAGGTTCTACCCTTAAAGGTAGCCTAAAAGAATATCTGAATAAACTAAGTAAACAGAAGTAAACAAAACAACTTTGCTTCACATATGGGCAATTGTCCAAGTTTAAACTCTAGATGCATTACTGCTTAAGGTACTGGAGAAACTGCTCTTATGGCAGAGGTTCTCAAATTTTAGATTACTGTACCCCCTAAAATTATAAAATGAATTTGTTCATCCCACCACCCCATAAAACTAATAAAATCTCATTGAAGTTTGGTTTGGCAGGAAATAAATGTACCACTTATTTTAATCAATTTATTTTAATCTGCATATCAAATAAAACAATATAGCTTCATAATTTTACAAAATAAACTATTTCAATGAGAATAAAAAAAAATCCACACCTTAATCCAATATAAAACTGCATTTTTAATGGGAGAGGTGAGCTTCTTTGCCTCTTCATAATTCCTGAAAGCTGGATTTCATTTTGATAACAACCACTCTTATTCACTAATAAGGGGTGGTCAGGAGGAGAGTGGCAGTTCTAAAATTACAAGAGGTATTGTCATTTTGATTAATAGATTTTTCATGATAATAGTTGGAGAAGAACTATTCTAATTGATAGATATAACCCTAGTTATTAGATTAGGATTGATAATATAGCTTTAAATTTATAATTGTTAGTAAAGAACACATGCATTTGGTTTAGCGACATCTCCAGTATTTAAAAGTTATCAGAACATCAAGAGCTGTAGATTTTTCATACAGAAGGGATGTCTGGAATCATTATGTAATATTGGAGTGACAAATTTATATCTAACTTGCTGCTATGGATTGTTGATACCCATACTTCATCAATATTTGAATTACAAAAAGGTTAGAGAGGCAGATTTTGAGGAATCTGGTTAATTATTGGGGAGGGGCAGAAATGGCTGTGGAAATTGTTTTGTTTGTGAGGTAACTGTGTATTTTTTTCTCTTTTTTTTCAGAACGGTGAATACATTTTGATATTATATATTATGCAAAGATAGATAGATAGATAGATAGATAGATAGATAGATAGATAGATAGATAGATAGATAGATTTTTTTAAAAGAGTCTATTGGAAAAATCAAACCAAATGTAACCAAGATATAGATAGCCATTGCCAAATCTGATCAACTTATTTATAGTCACAGTTGGTGTACCAAACATAATAGCACAACTGCACTCCTTGCTACAACTGGAATATCAAGTCAACTGAGGACTGAGAAACTTTCTGAGACAACATTCGCTATCTTCCAGGAGAAATGCAACCCCCATCCAGCTTGGCTGAGCCCCAACCCCCGTGTTTGGTTTTTCCTCCCCAGCGGAACCTCCATCTTATCTGAATTCAATTTCATTGTGCTCATCATCAATCAGTCTATTACTGAATTTAAGACACATTCAAGGAGTTTTATTTCCCTGAAGTTATTGGTTAAGAAGAAGTATTTCTGGGTGTTATCAGGATACTGCTGGCATTCTACTCCAAAGCTCCAAAGAAGCAGTTTTAAAGAGAAGTTCAACTGCAAGATCGAATCCTATGGGATAACATATAGCAGTAGTCTAGCTGTTAAATAGTAGTTCATGGCAGATCTTTTTAGACAAGTCTCCAGAGGAAGGATCAGAACCACTGAAAAACAGTGCCCTGAAGTTCAATTCCAGGAAGAATTCCAGAAGAATTCTAGAAAGATTGTATTGGGGGGGGGGAGTCCAGGAAAACTAGAATGGCCACAGTCCTCCTGTTCAATTTCCAAGCAGATCAGTGAGTCCTATGACCAAAATAATATCAGTTCCCTAGCCTTATTGAAAGCCCATTTGAAATGGGTCCAAAAATCTCCTCTGTATGCATCTGGAGCTGTGGGCCACCTGATTGTTAACTGCCAAAGCCAGAAATAGAAGACTTGAAATAATCTGTAATTACACAGCTCTCCCAGATCAAGAGAAGCTGTATTCAATTCTTCTTTCAATACATGTCATACTTATTTTCTTTAGGTGGTGGGGGTGGGGAGAGAGAGACATGTTCCATTTGAAAGGAAGCACTCATCACATTTTTTTATCTATGGAGTTAATTAGCCAGAAAGGGCAACAGTCAAATAAACAAATGGTATTCTTCATCTCTCTAAACATCTTGTCCATGTTCTCAAGATCTACAAGCTGAAAAGAATTCAGAATAATTGCCCCAGAAGAACAATACTGGCTACTGCCTACACCATCTCCATGGCTCATGGGGTAATTGATTCTACCCCCCCCCCCGGTCATCTTGAATGTTTTAGTCTTTTTATGTATATAGTATTTTTATATAGTTTGATTTTTTTACTAATTTCATGTGAATAGTTGTATTTTTAACTGTTTTGAGGTTTGATTTTAACTGTGAGCCACCCAGAGTCACCCTCTGGAGGAGATGGGCAGCATAGAAATTTAATGAATAAATAAACAAACAAACAAATAACCTCCCTCTCTGAGCACCTTCAAGGAACTATTTGTATCCATGAGGTGCCTAGATAAACCATTTAAACCTTCACTCACACAGAACTTTATACCAGATACCAATTAGTGATACATTCATGACAAAAAAGTCACAGAGAGCTGCTCACTTACCTTATTAATTCCAAATAAATAAATAAATAAATATCTAAATAAATAATCAAATGTGGAACCAGAAAGTAGCAGGGACAAATCCTGGTTATCATGGCAGATGTGAAATTCTGAACCATTTTTTAACTCGGCAGCCCAAATGTAGATATTGAGATATCCCATAAAATAATCCTTGGGGAATTCAAGTCCACATCTGAAATTACCTCAGCTAGTTCAGAAAGAGAGACTGCTAAGCAGCAGAATGACTGATGCACACACTGTCTCAGCTACCAAAAGACCACAATGTGTATTCAGACTACTGGATAGGGAATCTGGTCAATGAGAAGAGCCTTCTATAGACCATGGCCAGTGAACCTCTCTAGTCTCCAGATTTAGCCTGCTACAACATGGAGTAATCTGATACATAAACTAGGATAGATTACCTTCCCCATTTTCTCTCAATCCACTCTCTATGACACCTGGGTACTGTGACTTCCAGAATGAGACTACTGCTTAAGAAGAAAAAAGAAAAAAAACTGTTGGCTTGCCCTCCTTTCTCTGCAATATCTAGGTAGCAGGATCCCTACCATCTTCTGCCAGTTACTGAAATCTTCACTCCCAAACCTATTATTCCCTATTCTCTAATCTTTGCCAGAAATATTTCTTAACACCAAGCTCTAATAAAATTAGCAATGTATATTGCTTCTCTTATTTTATTTTTTTTTAATTCCTTGTATATGGATGTATAAACCTCAGATCAGAGCAATTCTCCATAAAAGCATTTAGGTGTCTGTAAAAGATTCCCAAATCCTCTCTTGGTATTGCTCCTCAAGCAGCGAATGTACTACATCAGGGCAATGTTCCTTTCAGTTCCAGTTCTGGGAAGGTGATGCAGCTTTGATGGACTTCATTTGCCAAAGGTACTTTGCCAAACGCCTGATTTCTTCAAAATATCTTCAAAGTATCACATCTAGGCTACAAAAATTCTGATGACTAGAGGGCAACAAAGAATCTTTGCTACCGTCTATTGGCCATCTAGATTTTTGCAGCCCACATCTGGTTGTCCTATTTCAAACAAATATTGAAATGAGATGGTAATATTGGGGGCTCTTGAGTCACCTATGTGGCTGCTGTAAGATAAATTATCAGTTGTTACCTCTTGTATGTGAAGTTCATAGTTCCCTGGGTCCTAAAAACATGAACTCCAAATTAAATGAGATATAGCATTCTGTCTCACCACTTTCCCTTTTCCCCAAGAGAAAGGAAATACAGTCCATCCTGCCAGTGGTATTCAACTTATACTCTTTGCTTTCATTGTTGTCTTTCAGAAAAAAGGGAAAAGGAAACTGTTAGAATAGTATAAAGCCAGGGAAAAATGTATCTGGCCACATATCATCTGTCCAGTTTTGCCTGGAATAGTATTTCTTTAGGGGTTTGCAGAGTGTGACTCATGAATATGTACTCAGATTTGTATGATTTGTTTATAGGCTGTTAATATTCAAACTTAAATATATGGATATTGCACTTTATTGATAGCGTACCATATTACAGAACATTTGTAATATCTGGGCATTCTGATATCACAATAAGATTACTTTGCAAGTAATCCTTTAAATACTAATCCTTTGCACAAAGAACTCCTCTGAGCAAAGCTTAAGGAAATGACATGAATATCCTTGAATCCACTGTGGCATTGCTGTTTTCACAGTTTTCTTTTACACATTTTTAAAGGACTTATGAATTTATGTAAATTGTCTGAATGAAAATTTCAATTATTTCCATTTATACTAACCACGTAGTAAGGGACATACAATATCGTGATTTCCCTAAGCTTCTTTTCTATTCCTTTGTTTCTGGATAGATGGAAATTTGCCATCCATATGATCAGTTTAACAGATAATGTTTTACCAATATTGGTGTAATTTTTAACTTCTTAAAAAGAAGCAGTAAAATCAGAAAATAATCTTTGTTTTGAAGTGGAAGTTCATCGACTTGCATCACTGAAATTGGAGTTTATGTCTCCACATATTTGATTTATTATTACATGTAGTTTCCATCTTTTTCTGGAAACTGATAAATCCATACAGGGGAGTGGGGGTTTCATCTGAATGGAATGTTAACATTCCTTTTATTGAATGAACGTGCTGTTCTGTTTTTTTAGAGAAAAATCTGAAGATTTTTGTCACTGTGACTAAAACATTGATAATATGAACATTGTAACATAAGACAGGACTTAAGTCTGGAAGTAGTGCTTATTATGAATGACTAGTAAGATCTCCCTTGAGTTACAAAATCCTAGTATTGTATGTGCTTCAAACAAGCCCAATAATCCATTCTTGTATTATCATAATGGCATATAGTTGCAACCCAACAGAGCATTTCTATGGGTTGGGTGGAAATGATGGAACAAAAACCCTACAAGACCAGTCAGGAGTAACTTTTGCTCTATTGTTTCCTGCCCATTTATCCTTTACAATTTTTTCCTTTCATCCAGTGTTACCTGTGGTAGGAAAGGTAACTATACTAGGATCTTGTTTTGTTTAAGGTATATTGGAGAAATAGAAGAGTTTGAATGGATTCAAGGCTATCCTTAATTCTTCTTCAGTGGAGCCATCCGCTATTGCCCAACACTGTATTGGAATACCACAAGTGGAATAGAGTGGTCACAGATGAGAATTTTGCCACTATAAGATAAATGCTTTGAGCAAACCTGCAAGCAGTGTATACTTCACCCTCTGGCCCCAAAAGCTGGGGGCCTGCAGTCCTATGGCTGCTGAAATGCCTTCTCTGTGATTCCTAGTATACTCGAGTTATTTGTGTTTAAAAAAAAACAAACTTAAAAATATCAAGCCTGTTTTCCTTTCAAATAGTCAAGTAATGAAACATACATAAATTGTTTACTTTTAGCACATAGAGAATTCCACAACAATCTTCACTACACTTTGCCATCCTGTCACTACATGCTGCAATATATTAATTATAATCTGAATTCTTCCTTCTGTTCTAACAATTGTCTCCCTCTTTATAATTGAATGTAAACAATAATTTGAGTGAAGTATGCAACCTTTTTGTAGTGCTTTGGCAAACATTTTTAACTAGAGAGGAGCACTGGCCTGTCATTATCCCAACTTCTCGTTTTTATCCCGCATGTTCTTTTCTGCCAAATAAACTGTTCCAAAGTACTTTTCCTTCTTTTTATCTTTAGCTCCCAACCCAGATTCCTAGTAGCTATAGCCAAAACTCTATATTCAGAGTGAATCGACGGTAATCTTGTTGGCAATCATAAATAGATAATTTCTCCATCTTCCATTTCCATCTCTTAAAATTTACATCACATGTTGATGCAACCAGGTGTAAAATTAATCCAATGGCAAGTAGCATGTTATAAAAAATTTCTCTCCATACTACAACTGCAGTCATTCTTTCTATTCATGCTTTTCTTACAAGGCTTGTTTTGAAATGAACTGACAACATGATACGACAGCTGAGAAAGATGTGACATTAATACACTAAATTTGCTTCCCTAAAGTTACTAAAACCGTTATGCTAACTTTTCGGTCCAATACCCAGCTAGACGTATTTTTCACTGGCAATTCTCCTGTGTAAGTAATTCAGACGTTGAAAGTACAACATTACCAGCAATTACCTTATAAATGTGGCTCATAAATGAAGGCACGCTACCACACTCCTGTAACTAAGTGTATCTGTCTTGCCGATCAGTTTTCTGGGTGTTAAGCCAGTGAAGTGTGACATCCCAAATAGTTTACAATGTTTGGACTACCCAATTGCTTTGAGGTTGTTAGTATTTCATTCATTCATTCATTCATTCATTCATTCATTCATTCATTCATTCATTTATGCAGTTTCTGTAGTCGCCCATCTCAATCCAAGTGACTCTGGGCAGCGAACAATTTCAATCATTAAAACCATTAAAACCATTACAAATGATACATATAAGCAGCCAACAGTTATCATAAAAATGACATAAAAATCAACAGTGCAACCAGGTTATGAGGCCCTTAATACTTTCAGGACCCCAGGCTCGGGCACATAGCCAGGTTTTTAAAGCCTTATGAAAGATGAGCAGGGTCGGGGCCATCCTGAGTCCCAAAGGAAGAATGTTCCAGAGGGCAGAGGCTGCTGCTAAGAAGGCATGCCTTTGGGTCCTGGCCAGCCGACGTTCCTTGGCTGATGGGATCCACAGCTTCCCCCATCTACTAGACCAAATTGGATGGGCAGAAACTATTGGAAGAAGACAGTCCCCTTGGTAACCCATATCATATCTGGTAGGCATACCTTATCTGAATTTGAAAACAAAATTCAGACTAAACTCAATATACTTAATTCTATTAACTCCTTATCCTTGTTCCCTTTAAGAATTTTATTCCTGACTTGCCCTGCTGTGGCCATGTCCTACCTATCTGGTCTCATTTCAACACTTGATCACCAGGTTCCTCTATGATTCTACCCATGCCAGATTCTACCAAGCTGTACCCATTGATCTCAGTTTGAACCTAATCCCCCCTTTATTCTGCCCTACTTCATCACAATGTTTATTTAATTTGTTTTTAGACCCCGTTTGGGAGGTTTGTAAGAAATTCCACCTGCTTTGCAGATAGGGCTGGCTCCAAGCTTGAGGGAGCTTTTCACAGATTCTATCTGGTGCACCTTTTTTTCCCCCTCAAATTTAAAGGAAGTTACTACTTTTGAAAGTTTATTTTAGTTGTGTTGCCTTCTGACGCTGGCCATATTTTTCATCAGCAATGTCCAATTAGTTAGCTTCTGTGACACAGTTGAGGAATAGTGTGAACTAAATGTAACTATAATACTTGGCTTAGTCTCCATTTTTGAGCTTTTTGTCCTGGTATAAAAGCCGGATTTTTAGGCAACAACCATATTAAGTATATAAACAGAACACAGTGGGACTTACTTTTGAAGAAAGAGTATATTGGATTGTATTTGTTGTCTATTATAGATAAGATCTGAACTAGATACACTCCAACTTTTCCTCATTCAGCAATTTTCAAGAACAAATTTTTGTGTAGTTACTTATTTGCTTTTTAAGTCAAAATTTTAAAGAATATTGGAAATTGTCGGTTGAAACTTCTAAGGAATTCCAACCTAAGCAGGCATGTAACCCAGTTATCCCCTCTACCAGTTTGCTAACTCATTATTGTATGCTAGTTGGTACATATCACAAAATGACTGGGTCTGCTATGTGCCAGATATTCTTGTGTTCCTTTCATCCAGTCCAAGGGAGACTTCCTGTCCTATTTCACTTTTTAAAAGTTTTCAACTGGAGCAAACTACACTGTCTCAATCAGGGTTGTCACCGTTGCAAACAGTTTTGTTTGAGATAAATTTTAATCTCCAGAGTATCATTTAGAATCGCCTTGTTGGATGAGACCAATGTCTATCCAGGTTACTAAGAAGGTTACATTTGACTGAATACTTATTCAGTGTATTCTGTAAAGAGCAAAAGTTGAAACTACTGTTTCCCACTAAACACATTTCACAATGCAGAGTACCAAAAAAATTTTTTTTTAAATCCTACCTTAGGTTTTAAACAACGTATTCCTCATGTCTAGGTAAGATACATCCTGGTAGCACACGTGTATCAATTGAATCTTGAAATGTTGATACTGGCAGCATTTTCTGATGAGTGACTTTTAGAAATGTGCCAAGACAGAAAATGTTACAGTTCCCCAATATAAACTGTCAACCCCATCCGCTCCACATAATGCATGTGACATAAGGTTTATCTTGTATCTCCCTTAATTTATAGTTCCTTCTTAACAGCCATAATGCTCTTACAAAGCTGATAAGTGGCCCACTAGGGGTAAGAAGCTTAAGTCTCTTGAGAAGTTTCTAGATGATGAAATAATTCTGAAAAAACTGACAGGATGATGATGATGGTGGTGGTGGTGGTGGTGGTGATGATTCCAAATTTGTTCTTTGTAATAAACTCCATAGAGAATAATGAAATTAATAAATCACTTATTTCTTTGATTCTGTTTCACTTTCAGCTCTCCCATCTCAAATTGCTGTTCGGTTGATACACTCCTACCACTTTATTCTGCTGGTCTTTATATCTGGAATTCTGATACAGGTGGGGTGATCTGTACATATTACACCTCAAAAACCTTTTCCATGAAGTCTTCTGTTGAATCCATAGTTCTTCTTGCCAGTGGAAGCAAAATCCAAATATTGATATCCAAATACATAGAACTGTATTTTGCTCACATTTGGTCACTTACTCTTGTCCACAGCTCATGATAACATATGGAACATCCTTGAATGTGATTTTCAGAGATTGAACACCTCCCTTGCCTAGTTCCCTGTGTTGATGTGACATTATGTTTTGAGTCTGGTGTGGTCTTCTGACTAACCAATAAAAAAATCTTCTTCTCCTTCTTTCTCAGGCCTTCTGACTTTGTACTTTCTTTTTAAAAAATGTTTTAATTAAAAATTAGAAAGTCTGTGGGAAACTTGTTAGAAACATTATCCTTATTTCTAATAATACTTCTGGCCTCCAAGTGGAACTCATAATCTTAGAAAATATAAATGATGGGTAACTATAGCTCCATGTTTTACTCAGAAAAAGGACAAATATAAGCAGGAGTGTAGGTAGAATAGAAGACCATCCAATAGAAGAATGATCTAGAGGAGATTAAAGGTAGCATTCTGGTACATGGTTGCTTTGTAAGACTTTTGTCCCCATGCAGCACATATGCAAGCCCACCCCAGTAGCTATTTTGCTGGCAAAAAGGTTGGTGATCCCTAGTCTGATCTCTTTTTAAACCTTGTTTTTGTAAGCCAAATTGCATATGAATGTACATTAAAAGACTCCTTGCAATTTGTATGTGAATGCAAATGAACATTGAAATCTAAAAATAAAACATAAAAATGCAGGATTATCTTGTTCTAGTCCTATTGCTGAGCATTAATGCATATTCAAATGCACCGTAAAATGTTTTAAAGCCTTATTCTGAGTCCTGATCCACATAAATATATATGAAGGATTTTTAAAAGGTGAAAATCATTGCCACAATGATTCAAATTCATCCAAAATATTTATACTAAAAATCCAAGTTTTAGTCAGCACAAAAAAGAATAACTAAAAATTGAAGAGTTTGCACATCTTCAGCATTCTAAGTTGTTAACTTGAGTATATATGCATATTTATTATACATATATTTATTATACTTAACTTTTTTTCTGAGAACTGAAATTTACATACAGTGAAGTCTACCCTAATGACGTCTTCACAACCACAACCCTAAGAGAGATGTTGTGCTAAAAAACAGTGCCTGGCCCCAAGTCAGTCTGAGCTGTAACAAAACATGGAGGAACTACTATTTCCAATTGTCACTATCCAGAATTTGAAAATAGAGTTATATGGTACATGAGCCTGCCAAATATATGTTGTGCAAACAGAACAATTAAGATTAGTCTTCTGGTCTCAACGTGGACAGGCATGAAGATTGATTCTATTTTATGTCTCAGGAATGTACAAGCTGGTCATCTCAGCCACAATGCTCTGTCAGTTCTAACATGATTTCTCCAGATCTAAAAGCTTACAAAACTCAGAGAATTATGCTTGTTAAAATTATGTGTCATAATAGACTTAGATGTACTGCTGGCTTTTAGGGATTTCATGGTAAGTTTTATGTTACCACAGCTGAAATGGTAGCTTCGATCACAGGGAAACTCTTAAAATCATACCCAAACCGTGAAGTGAATATCTAGTGAGCTATGGCAAAGATAAAATAATTGGGTTCACTCATCACTATAAACTATGGTTTGTTTAACCACAAGATACAACAGGCTGGACTCGCATATAATTTTAGGCTATTAATCAGGATTTTTAAGCTACTGTGCTAAAGCAAAAGGCACCCAGCATGGAGATGTAAGCACAACTTAGAGTTTCAGTGATGCTAAGACTGTCAACTTTTTTACCAGAATCTGCCCTTGTACTTGATGTACAAATATTAACAAAGGGCAATGTTTTCTCCTTGTTGTATTCAGCAGACCAAGCCATGTTAAGACATCGAAGTAGCACGCTGATTAGTTGGTGAGGATGACAAAGTATGTGTTGATAAAAGCATTTACTGAAAAAAAACAGTTCAGAGTGATAACATGGTAATTTTGTATAACATTCTCATATGGGACAAGCTGCAAATGGCTTGAAGCCAGGCTCTTTGTTGGCTGAGCAAACCTTATTTTTAGGGTTAGTTCATCTGCCAAATCCAAATATATTTTGAAGCTTATTATATTTTGGAACACATTTTGGTAACATTTACTATATGGCACTTGTGATAAGCATCTGCACTTGAATTTGATGTTATATAGAAATGACTGCAAAGAAAATTGGACTTAATTGTTCAATTGTATTTCTCCTCGAGCATATATTGACGGTATTCATTTTCATGAGAAATTTTCTTAACGTATCATATAATTTACCACTCTACAAAGTGATAACCATAAACTGGACAAGCGAAGTTACACTGAAATGAAAAGGAAAAAAGCCAGCAGCTTGAATTGTACTCAGAAGCCAACTGGCAACCAATGCAACTCATGTAGCAGTAGTGACACAAGGGTGTACCGAAAGATGCCCATTGCTGCTCACGCCACTGCATTTTGAACCAGCTGTAGCTTCCAGCTGGTCTTCAAGGGCAAACCCATGTATAGCACATTGCAATAATCCAGTCGTGAGGTGACCAGAGCATAAGTAACTGGGTGAAGAGCCTCCAGATTGAGAAAAGGTGCAACTTAGCACATCAGGTGAAGCTTTGCAAAGGCCCTCCTGGCCATAACTGCCACCTGCTCTTTGAGCAATAGCTGTGAGTCCAGAAGGACCCCAAGTTGCACACCAGTCTTGAATGGGAAAGTGCAGCCCCATCCAAGACCAATGATGGTCACATCCTTGACCCTGGGGGGGCCAAACTGCCACAGCCACTGCCACGCACTCTTGTCAGGATTGAGCCAAAGTCTGTTTTGCCCCATGTAGACCTGAACAGCCTCCAGAGTCTGGGTCAATACATCAATAGCTTCTCCTGTGCAGCTCAGGGTTGAGATGTAAAGCTGGGTGTTATCAGCATACTGATGATACCAAACCCTGAACTGACAGATTACCTCACCCAGCGGTTTCATGTAGATGTTAAACAGGAGAGGGGACTTCTATAAACTAAAAGTTGCAAGTGAATCACTATTCTTATAAAACAGAATTAACTGGAAGCCACTCACTTCAGAAAAGACAGGTCATAGCCTGACTTTTGAGAAGAAGGAAGAAAGGACCTTTGTAGCACTTTATTTTCATGGGACCAAATTCAGGTACTGACCCTCAGCCTGGACATGTCAAATGTCACTATTCAACATGGGGCAGTAGATTGCCTAGTCACATAGATATAGTATAAATATTCTGATTTGTATTAACCGTAGGGATTTTTGAAGTATGTTTTATATGGAATTCATTAGGACATGGCTGGGTTGTCCTAGTTTACAGCAAACTTACTAAAAAGTTAACAGAGCCTTTCTTCCTTCCTAGACGTTCAAAGATTCAAGAAGGTGGGCAAGTCTGAAGGTTACCAAAAACTTTTTTTTCAGCTGTGGTCATGCAGAAATGGATTGTACACTAGGATGACAATCAGTTAGGATTTCACAAATGGGACCAGAACAAAGAAAAGATTATGTTTATTAACATAATGCTAACCTGCCATAAATGCCTTTAAGAGGATGGTGCGACATAAAACAAATTGAAAGATAAATTATAACTAAATGTAGAGTGTTTCAGTGCCATATTTATGTAACAAACACAGATATACAGCAATATAACTGAAGAACAATCTCTGTTAAAGCAAATAATGACAGCAAAATCCACCATTTACATTCAGATATGACATTTTATTAGTATAAAGTCTTCAACTTGTAGAAAACCCATGTTCATCTTTGGACAAATTATTAAATCTGATGCAAAGATTTCACTT
Source organism: Python bivittatus (assembly GCF_059951505.1). Classification (NCBI taxonomy): domain Eukaryota; kingdom Metazoa; phylum Chordata; class Lepidosauria; order Squamata; family Pythonidae; genus Python; species Python bivittatus. Next base: position 2,650,686 of record NW_028277113.1, read on the forward strand.
GGATAAGCCAATGCAAACACTGAACACGCTATTGTACTAATTTGTTTCTTGAAGCATTTATATTCTGTTGCACAACTCATTACAATTTCATTGATCAGGCATTGTTTGTGCTGGGCATAGTATTTGCTCTCCTTGTACTTCTACAAGTGCTAGTGAAACACTGTAGCCTCTTTTACTTTTTCTGCTACAATAATGTTATAGATAGTATAACAAATATATTTTCTTATATAATATATTCTAGCATTCCCATGGAGATGATACAATTTTTGCCATATGGAGTTATCCATATTTTTAAAGTAGTCTTTGCTCCCTGAATTTATGAATCAAATATGGAGAGGGACAGAAGCAGAAGGAAGATAAAGGTACAACAAAAGCAGGGAACTTGCTGAACCAAAGACTTTCAATGCCAATGAAAGGCAGATGAATGGTTCTTACCTGTAAACTTAATAGAGTATGGAGGTACAACTCATGGGGTATATCATTGTTTCTCAACCTCAGCCATTGGGGAAGGGGCTTGTGATACCTTGAGGCAGTGTTTCTCAACCTCAGTCACTTTGAGATGCATGGACTTCAACACCCAGAATTCCCCAGCCAAGGTGGCTGGGGGATTCTGGGAGTTGAAGTCCACACATGAGGTTGAGAAACACTGGGCTATATGTAGCCTTCACTACTCTCTCTATGGCTTCTGAATCTCTAGATAATCCAACTAATGTTTCCCTGTCACACCAGGTGATCAGACTTCCCTGTGATTCTGTCAAGGTCACTGCATCTCCTTGGCTTGATAATGGACTTCCCTGAACCAAGACTACTGGGAGGGATAGCAGGAAAAGGATTAAACCTCCCCTCTCCTCAGTTCAGATGAAAATAACAACTTTTCTGCTGTTAACTGTATCACCTCTTACGTGATTTTTCTACTGGTGTCTGTCATATATATTCAGAAGAAGATCACCTATTTGTTCATTTATAATTTATTTGTTTAACAAATATTTGTTTGTTAAGATTTCAGCCTTTCCCCAAAGAGTTGAAATCATATATGGTTTCTTTCACTCCATAATCTCTACAAAACAATTGTGTAAATTAGGTTGGACTGTGAAATAATGATTAGCCCAAGGTGGCTTTCTGAGTTTTATGGCTGAATGAATAGTTGAACTCAGTTCTCAGTTGTAATCTACCACTTTCTCCTAAATTATACTGGCTAATGTAACATGGATGTATACCATGTGATTTTTCGTTATTTGAGATCTAATAACAGCAGGAACTGTTGTCATGATTTCACTGGCCTATTTGATAGCTCATTCTCTCTTGCACACACACACACACACACACACACACATCACACACAAAATATTATTTGATTTTCATTCATTAAAAAAAGGAATGTGGCCGAATCACTGTAAATGCCAAACAACAACATGAAAACTTCCTAAGTCCACGTAGTTAGGTAGTTTTTGATTAGGTTTTTTGTTGTGTTGTGTGAATTAAAGGGATGGTGGTGTTTGATAAACCTTTTGGTCCATAGTTTTCTAAAGTTCATAGGTCAGTTAGTTCTGTAGAGATTTGTTGGCTGAATGTCAGTGTTTTTATTGGGATTGTGCAGAGGAGCATGCTGAAGAAGGCAAGTTGATTGAAAAGGTTTAATATTTTGAATTTGTGGGGGGCTTGGTGGGTTGATATAAATAGCAGATCTGTTGATAATAGAAGGCCTGCTAGGGTAATGATTAGTGTGCTTAGTTTAATGATTTTTGGTATAGTAAGTGTTGTTCTTTGTAGGGTAGAGAGTTTGGTCATTGTACCTATGAAGATTGATCTGAGAATTAGGCATAAAATAGGTTTGGTGAAGGTTTTTGTTTTCTGATGAGTTTTTTTTGTTTTTGTTTTTTGTTTTTTTTGTTTTGTGCATGGGAAGTTAGTCTGTGTGAAGTGAATAATTCATAGCCTGTACATGGTGGAAAACTTTGTTGCAATTACTGTTATTGTTAAGCCCATGAATTGATATGAGAGTTGATGATGGCTTCAATGATGGTATCCTCATCCCTAGCTAACTACATAAAATTTAACTTTTAATTAAAATTAAAACTACTATTTTGTATAAACTTTAATCAAAATATATATCATTTAACATACATTTTGGAGGGCTAACTACATAAAATTTAACTTTTAATTAAAATTAAAACTATTTTACATAAACTCTAATTGTTCATATTTTTCTTATATCTTTATTGTTGATGATGTTGACTGGAGTATTAAGAAAATTAGGGTGATGAATAGTATGTAGATGATTAATGTTAGTGCAGAAATGTTTGGTGCAAGGGCTATTGTGGAGAGACTTCATTCTATGTGGGTGATGAGAATGTTAGATTTATTAGTAAAGGCTGTGGTGGCATTTTCAGGGTATGGGCCCAATAGCTTATTTAGCTAACTACTTGGGGTAGAAGGTAGTATATATGGAAGTATTGGAAGTTTTGGACTTTCAAGTTCAAGTTCGAATCTTGGCCTTCTAGTATTAAGGAGATGATCTGAACATCTGTGTCAAGGTTTTAAGCCTATTGCACAGCCGGAATTTGCTACCTTAATCATTTTGTTAAATGATATAAATTTTGATTAAGATTTATATAAAATACTAGTTTTAATTTTAATTAAAAGTTAAATTTTATGTAGTTAGGCCTCCAAAATTTATGTTAAATGAAATTTTGTGGGAAGTTAATAAAGTAAGGTTTTATATTATATAACATTTGCATATGAAGTAAATGGTTTTTTTGGTTTTTTTGTTTTTTGATAGGGATCAATCAAACTTTTTTTTGATTAAAAAGTTGGGTGGAAATCTGTGAATAAAAATCTGGTAAAATAATTTCTAGAATTTGTCCTAGATGGTTCAACATTGTTGGTGATTTGTTGGTTTTCAAAACTTTTTCACATGGGCATTCCCAAAAGTTTGTATGGGTATAAGAAAATTTGGTTTTGTCAATAGGTACATCTAACAAGCATTATGGAAATTTAGTCCCTCCGTTGGAATTGCGAAGCCAAGCACAGTGCTCCACCTGGAATAGTAACCTACCTGTGTGTTGTCAGGTTCGGTCAGCACGAGGCTTCAGGGAAGCACGGGGTTGCAGGGAAGCTCGCAACCAGACCACGCGGAATCCACCGGCGGTAGCTAGCGGGGAAAAGAGGAACCGAAAGCGCCGCTAATTAACGAGCCACCTGCGGCCAGCTAAACAGGAAAACCGCAGCGGAAGCTTTTAACTATGAACTGATAACGGCGCGAGCAAGCAAGGAACGGGGCCGCAGGGCAGCGAAACAAGATCGCAACGCAGCACAGAACCCGCGGGTCTGCACGTAGCAGGGAGGGACCAACCCAGCCGGAGGGGGACTGGCAATCAAGGACAATGGACTCTGACCGACCCTGCCATCATGAACGATCAGGGGGGACATTGGGGGGCCTAATAGCCCACAGCTGCAACGCGATCACGAGGCGGGAAAAAGCGCGGGAAGGGGGGAATATAACAAGTGATGCAATTGTACCAAGCCAGTCCTGGCTTTGCTTGTGACTACTACGTTACGCATGAGTAAACCTTCTTTGTGAACCACACGTGTCACGAGAGTTTCTCTGTCGAACGGGGCAAATCTCACATAAAGCCAGGACTCACCGTCAGCGCTACCCGGTACCACCGAGGAGCGTTTTCTTTCTCAATACAGGCATGACCAGCGACGAGGAATCCGTGGGTCAGCTGGAGCGCGAGGGATCCAGGCTCGCGGAAGGGCGGTCGGAGCCGCCCGGGAGCGCCGGGTCAGCGGCCAGGGCCGGGCGCACTCCATCCGAGCGGTGGTCGATGGGCGTGAACCAAGGACCAGACGATTCAGGCGTTACGATGACCCGGGGTTCGGGGTTCCGGAACCGTGAGTGGAGCGAGAAATTCGCCCAACTAGAGGAGAGAGTCGAGCGACGCCTAGACGCCGTGGAGGCGATGCTCCAGACCCTACTACAGAGAGTGGGGCCACCGGCGGTGAACGAGGAGGCGAGCGACAGGGGGGGCGGTCCGACACCCCCGCCGGCACCACCCACGGCGCCCCGGTCGGAGGACCAACGGGCGGCAGACGCCCTGAGACTTCGAGGTATCACTGGGAAGTTCTCAGGGGACCCCGAACAGCTGCCGCACTTTCTGACGCACGTCAGGGGGTTCATGCAGAGGGGTGGTCACCTATTCGCTAGAGACGAGGACAGGGTATCCTACGTGGCCGAGCTGCTAGATGGCCAAGCAGCCAGCTGGGTGATCGGGCTGTACGATGCCAACGCGGCGGAACTACGGAGTTTCCCGGACTTCATGCAGGCGCTCCGGGACAGATTCGAGGACACATTGAGCGCCAAGCGGGCGGAGGACGACATCCTACAGTTCAGACAGCGGGGCAAATCGGTATCGGAATATGCCCTGGAGTTTCGGAGGTTGGCCGAGAAGCTCGCGGACTGGCCGGAGTCCCTGAAGGTGAAGTATTTTAAGAGGGGACTCAACCCAGAGATCCTGGAACGGGCACTGGGGCGGGACGACCCGTCCACAGTGAAGGATTGGATCTGGCTGGCCGGAACGGCGGAATCGGCGTGGCGGCAGATCCAACAGAGCACAAGACGACGGGACCAGGCGAGGGACCGGCCGAGGGAGAGGACACCAGAGGAGAGACGGAGCGGTCGACGGCAGTCCACCGGGAGGCGAGAGGCGACCAGAGCCCCGAATCTGTGCTTCCGATGCGGAGGCAGAGGCTACCGAGCGGCGCAGTGCCCGACGGAGCGGGAAGGCGCCCCACCACGGCCCGAAGTCAAAACCCCGCGTGCGAACGGGAAAAGGACCGGTGACCGACCGCGGAAGGGGGCAGTGGTGGCGGTGACCGAGAAAGGACGCGGGGGGTGGTCGACCCCGGAGACAGCATCCTCCGGAGAGGACTCGGAGCCGGCGGGAAACGAGGCGCGCTCGCACTGAACGGCGTCCCAGTGCGAGCAGGGGAGTCGAGGCGCGCAGACCCAATAGGAGACGAGGACTGCCCACCGTTCCGGGTGAGGATACACGTCCGGGGGGTGAGATCCGGAGGGGAGGCGCAGCTACGGGCGCTACTGGACTCGGGCTGCACCCACTGCTTGATGCACCCAGCGGTGGTCTCGGGGCTCGGGCTACAGCTGAGGCGCCTCCGGGAGCCCATTTCATTCAGCCAGTTAGATGGCACGCTGGCAGGGGGGGGGCCAGCTCAGTATTACACCGAGCCGGTCCAGATGACGATCGGGAGTCACCGGGAAGAACTGAGGTTCGTGGTGGTCCCGGTGGCCGACTACGCGGTGGTACTCGGCTTGGCGTGGCTGCGGCGGCGGAACCCACGAGTCGACTGGACAGCGGAGGCAGTGCGGTTCGGGGTCGACAGACCGGCGAGGGGCGAGAGCAGAGGGGACCGAGCCGTGGAGACGGAGGCAGCCGCAACCACCGGCGGACAAGCGGAGGGTCCGGGACACCGGGAGACGGGGCGAGAGCAGATGGGGCCCGAGACCCGGGCGGCAACAGCAGCAGCAGCAGCGCCGGGACCCTGGAGACCCGCCACGATCCCGAGGCGAGGGGAGGCAGCGGCGACTGGCGAGGCGACCGCAAAGCGAGGGGCCGGACCCGGGGAACCCCCGACGGGCGGCGGAATCCCGAGGCAGTATCGAGACCTGGCGGCAGCGTTCGGGGAGAAGGAGTCCGACCAGATCCCACCACACCGGCCCAGTGATTGCGCCATCGAGCTAGAGCCAGGAGCGACCCTGCCTAAGCCGAAAATGTACTCCCTGTCGAGGAGGGAGATGGGGGCCCTGCGCGAGTTCATAGACAAGAACCTAGCGCGGGGATTCATCCAACCCGCGAAGTCACCATTAGCGGCCCCGGTGTTATTCCGGGAGAAGAAGGACGGCTCGCTCCGTATGTGCGTAGACTACCGGGGGCTGAACGCAATCAGCACGGAGTACAAATACCCCCTCCCTCTGATGAAGGACTTGATGTCGCATCTGTCGAAGGGGAGGGTGTTCACAAAACTGGACTTGCGCGAAGCCTACTTCAGAGTTAGGATCCGCGCAAAAGATGAGTGGAAGACGGCGTTCAACACCCCGCTCGGAAGCTACCAGTTTTCCGTGATGCCGTTCGGATTAAAAGGGGCCCCGGGGGTATTTATGCAGCTAATTAATGAGGTGCTGCACGACCTACTCTACCGGGGCGTCCTGGTCTACCTGGACGACATCCTCATCTACACCGAGACCCTGGCGGAGCACGTGAGCCTGGTGCGCACGGTGCTCCAGAGACTGCTGAAGGCACAGCTGTACGCAAAGCTCTCGAAATGCGAGTTCCATCGAGAGCAACTAGACTACCTCGGCTACCGAATATCCAGCCGGGGAATTGAGATGGACCCGGCGAAAGTAAGGGATGTCCTGGGCTGGGAAGCGCCGCGAACCCGGAGGCAACTCCAAAGCTTCCTAGGGTTTGCGAACTTCTATCGTCAGTTCATCCCGAACTTCGCCCAAATCGCCCTTCCCCTAACCGACCTGCTAAAAACCAAGGGCACTGGGAAACCCCCAAGCCCAGCATGGCACTCGCGTGGACTGCAGAATGCCAGGGGGCGTTTGAGGAACTAAAACAGCGGTTCACCGCGGAGCCGATCCTGCGCCATCCCGACCCAGACCGGCGGTTTATAATCCAAGTGGATGCATCAGACGTGGCAACGGGAGCAGTCCTGCTCCAACCCAGCCCGGAGGGGCCATCCACCCGTGCGCCTACGCCTCCCGCAAATTCACCGAGACGGAGAGGAGGTGGATGGTGTGGGAGAAAGAGGCGTACGCGGTCAAGTGGGCGCTGGCCACGTGGAGGCATCTACTGGAGGGGCAACTGAACCGTTCGAGGTGTGGACGGACCATAAGAACCTCGAGGCCCTGAAGACCCCGCGTAAGCTATCCCCCAAACAGGCACGGTGGTCCCAATACTTCGGGAGGTTCAGGTTCACACTGAAACACATCCCCGGGAAGCGCAACTTCTTAGCGGATGGACTGTCTCGCATGCCCCAACACGCCAGCCTACGGGAGGAGATCGTGGACTCCGTCATCCCCGCCAGCAGGCTGGCTGCAAAGGCGGTGACCCGGAGCCAGACCAAGGGGGAGCGACGGGACGCGGCGTCTGAAGTAAGGCAAGGGTTCGCGGAGGCGGCGGAGCGGGACGATTGGCTCAAGCAGAACCGAGAGGCGCTAACCGGCCAAGAGGGGTTGTGGTGGCACGAAGGAAAGCTGTACGTGCCCGAGGGTTGCCGACGGGAGGTCATGGAGAGAGCCCACGACAGCCGGAGCGCGGGGCATTACGGCTTCGTAAAGACACTCCACTTAATCCGGCGGCAGTTTTGGTGGCCCACGCTCCGGAAGGACGTGGAGGCGTACTCGGGGGTTTGCCCGGTGTGCGCAACAGCGAAAGGAGCCAAAGGCAAACCTAGAGGCCTACTCCAGCCGGTAGCGGAACCCGACGGCCCTTGGCAAGAGGTCGCCATGGACTTCATAGTGGAGCTCCCGGAGAGTAAGGGGAAGACCGTCATTTGGGTGGTCACGGACTTATTCTCCAAACAAGCGCACTTTGTAGCGTGCCGGCGAGTCCCCACGGCCGAGGGGCTGGCGAGACTGTTCGTGCAACATGTCTACCGACTCCACGGCGCACCTCGACGTATCGTCAGCGATCGGGGCGGCAACTTCATCGCGCGGTTCTGGCGGGAGTTCCTGAAGCGGGTGGGGACAAAACAAGCCCTATCCTCCGCGGCGCACCCGCAGACGGACGGAGCCACGGAACGCCTGAACGGGGGGCTCGAACAGTACCTGCGCTGCTACATGGGGCACCAACAGGACGATTGGGCGGAGCTACTACCATTCGCGGAGGTGGCATACAACAACGCCGTCCACAAGAGCACCGGGTTCTCTCCGTTCAAAGTAGCCACCGGGAGAGATTTCGTCCCCATGCCGGAGCTGCCTCAGCCGGAATCCCAGATCAACTCCCTGGACGCCTGGTTCGCCCAAATCGACGAGACCCGGCGAGCGGCGCACGCGGCATTGCAGAGAGCCAAAGCCGACTACAAGAAGCACGCGGACCACAAGAGGCTCCCCGAGGAAAAGTGGGAAGTGGGGGACCAGGTGTATCTGTCAACCAAAAACCTAAAGACGCACCAGGCATCGAAAAAACTCAGCCCGAGGTTTGTGGGGCCGTTCCCCATTTCGGAGGTCATCAATCCGGTGACCGTCAGGCTGACGCTCCCGAAAAGCCTCGGGAAGATCCACCCGGTGTTCCATTGCAGCCTGCTAAAGTTGCACCAGCCGGGGAACGCCTGGCACAAGGCGGAGGGAGTACCACCACCCATCATGGTCGGGGGGGAGCAGCATTTCGAAATCAACCGGATACTGGACGCCCGGAGGCACAAGGGGCAGACCCAGCTCCTAGTGCAATGGAAACATTTCCCCAAGTCCCACAGCGAATGGGTGAGTAAAACCCACATAAGGGCGCCGGACCTAGTGCGGGACTTTTACAGTAAATACCCCGGGAAGCCGAAATAGGACCGAGGGGGGGGAGTTGTCGTCAGGGGGGCGGCATGTCAGGTTCGGTCAGCACGAGGCTTCAGGGAAGCACGGGGTTGCAGGGAAGCTCGCAACCAGACCACGCGGAATCCACCGGCGGTAGCTAGCGGGGAAAAGAGGAACCGAAAGCGCTGCTAATTAACGAGCCACCTGCGGCCAGCTAAACAGGAAAACCGCAGCGGAAGCTTTTAACTATGAACTGATAACGGCGCGAGCAAGCAAGGAACGGGGCCGCAGGGCAGCGAAACAAGATCGCAACGCAGCACAGAACCCGCGGGTCTGCACGTAGCAGGGAGGGACCAACCCAGCCGGAGGGGGACTGGCAATCAAGGACAATGGACTCTGACCGACCCTGCCATCATGAACGATCAGGGGGGACATTGGGGGGCCTAATAGCCCACAGCTGCAACGCGATCACGAGGCGGGAAAAAGCGCGGGAAGGGGGGAATATAACAAGTGATGCAATTGTACCAAGCCAGTCCTGGCTTTGCTTGTGACTACTACGTTACGCATGAGTAAACCTTCTTTGTGAACCACACGTGTCACGAGAGTTTCTCTGTCGAACGGGGCAAATCTCACATGTGTGTGCATATATGGTTGCCAGGTGAAAGGTAGAGAGAAGAAAAGTGGTTGACTGGCATAAGTGATCAGATCATGCGAGAGATGCACCATAATAAAGGGTGTGACCAAAGATCTTGGAAAAGGCTAGTAGGGATGGATGGTTCCGGACTATTGAGATGAATTTGAAGGTGTAATCAATGGCCTTGGAAAGAGCAATTAGGGAGGAACAACATATTCTGGATGTGAGAAGTCGAATGGTTAGCATGTATGAAAGGATAGAGGATTTCAGGGGAAGGGCTAGATCGAGGGATACCACGAGAATTAGAATAGTCATGGTTATTAAGAAGTACTATAATCCATGCTGTTAATGCTATTTTCCACCTTATCTACGTGCATTTATGTATGTAATTTATGTTGAGCTGGTTCCAGATTTGTATAACCTTTGAAACTATATTGGTGTTCTTCTCCTAATCAGGACTCTTAATGAAAGTATCCCCTCTACTACTAAATTACAACACTTCACAATTAATTCAAGGGAATGCTGATTATTAAATTAAACAGAGTTTAAATGAGCTCCCAGCTAACATTAGCACTCCTTGGAGTCCACCCTTACAAAAATAAATAACAAGTGCTTGAATTTACAGAGATTAACAGATCCACATTATTACAATGGCTGTTATTTAAATCTGGATCCTGACCAAAGTGTGACCGAATCTGTGCTACTGTTTGGTGGTGAGCCAAGGTAAGTCTAGCTGCATAATTGTGCAAAAAAGGACTTTCGCTATTTGCTCTCCAGATGTATTCGTGCCTGTTCAGAATCAGCTCTGGATTGATCTGATCACAAAGCATCATTTGGGTTTGACATTAGAATTGATGGGACCAGGGGGTGGGGGAGTTCAGTGTATCTGATACTGGAGCAAAGCTGCTGTTGTTGTTTTGAAAAGCTACAGTTCTACATAGCTTAGAGGTAGTTCCTTTTCTGTTGACAAGAACCTTTGGTTCAAGCCTCCTTCTGCTTCCTGGGCTATCTCCCTGCCACAGGGACTAAAAGGCTGTCTTGTGTTATTTGGGAATTATTTCCCCCTGCTCAGAGCAAATTATGTTCTTTGCACTTTCCTGTTGGTCAGCAGGAGAAAACCTTTATTGATTCAGGATGATCTTTGCATGTTTTCAAGATATTCAGGTTGACAGTTAAAATGATTATAAGCTGGATTTACACAGCTTTGAAGCAATTAGGGAGTCAAAATAATATTTGGGCTATATTTTTTGTAAATTGGTGCTAGATAGAATTTACCATGAACTATCTTTGAGGTCCCAGAAAGAAAGGTGAGGGAGCAAGGACTTTGAGTTCCCACTGGTGTCTATAGAAGAACACTCAAAATATGTTTTATTTTGTTGGAACGCAACATATTAGGGCTCAGTGAACCTTCAATTTGAAGGTTAATAAATAAAATCACTCTTTTAAATTGACTCTTTGAACAGATACACTGAATTGATGGATCAAATTCAATCAGATGTTTGATGCAAACACACTTTTATTAAATCAGATTGAATCTTTGAATTAAAAAATCAAAATAAATCAAATCAACTATTTGAATTAAATTGTAAATTCAGATCTAATCAACTCTTCAAACTGATATGTAAATTCATATATGAAAGGGGCTGATTTGCACACAGACTTGTAACACACTTAATATGTATCAATGCACTCTTTAAAGTAGGACTCTTTTGTTCTGAACTCATAACTTTTTAAAAAAGAACATGTGTACAGCACTAGTATCTGGGTGCTTAACCATAGTTCATTTAAATGTATTTTGTCAAAAGAAACCTTAGAAACAATCCTATCTGTGCCAGAGCAAAGAACATGGGATTATGAAAAGTCCTTTTTTTGCTCTTGAGGGTTCTCTAACTCTTTGAAAATTTGCTAATCTCCACGTTGTTCTATTTAATACTGTTAGTTTATTATACAACATCCTGAAATCATATGATAAAGGGCAATATAAAAATTCCTGCATAAATGTGCTGAATTAATTAAGCCTCTCAACTTTTGTATAATGATCAGGCTATTGTGTCTTGGGGATGGGTTTAGGAGAATCCAGTATAGTCATACTGGAAGTTGCTAATGAAAGGCTTAGTCCCATATTGCACTAAGTTGCATTTTCATTTTCTGAATAAACAACAGTCTATGACTATAAACAAGCTGATTCAAAAAATATGTTTTACAAACCATAATGGCTGAGTTTCTTTAATATATTAAGCCAAAATCAAATAAGCCAATTATATCTTAGCATGACCTGTGGAAGTAGCCAGTAAGGGATATTTATTGCACAAACCTTTCCTTGTACAGTAGCTGTATGACACAAGATATGCGTATCCCAAATCTGGGTCCCAACCTTTTGTGGACAATCTAGTGAAATGTGTATATGGGGCACTTGCCCATTCACAAAATGGCTACTAGAATGGCCGTAGCTGTTTACAACATTCAAATTTGCCAGAATGTAACCTGCCACCTTATCTAGCTTCCTCCACCTTTCAGGATATTCTTCCTACATGTACTGATCTTGACCATTTTTTCTGGAGAGGTGAACGTATGTCCAGATAAAGGATTGGGTGCATTGATCCATCTTATTCTCTTTTTTTCCTTCTCTAAGGAAGGTAATAGGACTCATTCACCTAAGAAGAATTCTCAGAAATAAAGAGGCTACTGAGCTGACATACCGGTTTACACCATGGCATGTGTGTGTGGGTGGCTGTATATGTGTATAACAATCAGGGGGCAGGAACTTCAGAAGAGCCAAGGAAGATGTTCATAAGCATATTGGCCCCCTGGGTCATTCAAATCCCAAATAGGATGGATTTCTAACAAGAAACCATGAAACAGGTTGGCTGTGATTAAAAATATTGCTTGGGCTAGGATTTTTTTTTCCCCACATACAGAATTAATTGCTTAACAAAGAACAGTTAAATTTCTCACACTGTTTAATGCCTCATAGGTTAATCATGTGTTAGAGTTGCTAAGAATATTATGGTTAAGATTCCTATCACCTATCATTTCATGATTATGTCTTCTCTCATTAAATGTGGGTATATATATATATATATATTCATATTCTACCTACCTACCAGTCTTTAATGTTACAGAGGAAAACTACAGTGTACTTATTGCTCATATAAGAATTAAAGCACAAAACTGAAAAGGATTTTTTTAAAAAAAAATCAGTTTATTTTTATCATGGTTTCTGAATTAGAATTTTTGAAAAGCTTTGATATGCAGGGTGTTTATTTAATTGGTAAGTATTTAATAGGGGCACCCTGCATGGGCTGCAAAAAAAAAACAGATGAACACAAGACAGTGGCAAAGAGATATATATGTCCAGCTATTTCCTGCTATCTAATACTTGTCCAAATTTTTGCAGCCCAGGAATGATATCCCACTTGCTGGCACAGCACAGAAGAATATGCCAGAAAGTTTTAAAAAAAAAACTTAGAAACTTAGAGGGCAATGGCAAACCTTTTCCATATTGTTGCCAAAAATGGATTAGACAAACTATGAAGTAATCAGAAGTCAAACTCAACCTACAAATGTTTCTAGCTATATTGACTTTAAGCAGGTTTTGCTGATGTTCTACCCTCTACCCTCCAAGATAATTCCTGAGAATGCATACAGGGCTGGGGTGGGGGACGTAAGAATATTGGATTACAACCAAAATTGTGAAATGATTGAATAGCTCCCAATAGATAACTCTTCTGAGAAGATGTGGGCAATTACCATGGAGAGGAACATTGCAATAGTTTCTGTGTATTATGGGATGTCATCCCTAAGATACCTTGCCTCAGACCTATGCTATAATGGTTGCATCTTCCCAGCCTTTTAAATCCTTAATTTAAAAGAAAGAAAAAGGTTGAGTGCTTTTTTAGAACCTCATATCACTGTTGTTGTTTGCTGTTGATTTCATTATTATTCTATGGGTATTTTAGCTTATTTCTCTGATTTTTTTTTTATTACAATCAAATTAATACCAGGGGAAAATGCTTTCTTCTGTTTCTCAGGGAGAAAAGGATATTTTTTAAAAAAACGGATTAGTTTTATTTGAAAGCATACAGACCTAAAGTCACTGTTTTATTTTAGGAACATAATTGTATATAATCGTATTGGCTAGTTCACAAAATCACCATCTTTGGTATATTAAATTTAAACATCTTATGATTATCAAATGTCAACTTTTTGATAAAAAAAAAGTCCATAGGAGAGGGAGTTGCTTATATAATGTGCCTATGTGCCTTGGGGGGGAAAGTATTCATTGTTCCATTACTATACTGGAACTGTAAAATATAATACACAGTTCCTCCCACCAGAACTAATTAATCCTGAAGCTGCATTTCAAGTTCCAAACCCTCTGCCACTGAAATCAGCATTTGTGGAACGAGCCCAGAAGTCTTTGCAATTTAAATCAGTATTTCAGGTATGAAATTGTACCTCTCTCCCAATGTCAGTGCTTCCACATGGCATTGTTTCCACTCTTTGGTAGGAATGTTTTGAAGTTCCTACCAAAGTCTTCATTTTTGCTGATCTCAGAATATCGAAAACATGTAGTCAACACCATGAACTAATCAGTCAACCAGCTGATCCACAGGAAAAGCAGCAACAGTAAATTCTGGCTATTTCAAGGTAACTTTTCAAGCCAGTTGAACAGAATACAGCCAGGGCAAAATAAGGGTGTGTATGGGAGATATGGATATATAGCAATCCTAGAACTGGTAGATGATTTTGCTTTAAAATATAAGATGGGTAAGAATTGAGGGATACTCTACGTAGTTTGATAAAAATGTAACGCATGTGTTAAAATAAAATTTAATATACCGAGTTCAGAATCCTTTGGCTTTCCACTGAATACATATTGAGATTTCTGTCAGCTCCTTTGTGCCGAATGTATAAATCTCATGAGCATGCTTAAAGGACTGGGGGAAATTCTTTCCACCCCCTAAATTTTTACTTTACTCTTACCTTTTGGATCAAATAGGCCAATCAGTACCTTGTTTCTCATCTAACAGCTGAAGGAACAAATGGGCTTTAGCCTTCCCATTGCATTCCCAGTACTTTGTGGCCTAATCAGGCTGATAGGAGAGATCAAGTAATCTCTGTGGAAGTGAATTAGTGTCCTCATAATTTTTCTGTGTGTGCATGTGTGTGTGTGTGTGTGTGTGAGAGAGAGAGAGACAGAGGCAGAGGCAGAGACAGAGGCAGAGACAGAGTTTGGGGGGGAGTAATACTGAAAGTTCAAAAAAATAAAAAGCAGCAAAGCCCATCAATGTGTGAAAATGTGCTTTGATATCAGACTATATTGGCAGCTGGCCTGGATAAATGGTTTAAACTTCTTCAGGGCTTTTGATTAGTGAAATTAACCAGTGAAACTTCATGACATGTTGCCATCTGTTAACTACTGCAGTTTAAGCCCTCATTTATGAGATAGATATAGAAGCCACTTCAAAAACTGACAATCCTAAGATCATTTTCTCCAACCTAATTTATCACTTGTGAACCATTGGAGTCCGGTCCTGCACAAATGTTAAAGTATTCTCGGTAGTTATACTCAATTGTGGATTTTTGGGGGGCAGGGGAAGTCAATTTTCGTAATGCTAGGTTGCTATTCTATTGCCTTGATGCTAAAATAGCGACACCTTTGTTGATGGCCAGATTCAATAAAGTTTTGCATCAGCTACAAATAAGTGTTTCCTAGGAAACAAGCATGTGTATTCTGACTTAGATACAAAAAGAGAAAAATAGTAAGCATGGTTACTGACAATCACATGTAGACACAGTATGCATTGAATTAGAACTATTTTCTATTTTCTCCTTTAGCTAGCAGGTATGGTCAAGCAAGATATGTAGAAATACTTCCTATAATTACCCTATGAAATCTTTTACAACGATGGAGATCTCAGGGTTTTGGCCTCTCTGTGCAAAGAAACAGGTTATGCTTTCCAGATTTACATAAGAGGGAAACACAGTAACATAGGAAATGTACAGACTTACAGCTAAGGAAGGGTCCCCCCACCCTTTCCAAGAGTTTCTGGTCCAACTGTTTTATAACCTCTATAGTAAATTGTAATAAAATTTCAAGAAGTGGGATCCATTTACTTCAGGAACCAGGTTTAGCCCATGGCCTACTCAACAGCTACCCTGAGGTACTCCATTAAACAATTTCAGAACCAAACAAAATACAGTCCCTAGATCTATCTCTAAAATAAGAAATATATACATCTTTAATACTTATATGCCAATATAAAATATTGTAAAAGTCATACATATAAACATTTTTAAACCAATAGTTAATCGCTGTTGGTTATTCCCAGATAAAGCTCAATTCATTGTGTGAAAGTTGTTTTTCCACATATATTAGGGCGCACCTTTGACCCTCTGTGTTACTCATGAGGTATTAAATTAAATTTTAATAGAAATTAAAGCTGAATAAAAGATTTGATCTACAGGCTCCAAATTTTTTAAAAAAAGACATTTTCATAAAATGTGGAGTAATGATGGAATTCCAGAGAAGTAGAATAAATTTCAAGAAGATAAAGGAGGTTACATATTTCTAGTCATTAGGACAGTGTTCTGGCTTAACTCAGAGTGGGAGAAAAATCTCTAAATTTCTCTGTTGCTGATTCAAAATCCTCTGCTTCAAATCCTGATATAGTTTAGGAACTATGCCAACTGATGTCAGCCCTTTAAGATAGGCCATACCAGGAAACAAACTCTACAGGTCTGATTTGAATTCTAACATATCAATATAGACTCTAGCCGCAAAATCTTGAAAGCTTGACTGCATTTCCCCTTCCTTCTCTCTTATAACCCAGGAAGTTAGGGCACAGCCAGTCTGAGTTTCTTCTGAATGTTTTCTTTGCTTCCCTCAAAGCATGTTTGCGTACATGCTGTTGAAACCATCTCTGCATAGTTTCTCCAAGTTCATCTCTGTGGCTCTCTATATTGCCTCTCCCCAGTTGTTTCTACCAATCCCATCAGATCTACCAGAAGAGGCGTGTTATAGGTCCTGTCAATTACATAGTGTCATCTGGCAGGACCCAGGAAGCGATCCTTTTCTGTCATGGCATCTGCCTTTTGGAACATCATTCCTCCAGAGATTAGATTGGCCCTGATGCTGTTGGCCTTTTGTGTGAAGACATGGTTGTGCTGCCAGGCATAGGGGTCAGATTGTCAGTTATAGCCTGTGAGATGGTTATTTTAATTTCTGTTTGATTGGTTTTTACACTGGCTGCTGGTTATGTATTTTCTGTGCTGTTCTTTGTGTTTTAACTGCTGTTAGCTGCCCAAGGCCACCATGGTGAGATGGGCAGCCACATAAATTGAATAAAGCTACAAAAATAAACAAACAAACCTGCAAAGGATGATAATGTCCAGTTTAAATGTTTAAAAAGATATTTCAAAAATAGGGATAGCTTGCATAAAAATCTTAGTAGGAAAAGAGAAGAGGGGGACATCAGTGATTGATATGCCTGTCCTCAAACCAGAGATTTTTGTGATCAGATGCTATCACAGGTTCTGATCACTGTCCTGATGACAGATATTCACTTTTTCCATGGAAAGTAAATATCCATGGGGGCACGTTTCATTCTTACTGACCTACGTAAGGATTATTGGTAGTTGGTAGTTTGGAGATTGTTGCAAAAATAGTCTCAGCAAGATGTTGCTATGGTCAAAAAGCAACCACCACCAACAAAGAAAATATAAATTTCAAAACAAAAGCAAGAAGCAGGATGAGATATGTATTAAGGAACATATAGGTTATAGAATAAAGCTAGCAGTCTAGCAGATCGGGCTTGAGCAAAGATTATTGTGTCTCCTGCTTTCCTTCTGCAAATGACTAACCTCTCCAGTCTTTCTAGATCTTAGACTAGATCTTAGACTAGTGGACATATAGTGGTTTGTAAAAAATTTTTGATCTGAGCTTTTCTTTACTTGCTAGACAGTTCAGAATCTGGGATAGGGAGAATAAAAAGAGTGTTTGCTAGCAGTTAAGCTTCAAGCCATTTTTTTTCAGTTAAATAATAGAGAAAAGAAAGAATATATGCTTTTCAGCTGTGCGTGTGCGTGTTTAAATTAACAGTGGGATGTCATTTTTCCAATACATAATACTGGTTAGGCTATCACCTCTCCTTGAACCAAACACTGGGGGGTGGGGGGGGGCAGACTACATCTGGGGAAAAGGATGCAGCTATGAAAGGATCCAGCAAACCTCAGTCATAATTACACTTGTAGTGGTCATAAAAAAGTCTTTATTACAGTTCTTTGACAGCTAGCTATTGTGTTTAAATGTAAAGCTTTTAAGTTGTAAACAGTTCCAATGCAATTCAAAGGGAATGCTGTATAAAATAGAAGAAGCTTACTTACACTTTACTCAGACTTTCACCAAGAAGTTATACTGTTCAGTGATATTTCAACCTGTGAAACACCAACATGATGTTATTAAAATGAACAGCTCAGTAGCAACTTAAAATAATCTATCAACAAAGTCTTTTGGGAGATGATTTGGGCATTTCACTCTTCCAGACTTTGCAGCCATGTGGCCATAGGGAGACCATAGGGAGGACTTTAAATCACAATGTTGTGATGCATGATTTATCACTTGAAACCTGGAAACAAGGTTGGATGAGGGGGCAGTGATGAACCATGATGATTCATCATGATTGAAAACCCTCCCCTTACATAACTGTATTGCAATATCAAAGAGCAGAACCTGCATTGTGATGTCATGATGCAATATTTTGTTATTTCATTGAGACTAACTATGGACACCTGTGCGTGTGGCTTCCAAGTCTTTCCCTAACTGAAAATTATCCTAAATGAAAGGAAGTTACCTTTTTATAAAAAGGGCCTGTAAATAGTGACAGCTACAAAAGAGAAGGAGAAGGATTGTTATGTACATATCCAAGTGTAACAGCAGGGTAATTTATGTATTTTTTTTTAAATCTTCAGAAAATTGTGTTATAGTTACATAAATGGTAAAAATGTTTACAAATATTTTAGGAGATATTGCACACATACATACTTCTCTGGAACAGTGTGCTAGCCTACTACACAGAGAGTACTCATACTGGATTTTTATTGGTCTGGGTACCCCTATAGCTGGATAATTGCAGCAGCAACACTAGTGCTATAAAATGACTTTAGCTGACATGCAGAATAGAGCAACTATGACCCAAACATGTAAACACGATTTAACTAATCATTTTATCCATGAGTGCATCCGATATATGCCTCTAAATAGCAGGTCCTGACTTCAGCTGACTCTCTACACCACCCATGCAGTAAAGTTAATATTGTACATAGTCCTTTAAATGCACACATTCAGATGTTTATCTCCTGATATGGTTGCTAAATGCATCATTGTGAAGGAGATTATACCAGTAGACAAGCAGGTCTTTCTAAATGAGGCATTCGATTGAAATGGTGGTGGTGTTGTTACAAAGTAAACACCTGCAGTCTCCCACAAGTGGCCTAAATGACTTAAGTGGAACTACGTCAAGGGAAAGCAGTTGAGTGGTTGACCATCCATTGACTTGAAATGCCAAATTGTATATTGTATATTCAACTTTTCATTAGGGGAACAAAAACCAGCTCTCTTTTCAATGGTAAAGCGTGGAGGAAAAAATTGCCATTTGCCAAAAGCTTTTAATACTGACAATTGAAATAGCATTACCTTTTTGAGCATATGTATGTATGGGGGTAGAAGTAGAAATTTGTGATGTTATAAAGATAGGAATTTAAAATCTGAGGCTGCTTCTACCAGTGACATACCAAAATTACGACAGCAAAGAAGGAAAGTAAAATGGGACAAAAGGAAATATCTCAATATCCCCACATTCTTCCTCAAAGACACATATAACTATCCACCCTAACTTAATTCAAAAATTGGAAGCAAATTTTACTTTCTTAGCTTTTACTGAAGTATATTAAACAGTGAAAGTATTTTCCAAGGTGGACTGTGTTGGGAGAATGCTGAACGTGTTAGCTGGGAATTCTGGATGTTGCTTGCAATCCAAACACATCTGGAAGGTAAGGATTTGGAAAGACTGTTCTAAATATGTGTTTGATAAGTTACATTAATGATTATAAATGATTATTCCTATAATTATGATGTACTACTAAGATAAATAGTAGGGTGGGTCACAGAACTAGGATAGAATAATGGTTATGTAACTTAAAGTCTCCTTCGTGAGCACTCTTTGAAAAAAATAATTATAAACTTCAATTTTGTTAAATGTTCCATATTAAAGCCAATACAGTCATTTGAAAAAGAAAGTACACCCTCTTTAAGTTCTATCGTTTTATGTATTAGGATATAATAAAAATCTTCTGGTCCTTAGCAGTTCTCAAAAGTAGGTAAACACAACCTCAGATGAACAACAACACATGACATATTATACCATGTCATCATTTATTTTACAAAAAGAAAGCCAAAATGGAGAATGTCCATGGTATCTCAGGAGACTTCTCCAACACCAAAGTTCAAACTCATCTTCCTATTCTGCTTCTTCAAAGTCTCCTTTGAAGATAGCACTAGGAAATTATAGCTGCCAAATTTGGACCAAACAAGGCTCTTTCATCATCTGGATCTGAATTTATTTTGAAACTGGTAAACAGAGTTTGTCTCTGTTAAATTTCATTTTATTATTCTTCTACAACTTTTGAATTTTAGGTCTTCTGGATTATTAGCTATCCTATCCAGTTTTACATCATCTGTAAATCTGATAAATATTTCCTCTTCAATCTTCAGTTCTTCAATCAGCTCAGGATGGAAACTTGTTGGCCCCCTATTCATTTATTCTCTCCAGGAATAAACACTCCTGAGTAGGATTTTCAAACCACTTATTTTGCTACTCAGTTACCATACCACCCAGGCCATGGTGAGTACCCTGGCATGCTGTGGCAAAGTCCATTTAGAAGACTGTGTACACCTGCTTCCTTTGAAATCAAGGGCATTTTTCTTTTTCATTCCCAATGCACAGGCAAAGGATTCATGCATATTGTAGCTTTCTGTGTGTGCAGGAATGATTATATAGTAGGGTTGTACAAGGTTTTCAAAAGATTGTTTTTCTTTGAATGTTCATGGGAAGCACCCTTCCCCAAGAATTCTAAAAGCAAAGCAAAGTATGATTTTATATTTCCACTTCTAAGAACTTGTAACAATTGTTTTTAGATTCAATATTTGGTTGGCTAAGAGAAGTCTTGTGGACTCTTCCCTGGCAAGAACATCTATAGTGTGCTGAATCATCCCCCCTTGCCACATGTATGTGGCCAGATAGAATCAACAGCATTGCTGAGCAATCCTTCCTTCTAAGGAAACTCGTTCCCCCTTACCAATATTTCATTGTTCCTTTAAATCCATTGGAGATATCCCAAAATTAGCAAACCACTGACCTAGGAGATTGACTTTCCAATTTGTAAATGGGGTTATCAAACTTTGCTCATCTAGAACATTGCCTAACAAATGACATAAATAACTGATGGTAGAAAATGCTTACAACAGTTGCTAAATTGTTTAATTTTGCTAAATTATTTAACCATAGCTTCTAAATCAAACCTACCTCAGAGCTGTAGGTATCCTAATTTCCCCAAATAATCATTATCTCCATGGCCTTTTAATATCTGTTCTGATGTTTATCATTCAAACCAAAGTAAAAAGTAGAAATTAGATCCTGACTAACTTTTTAACGGAAGAATGCATAAGTCAGTACCAAAAAGATGGGAAAATGCTAATAACACTGATGTTAATTCCTCAGGAATCCTGCATCATTATCTTAAGCAAATAAATCTCTAAAAAGGATTGCCTTATTAAAAACAAATTAGAAAACCTAATGTCATTTGGGCAGGGATCGCTTTCTTTTCAAATGTTCTCAGCATGGCAATATATCAATAGGGCATTATATCAAAAACATTCCATGGTAGCAATTTCTCACATATTTCATTCTGAATTCAAGAACTCCAACAGAAAATGTCACCATTATTTTATTCTGGTTTTGTTTTGCACAGTAAGAAAATACACATATCTTGCTAAGGCTGAATGGCATAATAATTAGCAGTCACCTTTACTACAATTATTATTTGTTTGGGCACAATCCAGGAAAAGTGTAGTGCTTTTAAAATTCCAGCACTCAACACATGCTTAATATTCGTCCCTCTGAAATCTGTACAGTGATCAAGTCCTCACTTTTGACATATATCCTTCATTTTTTCCCCCAAACTGATAAATCATCTCTCTGTACAAAAACACTGAAGACAGTGTGCAGATGGAAACAGTTATGGTAGCATGATAGTTCAAAGTTTAACTGAGAGCCAGAAAATATCCATAGTAACCCTGTGTCAACTGTGAGTGATTCTGAAATTAGGCAATTCGCCTTCACTGAAGCTCAGCCCCATATCTGAAATATAAGGATGACAATAATATCTTCCCCTAATAAAGTGTTATCCTCTTATTTCCCTAATTATGGCATGAACACGCCCCCAGTAACCATTGTTATATTACATGTCCTCATGATGTTGATAGTGCCTTCATCTAATCCCCAGCCCAGAGTAGAGGCCATTTAAAGTTATCTTTAGTTCTTCCAGTTTTAAAATAGCAACTTCCAGTCCTTTCTTTCCCCAACACAATTTTTGTCATGGACACAATCCAGGACACTTCATGGACAATGTGGTTGATGCGGTAGTTAAGGCTCAAGTCCAGCCAGCTCTCATTGGTCTCCTTAGGCTTTTATGCAAGAGTCCCCTGCCCTTTGGTCACTGCTCTCTGTGGGCAATTTAGCTCATGCTGCAGGAGAGGCTGGACACCTTTTAGCCTGACTAACAAATCACAGGACCAGGAGAGAGGTACACAGGAAAGTGGGAGGGAGCACTCACAATACTCCTTGCAATCTCTCTTCCATCTTGTGACCTCTCAGATGAGCTATTTCTCAGCAGAGGTCTAACAATCTTTTGAACACTCTACCTTTGTCCAAAACTAGCCCAGGTCACAGGCATGGAATGAAGTGGGAGAGAGCTCACCAATGTATTAGGAGTGCTCCCTCCCACTTCACCTTATTCCCCACTGTAGCTGCAGCCTGTCAACCAGGATATTTTTGAACATGAGTTGAGCTCTCTTTCTTTGTAACAAGTGCTATATTTGTGCTTAGAAATAGCCTGGCTGACAGGTCACACATGTGGAGCACCTCTATGCCTGCTACCTGTTACTCAGGCAACTTAAAAGTTAGCTAAACCTTCTATCCAACTCCACTCACTACATATTAAGGAAAGAAATCAGTAGGGTTTTTCCCCCTCTGGCAGGTAACACTTGGTGGGAGGGTAAATGAAGCCAGGGGAATCTACCAATTGTTTTCCTAAAATCGCCCTGCAGTAAAACAGTAAAGATAAGACTAGTCACCAGCCTCATTATGGTGGCAAAATAAGTCCCAGCAGTCATGGGAACACAATTTATGCCAGCATACTTTCCTGCCAACTCAAGGACTAGAGGATAGCATGCTAACACCATATGGCTTTGCTTTGTTTTCTTATAAGAGTTTTTGCAACAATATGTACAAACTAATACAGATCAGAATTTTTGTCTTCCAAACATATTTATTACTCCAGGCCAGGGCTTTTCTGACATAGAATAATGTTTTTTATTTCCAAAATGTTATTGAATCCTTAATATTAAACCACAAGCTCTACAGATAGTCCTTGGGTTAGGACCATTAGTTCAGCAACCATTCAAAGTTATGACGGTGCTGAATGAATGGTACTTACAACTAGTCCTTGAAGTTCCGGCCATCACAGCACTCCTGCAGTCATGGATAGTAATTCGTGTACTTGGCAACCAGCTCGCACTTATGACAGTTGCAGTGTCCCATGGTCACATGATCACCATTTGCGACATTCCCTGTTGGCTTCCCACAAGCAAAATCTATGGGGAAGCTGGCAGGAAAGGTTGCAAGTGACTTCGGTAAGTCACTCCCACCATTTTTTTCTCCCAAGGAGCCCCACTCATACTCGTTTGCATCCCCTGCCCACCCACACAATGTAGTATGCACCCACCCACAGCACCCACCACCCACATTCCATAGCATGTGTCTTCCTGAACCAACCCCCCGCCTGCCCACAGCCCCCATGCAGCCCCCTGTGCTCCTTGGCTGGGACTCCCGCCTATTCCTACTTAATGACCCATGTAATCTTGGGGTTACAATGGCAACTAGACTGCCAGGATTGCCACCGCTAAGCAATGGAGTCATGTGACATTGCGCTTTACAACCGCATTTGTTAACAACAGAAATTCCTGTCCCAATTGCTGTTGTAACCCAAGGACTACCTGTATTCTTTTTGTACATTTGTGTAGCATTGCGATGGTGGGGGGAGGACAAAATGTGACAAAAAAAAAAACTTATACAAAAGGAGAATTGGGCAGTGTGTCATGGCACAGTAATGCTGAGGTCATCAGTCTGATTTCAACACACCCATGGATGTTGCAAATTGCATTATTCTCTAATAGAAATACAAATAAACAAATAAGCTATAACTACATCCAATTCCTTAATTCTGCAGCATAGATAAGGGTGTGTAAAGGATTCTAGAAAAAGGATTCCATATGCCTATTCTAAACATGATTTCTGAGTGTTCCATGATGGGGTTCATGATATAAAGATGAGTATAATAGGGTTGTGAAGGCTTTGAAAACGATTCAAACGTGCTTTGAACCTCACACAAGCAGAGCACTTCTCTATTCTGCTTTAAAACAGTCTGGTTTTTTTTCCCATGAGCTTGAACAAAGATGCCACTGATTTTTGTAGAATTAATGGGCTCTTAAAGTAGCAGGATCTTTTTTCAAGCTCGTGCAGGTCTGAAAAAGAATAAGTCTGGTTCAGTGAACAGGAGAGAGGTGTTTGGCTTACACAGCATCAACATGCTTTTTTCCAAATCATGTTCTCAATGTGAACTCTAGAATATAAGAATTATCAAGCAAATGACAAAAGCGATAAATCAAAAAGTTTCTTTTTTATAGTTTTTTCATTAAGCATTACAATTAAAAAGATTAATTAAAAGCAAAATTTTAACAAGGCTCTTTTGTAAATCCAATATAGGAAAATTATCCAGGTCACTCTTTTGATTTGTTATTTGTATATCCTTTTTAATTATTAAGACATCTGCCAGTTTCGTCTGTATATCTAGTGTGGCATCTTTTTCCATATCATTCTTGTAACCTGTCAGTTTTAAATCCACTTTCAAATCAGTCTCAATATTGTCTGGTAAAACCTGTTCCTCTTCCATAACATCTTTTACACACAGTCTATATATAGAGGCAGAGACTCTTCAAATTAAGTTTTGGGTCCATTGTTCAAAAATGTCCTTCAATATGTCCAATGTTAAAATAGTTTGCTTCATTCTGTATTAGTCAAATTTAAGTGTTCTTCTGCTTTTAATTGCAATCTTTAGTTCCTTCTGGTTCCCTCTAGTGTCCAATCTTCAAAGTCCCATCCTATCTTTTTTTTTTTTTTAAAGAATTCAAAACAACAGCATTTTCCCACAGGAAGGATTCTTATAATTAATTTCAAAATCTTATTTCAAATCCAGCTGGACCCTTAGTCTATTTGTAACTTTCCAAAAACAATGTTCTAATCCCCTTTTTGCTGTGTATTCCAAAAGAAAAAAGCTAAGTCCTTAAACTTATATTTAAAACTTCTTTTGCTAAGGATTGAAGGAAACTCAACCTGCACTCTAAAACATGCCATTGCGAAGGTTCCTGATAGCTAAAACACAGATAAGAAGCAATTTCCAAAGTGATTTAAGAGATGAGGATCAGTGAACCTTATGTCCGTTTAGGCTACATAATTGCTGTGAGCTTTGTTGGAATCCCTCAACTCCTAGCTGTTCGACTGACAAGTTGACTCCAAAAACTTTGGTTTCTGCAGTTTACTCATGAGAAGCAGTTATGTGAAGTACATGTGGGCAATCTCACAATCTCGCCTTTTTCCAGAGAGATTTTGCCAGCCAGAATTTGCTGTTTGGTCGTCAATCTCCACCGCAATGCCATTCCTGCTCCTTCAAGGATGTCTAGTTCACCATGAATCTTCACCGGAAATCATCAAATCAAAAAGTTTCAAAACCTTCCGAGTGCTGGTAAGCTATTGATCTGATCCATACAGCCAAATAACACACTGCTGTAAGTGTAGATATATAGCCTGGGCAAAAAAAATTACTGCAGCATAATTTGCCATTTGCAGTGAATGGCAGTTTCAATAAACTTGTAGGCAGTTAAATCTCATTATCTGAATGTATTTTTTGCTTTGAGCTTAGGAAAAGATTGCTCCCTCAGTGGCAAACAGTTTCAGCCTCAGTTGCTAATGTCTTGTTTGGATCTCTTCATTAAGCATTTGAGAAGCAGAATATGAGCAGGGGGGAGTGGAGAAAAACCAATCAATAAAAAATAAAATAAAAATAACCCGAACAATCAGAAATAATAGGTCTATTCTAATCTTTTCTGACCTCTTTTAATGTCCAACCAGTAATAAAATCTCACTTCTGGGGACAAAGTTCCAAAAGGCCTTGTATGTTATAATTCAAAATTCTCATTATATTAATTTAATTTAAAAATGATTAATCAACACTGTGAATTAACTCCGACTGGCCAAGTATGTTCCTTTCTCCTTATACCTACTTCAGAAAGTCTTTTCCACAGACACTACATAATGCTCTCTGTACTTCCCAAGAAAAATCTCTGCTTTGTATGGAAAATCAAGATTTATTCCTTGATCTTTCCAGGTGGAGCTGGGAAAGACTCCAGTTTGAAATCTTGGAGAGTCACTGCCAAGCAGTGTAGAGGGACACACAGTGGTCCACCTTGGAACAAGGTAGGATACAGTATTACTATTCTAGAACACAGGGCTCTTTCCCTGTGAAAATTATGTGAAGTCATTCATTTATAACCATAGACATAAAATATCTGATATAAGGCAAATAATCTGGTTTGTTGCACAATGTGCACGATTTACAGTTGCATCCCATGTAATCTTTGGGAGTCTCACAATTGTCAATATAATAAATAAATTGCAGCCATGTCCCTGCACCAGAAGAATTCCTGCTTGTATCTATGGACACATATTGAGATTATTCTGTAAATTAGTTTTATGCCGATATTCATATCTGTAAGCAAGGAGTTACAGTGCAATCCCTAGCTTCCCTTTCAAAGCATAACCTTTATTAACTTCTTGTTCCTTATCCAGAAAAAGATCTAAACAGCTGTCAGGCAGCAATGCCAGGCATCACAACCACATATTTGTATTCACTTTGCAAGATGGCTGGCAATGCCTATGCCACATCTTAGAAGAAGACAGCACTGTTTCCTATGAGCATCCAGATACCCCTCACATTATGCCTTCCATTTGCACACGTACAGTATCACCTTTTCTAGAAATGGAGCATCTATGCAGACTTCTGAATACAAAGCTCCTTTGTTGGATCAGTGGTATTTCTCTACAATGAAGTCCTGGTTAACATTTAGTTTTGCTCCCTGCTCATGTGTAGGCTGAATAAATAAGTAATGTAAGGCTTGTTATCTATTTAAAATTGGAATGGAACCATGATAGGCTACAAAACTAGCTTATGCAAAAAAAGCCTTTCAAAAAGCAGAGGTAGCAAATATAGGATACTTTTGTTGTTCCTGGGAGCATAGAAGTTTGTTCTATATCTATCATCAGCCCGTAACATTTAAGGTGGTTTTCCAGCCTGCATCAGGGCATATCCAGCCACAGACTAGTAGTAGCACAAGACAGTAATAAGCTATTTCTCTGACAGATTAATTCTATAGCCTATTGTTAAAGAGCCAAGGACATTATTTAATGCATCTGCTTTCAGGGACTCTTTGGCCCACATCAGAATTTGAATAATATGGAAATGAAGAGTATAGCGCTACAGACGAAGTATAAGAAAGATAAAAATTTGGTCTGGAGCAGCTGCTGACTTCAAAATCAATTTATTACCAGAGCTTATGCATTGTCACAGAAGAATACAGTTGGTTCTTTAATTCCATGCATAAAAAGAATTCAAGAGGTGAATAAACTGGGGAATTTGGTGGATTAATGGAATAGCAAATATATCAAGCAAAAGAAAAAAGAAAAAAAAAAACAAGCTGGAAACTCACCTTACAGAAGCACAACTAGCCCTTGGGGACTTGTTAAGGACAGTCCTGATTTTAAATCAGTTTCTGTACAAGTTGTTTCCAAAATTCTCTTGTGACTAATTCTTGTCTGATGTTGGATTTTAGCACCTAATCTTAAGGCCAAGTCATGTTGCCAGAATGATATAGAAGGCATTTACATTTCCAGACCACCCAATCAGCCTCTCTACCAAAGCATCAAGTTGGTGAGGAAGGGATAGGAATGATGTGATCTGTTCCTTTTTCAGATAGTCCTTACTTTGGGACCATATAACTGTGGCACTGTTAAGGAACATTTCTATCACTTTATATTTGCAAGAAAGTTAAATCCTACAGCTCTGGATTAAGTTGGTGAATATTGATAATGAGAGATTGAAGGGTTTAAAAACCTCCTATATTCTGCATTTAAATCCTATTTATTCTCCCCATGTGATAAGAATGAAGTGAGATCAGGCTCATGATATTGGGACGCCTACAAGTCCTTTTTTTTTTTTTTTTTACATTTGAGGGAGAATCTGATCTTTTTGTGAACAGCATCCCTGTGATATTTAGAAGCCTGAACATTGGGTTCCTAAATTTTGCTGTGACCCTTCCTATGTTAGTCTTCTACATAAGACAGAAGAAAGAAGGCCAGGAAATGCAGTCCCACACAACCTCCTCCTTTTCCTTCTCCTCCTCATTTTATCTTGGGAGATCTCCGAATAAGCCCTGCCTTATCAACATCATTCAAATGATGCTGACTCCTGCAAACAATGTATTTGGCATGAATGTCTGTGGGAAAAAATACTGTGTTGAGCAAGGACCATGAAATGAATGAAAACTGATATCTGTGCTGAAAGATTTGAGCAACGTTAATGGAGGCTTAACTAGAGAAGTAGCATGGTGAGAGTGCTTGCTACCTGAATGCCCAAATAGGACTTCTGAGGACAATACACTTAATTAAAGCTAGGAAAAAATACTATGCCAGAATTTTAACCTTGGTTTGTTGAACAAGCCATCATGATCAGGTATTTACATAACTCCAAGGCTTAATCGATTAGTCCACAAATTGTACTAATCCCAGAACAGCCAAGCTACACTACAGGTTAGAATGTTGATGTGTGAATCCATTAACAAGATTCTTATGCTTCCCTTACTTCTCTAAGCGGTGAGATGTTACATAAATATGGAGCCTTTTCTACTTATGTATGAATGTGCTATAAACATGCACAATTAGAACAGAAGTACTCAGTGATCATTCAGAACATGGTAGAGGTAGATTAGGAATTGACACTGGGGATTGTCAATGTCATCTGAATAGATTTTTCTGCTGATTCAGGAATGGGTATAAAGCATGTTGATCCAGCAGTGTCAATAGGCTTATTCTGGTAAGGTTTCCTTCTAATATTTTTATAGGCCTATTTCCCCTTTATAAGATCATTGCTACTATTAATTTGAGAAAAGACTTATACACTTGCCAAAGTATATTTATCTATAGCAAATGGAAGTTCTTGATTATGCCAAACATCTAAGGAATTTCAAGAAAAGTTAACAAAAATCAATGCCATAGGAGAGTTTCGCACACTCTCAGAATGCCACCAAATTGATCTCTAACTAAGGTTCATGTGCAAAATCAAAAGGTTATTCTCTACCTCTATATATCTAATTGGAAGCTTATGAACTAAATCATAGATGGGAGATAAAGGGAGATAAAATGATACATAAAGCATCCAAGAACTAATGAGGGACCAAATTCTACTGTATATAAATCTGAGAGTTACACAAACTCTTGTCCAGCATGCTGAGTGCCTTTCAAAAACTGCAAAAAAAGTTTTGATTGCGAATCTGGGTCAGGGTGGCTCCAGTGCTCTTTAAGAAGGTACTTGATTGGGTCACTCCAATGTAAGTATATGACATCTGCCATATCTAAGCTGCAGCAATCCAGGCAATCAGTAAGGAGCAGCAAAGAGAGGTTTCTGTATTTCTTTGCTGCCATCTAGTGGTGGCCTGGATAATTGCAGCTCATGGATGGTAGTCATACAGTATATTCTGCTAACGCACAGATAAGTAGTATTTGGGCTAGGTTTCAAGGAGAAATATACATCACTGATTCAGCAACTGGCTGACTGATGGTGACAATAGATGTTGGTAATTCATTGCCCTGCCACCCTGACCAGCAGGATATATAAGCAATAATCCACAAATATGCTTAAAGTACTATATTAGAGACAATTTTATAGGAGCAAGCAATGCCTTTTTCCTTTCCCAAAGGTTGTAAAGGGATTATAGTATGTGGAAATTGATGACAGAATATATTTGAGCCTAAAATTGCAGTTTTAATATTTCACTCTTCTTTTTTAGTTTTAAAGCATATTTGTCTGAGTATTCTCTGGATCTGAGAAACTAATATACATAGCACATTTGACTCATTAAGATGCTACAATATAGCATCATGTTAAGTCTTAAGAACTTGAGGCTTTTGATTCAACTAAATTTGAGTACATATTTAATTTTAGACAGGGAAATGAAAGGGGAACTGGACTATTGAGAAAACAGCTCTAATTCTCTTTTAGATGCCATCTTATAGAGTTTCTTTAGCCCTTTTAAACACCGAATAAATGCATGTTGCAGTTGTGATATTGTCAAGTTCACCACCAAACTTATCAGCCATACCTTCAAGGACACATTCTGCAGCCAGGTGAAAAAGCCCCATCCTAGTATTGAGTTGTGTGAAGAAAGCTCTCCCATTATATGAGGGACCTCTAAACATGTCTGTTGAGAGGAGAATGGGCCTGATATATGTTTCACCCCATCCATATATTTACTGGATTGTTTTACAAATCATGCTAACTCATGATTTTTAAGCCATGGTTCATGAAACAAGCCATAGACCTGAATCACACCTGGTCAGGTTGAAAAAAGGCTTTAAAAAACTTGCTCTCTCCCTAAGCTTTGGGTTGGAGTTGTTTTTCTTGGTTTGGAGTTTCTAATTGTATTTTATGACTGATTTTACTGCATGCTGCCCAGAGTGGTTGTAGAGTTGGGCAGCCCTATAAATTTCCAAACAAACAAACTGAACCATAGTTTGCTTAACCATGATCTATTGAGACAACTACAAATGGTTGAGTTGATGGAACACCCAGAGCCATAATGGTTTGGTTCATTAAGTAGAAAAAGTCAAACCATTCAGACCACATTGTGGATTCACAAAGGACACATAATAACTTCCCTGCATGGACCCAATGAAGTAGGTACTCACTTCATAGGTTACAAATCATTTGCACAATGTCAGGTTTCACATACTGCACTAATAGGAATACCTTTGAAAATTTCACCCCTGGGGTGGGCAACACAAACATTTCCAGCCCAGTTTTATAGGCTGAAGAATTTATGGGGCTACATGGATGTTTGCAGAAAGCACACATATCACCTCTTAAAACTCTAACCTTCCAAAAACGGGTTAAATCATCTCATCTGGGGAGAGTTTAAAGAGATAAAATTAAAATGTTTTGCCCCTCTTGGCTAAAACAGGGAAAATGATTCCCATCACCATAGTGAGGTCACAAAACCATGGTTAAATTTTCTGAGGCCCCTGGGAGATGATATCATCATCATCATCATCATCATCATCATCATCATCATCATCGTCATCTCTGCCATAAACCATGACTTATGGATCATAATATCTGCAACAAACACATTATAGCTTAGTATGATATATGAACCCAAACTATCAGAATGAGTCTGTTGAAGCCTCAGTCTTAATTCATTCATCAGAATAGCCTCATTCACTTATTAATTATCTGAAATGCAGAAGTTATGAACATTCTAGACAATCTACCATCCCTGTTGCAGGCTCTGACATATTGATTACAAATGTTTGCATTGCTGAAGTTGTATTGGATTACCCATGAGCCACATGATAACACAGGGTCCTTGCTTACATCTAATCCTATTTGCACCTACTCACAGTACAAACATACCCAGCAATCATTTTGTTCTGGAGTATATCTGTTTTGTTGGCTTCATCTTATCCCCTGCATATGAATGGTGAGTGAATGAATGAATGTTAAAGTTGCATTTTCTTAATTATTCTGACCCCTTCTTTAGGAAGTCTCCAGGTAAGTAAAAGGGAAGTCAGGTGACTGGTACTGCCTGAGAACAAAGGAAATAGAAGCAAGGTAGAGATCAATAATGGTGACAGCAAATTTCATGCCAGTATAGACTTCTGCCAATTCAATGATTGCTGGAGGGTACTTCAATTCATGACTAACAGACATTTTTACTAAGCAAGGTGGAATAATCAGAGTGGCCAGTGAAATGAAGACTTCAAAAGAGCTCTTCTCTCTTGTTCTTTGTGGGTAAAGAAGAACACATTCACTATTGAGCTCATTGCTCTTTGAATTGAGGGTATGAATCCTATCTTATATGAGGTTATCCCGCAAAATGCCAATGTTATGAGTACAAGTCTCAACACTCCTGTTTTGTCATTTGCTCCCTTCTGCATGCTCCCTTGTGGCCAGCCAGTGATCCCTCCAGTGGGCCCTTTGGGAGAGCCCCCCAAATAGCAGCCAAATGTTTCTTGCCCCTATCTTGTTTATTTCTCATTATAAAAGGGAGTTATCATATTACACTGTGATCATGATTTACTTTAATGAACTACAATCAGAACAAGATACAATTCTGTGCGTTTAGTCACAACTGAACTGGTGACCAAAAGCTTTCAGCTTCTTCCTTTCACAGAGGGGGAACAGAACAGTGTGGCTCCCATACACTTGTTCTCTTGATAGCTGCTATGGCTCATTGTTATATTTCAGCAAAGTAAAAGTATTACATTCCTTGTAATTATGATATATGACCCTCCTTTAGTGATTTTTTAAAAAAAATCTGAACTATAGAAAATAAGTTCTGGGTCTCATAATTTTATTTACTTGCTAGTCTTGTGTCTTTCGGGAAACTACCTTAATTCAATCATACATACATAATAGCATCTACTTTATTTGTTTGATGTTCGACACATTAAGTGAAATTATTTTGACATCTTGTAAACTTAATTTTCAAGTTTTGGAAAGCTAAACCAGTGTCAACTCTTCTTTACGTAGTCTGGTAAACATTTATCACTCAATTGAGTATGACTGTAAAAAAAAATGCGTTTATATTAAGCTTCTGAAGAGGATGCTGAGGGACTTGCAGAAGCTGTAACCACAGACTACTCCAGAGGGAGAAAAGGCTGACCAAGGGATTCTGTTTCACAGGCTATCTTGCTGGACTGCTGCTCTGAGGATGGTGAGACTGAAAAAATTCCACATAAAAATGTGCCTGGAAATTAAGGATTAGATCTCCTCCCTGTGTTTGTAACCATCCAGATACCCAGGGTTAATCTTTTTTTTTAAAGGAACTTCCCCAATTCCTGAACAAATGGCACCCTTTACTCAAAATATCAAAAGAAGAAAACAAAATGCCAATTAACATTGATGCTTTTGGTTTTATTATTGATGCTTGTTGGGTCTTCTTTTCAAAGTGTTAGATGATTAACTTGTACTGTTGTGACTGCATTTCCTTTTACTGAGCAGGTTATTCAAGTTATTTGATGGCATGGCTCCTGAAGAATCCTTTGGAAGTTTATATAAGAATCTTGAGCTATCTCATCACTGACAAAACAACTCTGTATGTAGATCTTTAGCTTTTTTGATTGTCCTTTGGATATTTAAAAAAAAAAAAAATTAGTCCTTGTATTATATGTTGATGTCAGTCGTTTTACTCCTTTTAAACACTGTACTTGAGATTGTGTTGACATTAATTTGTTCTTGGGTTTGGAATAAATTAGCCATGTACTATGTGTTTGAGTTAAATAAATACACAGAGATTCAAAATAAGACTTTTGAGAACTAAACTCTAAGTGTCCCTAGTCTAGGTGGAAAACACCCCAGGCTTGCTTCTCCCATGTTGATTTAGAGAGATGTTTGTGGCAGGCAGGGAGGAAAACCAAAATGTTGTGAAGAATTTTGCGAAATTTGAGGTCTATCACCCACTGGCACTGGTTTAGAATATCAGGTTAGGTTTGGGGACATCCAAGAACAAATCCTTAGATAAAACCAGATTCTCTGGCCTAAGTAAACTGGAGCATTTGGGATACAGTCAAGAGTTTCAGTGAGAATTACACATATAGACAATTACAATGACTACCAGAAAGCACTATATTACCAGTTTCATCCTTACTGGGACTTGTCAGGTGTACATAGTCTGATCTTATTCTAGGGGGTTCATATTCTCTGCCAGGAATTGAGCACATGGACCATTGGACTTTAGATGATCATATACAGTGCATTAATCTTAGGAGCTCTCCAGGCCCTGTTCAATGGTGTGGCGAGAGGATTATATAGAATCTATCAGAATGGTATATATAATTCACTTTCTCATAAACTCTCAGGTTAGAGAGATACAGGTATTATATTACATCGTGTCCCTGTATACAAGGACATGACATAATATGGATAACATGGTGGTCAGTATAACTGAAAACACCACACAGGATATATATACACTGTGTAAAAGTAGAGAAATTTCTAAATCCTCCAGAGCAGGGTTCCTCAACCTTGGCAACTTTAAGGTGGGCGGACTTCAACTTCCAGAATTTTCCAGCCAGCAAGGCTGGCTGGGGAATTCTGGGAGTTGAAGTCCACCCATCTTAAAGTTGCCAAGGTTGAGGAACCCTGCTCCAGAGGATAGGGTGGGGTGGGGAGTCATAAAACCTTGTCTGTGATGTAATATAACATCCATATCTTTCTAACCTAAGAGCTTAACAGAATGTGAAATATATATAGACAAGTACAGTATGCAGAACCAAGACAAAACTATTCCCTTTCCACAGAAATGCATTTGACAGTTTCTGTCTGAGGCTGTTGAAATGGTTAACATTTTATCAAATATATACCCCAAATGGGTTCCAGCTGTGAGCATGTGGGAAGCCTCTTTGTAGATAAGGCAAGCTCTTTCTTGTGGTTGTGTATTTGATTTTCCTGCAGAATACACTGCAGTTATTATTACTAACTGCCAGTACTTTCACCCGGAATCAATACTGAGACATTTCAATCCCATTTCCTTTTTTGTCTCTCTCACTCACTAGCTTTCCTTTACACACAGGTCTCAAAAATTAAACTTGAAAGAGTTGTTTGAAGATTCCCTTTAGATATTTTATAGATATAGATGGCCGAGAAGTCTAAGCATCATCTTATAATAATAGAAGAGATTTTGTTTTTGTTTTTTGCAAATTTGTTATGCTAGTTAAAGAACAGGGTGTACCAAATTATAGCTGCAGATGAACTGTGAAATGTAATTGTCAAACTTACAATTTATACCTTGTAAGTTTGACTATTACATTTCACAGTTCATCAACATAGTTTGCCAGGACTTCATAATTAATATGTCTCTTCATTTTTGAGCTATATTCCTATTGTTGTTAAGGCTACAAGTGCAAACTAAGACAAGAAACTTATTGAATATAATTTTCTATTCAAAAATCAAGCAGTAGCAAATGGTTCAGCCTATGTTTTGGGAGTCTTATATATGTTCTTTTCTGCTCTATGCTAAGACAAAAATGTGATTTGCAGTGATGGAGGTAAAGCAGAGGAAGCTTCCTAAATATGAAAAGTACATTTGAAGCTTTTTTAAATCAGATGATTTTAGTTACATTTCCTTTAATATTCTAACTTCAGCCATTCTATTAAAAACCAACAATTTATGGTCTGTTTTATAGTTTATATTTCAGTCTGTCCTGGTTAACTGCATTATGCATTTCCATCTTCTGTTTCCTATTAAGTAATTGATTTGATTCCAGTGTTATCTATTTAACAATATCCAGTTGTAGAGTCCACATTTACATTGCTGGAAGCAGGGCTTGGCAATTAACAAAGAATTCTCTTTATGATACTCTGTCAACCTATTTGCTGAACTATTGCATTCATTCAATCAAAATCTTTTAATTTCAGGTTCCCCCATTTCTCCAACTTCTGCATTCCAGTTATCCATCTATGGAATATCTATGTAATCTATGGAAGGTACTATGCCCTTTCTAGATGTTGCACTTAGCACCTCTTGCAATTTTTCATAGAATACATCGACGTCTTCCACCTAAGTATGCACACTTGTATAATATTTATGTTCATAGATATTCATTGATTCTAATGAACATGATATTGCTATTGGTGTTCAATCAAATATGTATGCAAATATCATTGCCATTCCATTCCTTGATATGGTTCCATACTTGAATAGTATAATACACAATAATTTGATTGAAAGTTGCCTATTCTATCTACATTCATTTATTCCTAAAACATTAAATGTCGTGTGCCTCATTTCTGCTTTGCCATATTCAAATTTTCCTTGGTTTTTGCTTCTCATATTCCATATTTCATTTCCATGTTGCCTTATAAGAAGAGAAACTCCTCTTTTAATACTGGTACTACCAGTGGGCAGGTTTCCTTGTTGCTCCAGGCTGATTGATAAAAGTTCAGTTTTCCTGAATAACTAGAGGAATGTTTTCAAACATTGGGGTTCATCACAGCAATTTACCTAAATGATTTAATACTGCCTTCTTTTGAATTGGATTTTAGACTTTCTTTTCCAAGGTGGCTTGGCTTTTTTCATGCTTTGGGGATTATCTTTAGCTTTACCCTTCCCCTTTTGTCACAAAAGTTAGAATTCCTGGAGCTAATTCCTCCTTCCACATCACTCTCAAGGGCACTGAAGCTAGTGAGCTCTTCCATAGTGTCAAGGTGCTAATTCCCTGGGTAGAATCAGCTTACTAAGGCTGGATGAAAGGGTTGAAGAAACACTTCACAAAATGCTTTGGCCTCAAACTGTTGAGTCAATAAAGCATAAATCTAAAGAAATGTCCATCACCTTATGTTGCAATAATAAAATTCAGAATATAATTATACTGTACAGCAGTGTTTCTCAACCTTGGCAACTTTAGGATGGGTGGACGTCAACTCCCAGAATTCCCCAGCCAGCATGGGGAATTCTGGGAGTTGAAGTCCACCCATCCTAAAGTTGCCAAGGTTGAGAAACACTGCTCTATAAGATGCCTGTAAATTGGTTCCATTGGATTGCACTCATGTTCTGCCACTATGAAAGAAGGACGATTGACTCTATATTCATCTTCTCTTCACCAGGCATTCATTTTAGGAATCCCACCCACCTGAACTAGCAAGTGCCAAACCTTTACATTTCATACCAAAGGTGCCTTTTCCTTCATACAGTATTTACCTATATTACATTTTTTCCTCCTTCCCATAGCAATCCTGTTTTACCCTGTGAAAAGGAACAAAATATTTTGCTGGGATGCATAATTTTACAACTATTTCAGAACACCTATATCTATCACTTTCATTTGCATCACTTGGGTGAATCTTGTGTGTAAGTTCCAGACAGTGTCATCTCCACAAGAACAGTAGTTATCTTTGAATAATAGCCACTTCAAATTGGTAGCAAAAAAGACAAGAGGGTTTTTTGCAATTTTATTTTACCAGACAGAACTTGGGCTATCTAAACAAGACACCTGTTGAGTTGTCTGTCAACAAAATTAGGCTCCATGGTAGTCTCATGTGCTTCCAGAGCAATGTAAGATGCTATAATGTGTGAACTGGCCTTAGAGAGTTTGTTTCTGTTTATGATTTTACTGGAAATTTGTTGTACTCCCCTTATTCTCTGGATGCCCTCCTTGCTCTCTACAGTGTCTCCATGGTCCATGAAAACTTTTCAGCATTTACATAACTTCACTCATTTCATCCCTTGCTAAAATAAGATATGAGTGACCCAGTGGAGTATCGGTGTATAATCAGCTGCCATAAAACAATTGAGGGAACTATTCCCTTGCTCAATTATGTTAATAAGCCAGGAAGTAAAACTGAGCTCGATGCATTATAATTCCATGCTTGGCATAGCCCTTGCCTAGATTCCTGCACAGAGGGCATAAAGCAGGAGTGCTTTTTGTCCATTTTGCACATTAGTAAATAGCTAAAGTGACGGGTGACACAAGGTTCGGATGCTTCAGAGTCCCCCAAGTGCTAACATAGCACTTTAAAAGTTCCTTAACATCTGAACAGCAGCAGAGTTTTGCAAGTCCCATGCTGGCACATTAGCAATCCAAATAGCAGTCTTAAATCAGTCTCTTTAATCAAAATGCCTTTCAGAAAGTCTAACCTTGTTGGAAATTGACCCAGAGACATATGGCAGGAAAGCAGAAGATTAGCCATTAGAAATGAAAGGGGAAGGGGAAACAAAGTGGCTATTTTGGGCAGTAACTTTGATGCTGTTGAAGTTCTCAGCAGGATCATATCTAGGAGGTCAAAAATGTATAGCACAGTTTGATTCCAATGAACTTGATTAGCTGCAGTTTTCTAGAATAAGCATTTGATGCTATTCCTTGATTAATATGCTTGCTTCTCAAGTAGAAATTTATTACTAGAATTTACAGGGATCCCCAAACTTCCTAAGGTCCTATGCACCTCAGCACAATCTTCTTTGTATACATTATAATTTTAAATAAGACTGTGTCTCCGGTATTCAGTATAAGAAATTCTTCTTATTTCACCCATACCATGCTTTTCCAAAATAATAAAAATGTTATTTAATTTGAAGTCCAAAAGAAGGTAACAAAATCTTTGCAGTAGTAATTATGCATATTCTTGTACCAGCTGAAATTATTACTCATGGGCACGCGCACACATACATGGACCCAGACACAAATATATTTTATACTGTTCTTGCCAATTTCATGTGATTATGGGATAATAAGCTCTAATGAGGTTAAATGTCAGCAGTTTCTCTTCAGTACATACATATGCTAGTAGGTCTGTATCCTGATCTTCTAGTAATAGGAGAATCTTAATTAATGAGTTTGTAAAATGAATCATAGTCACAGTTAAAATTAATTGGCATTATTTTTCACAGTCTAATAAAGTCCAGGGATCAAATGCCAAGGAGTCTGAATCAATATTTTGCTCACAAATGTGATCCCAATCACACTTCATAAAACTACTGGAAATGATTGTTGTGCCAACATTGGGAAGACATTTACTACAGCCAAAATATTAATTAATTGTTTCAAACCCATTTCTGTCTGATAGTCCATGTAGATGAAGATGTTCTTCTAAGAAGAGAATATTCTTTATCATAAATTGGAGATCTTGCTGTCAAGTGTTGTTTTGTTATGTGAATATTTTCTCATTGGCCTGACACCAACTCCTATGGCATACAGGTAACTTGGGGTTGAGATCTTTGATATCTCTTGTACTGCTGCTACCTTAGTCACCCTGATTTTGGATTGCTGTACAAGGAGCTCTATGGCCAGAGATGGAAAGTTCAGCTTGCAGCGGCCAGGCTTTCTGTTTGCTTATTTGTTCCCTGCCTTCTATCAAGGAACAACTACCAAGGTAGCTAAACAACTAACAATATTAAATAACTGTTGACAGGCTGAAAACAAAAACAACTACAAATACACTTAATTTAAAGGAAGAACACGCACACAAGAACTCAGTGCATACTGGTTGCCTGAATTAAAAAAAAAAAAAATTCCTTAGAGGAAGAATAGTAAAGAAGGTGCAAGTTCTAATTTTCCTTGTCAAGAAGTTCAAAAGCTCCTAAGGTGCTATCAAAAAGTTCCTGTCACATTCCTTGCAATGTGCCTGAAAGAAGAAAATTAATATCAGGACAGACTTGTAAAGGAGAACACAGTAAAATAGCAGGAAGGGCTACAATTCTATTAATTTGACTGAATTTTATAGTTCAACACTGGTGAGAGAATAGCATCCACCATTTCACTCAAAGTCAAAAAACGTAGCTTAGCTGGTGAGAACAAACTGGCACATTCATCTCACATTTTCATTGGAAACAAAAGGTGACACTCAGTGAGGAATATTGGAGGTTGCTGTTCCCCCATCCAGGCATCTGTAACTTGAAAAAAAGAGTCTTCTTCTGCCTAATAGTTGGGCCAACTCTGCACTCTGGTTCTTTTATATATACTGGAATCCTTGTCCCTGGGCTTATTGTGTGCTTTTTACTGTATCCTGACAAAGAAATTCAGGAGGTGACAATTTTTTGGACTGGAGATGAATAAAGGGGAAAGTCTGACTTGGGAAGTTCGAAGGAAAGAACTAACCATAAGCTTCAGTACAAATCATAGATCCTTCACTTTGAAGAATAGGCTTGTACATATCTGACACAATGTCAGAAAACTTGCATAGATACAGTCAGCAGGAGTCAAGCTTGACTTGAGGAAATTGTTACTTTTACTAGGCAGAGGTACAGCAGTGGGCACCCAAAAGGCCGATGGCAGATTTCTCCCTGACACTG
Source organism: Python bivittatus (assembly GCF_059951505.1). Classification (NCBI taxonomy): domain Eukaryota; kingdom Metazoa; phylum Chordata; class Lepidosauria; order Squamata; family Pythonidae; genus Python; species Python bivittatus. Next base: position 2,690,376 of record NW_028277113.1, read on the forward strand.
GAGTTTTCCCCCTGCCATTTTTAATCATCAAGAATTATTCTGAATTTAAATAACAGTTGGTGTGAGTTTTGCTGTATGGGTTGCATATGCACTGGGAAAGTAAAAAGGAAGCCCCCTGGGCCAGTTTTAACTCTCTACAATGACTACCTTTTCTTGAGATTTAGTCCTTCTTAATATAGATCTTTGTTTCTGTTGTTATCAAAGGATTTTAAAAGGCATTACTGTAGCTGATGACCTTTCCTGCACTATGTTTTCCAACTTTCCATACATTCCAGTATATTTAGATACTTTTCCAGGGATATTTTTGGAATTTAACAGGACAATTCTCAGTAATAAATAACGCAAAAGTAATTTGCATTTGGTCTTTTGATTTTTTTTCTTTAAACTAATCTACCCAACCAACCTCTGACAGATTTCCCCAACCTCTGACAGATTTCCCCAACCTCCTCTTCAGTGCATTTATCTCAATATATGAAAAGTGCTGATAAATATTTATATTACTACAATTATTGCATTTTTTAATCAACACAGACAATTTGTGACTAGTACTCTTTTTAAAAATCTTTGGGAATTAAAACGATAATTGCAGAAGAAGATGATAGAGAGAGAATAATATTGATCTATAGAGGAGCCGAGTATGCTCTGGATTCTAAGAAATGAGGATAATTAAGGAGACAGGACAATTAGTCAAAACACTGATTTCCTAAATGTTTTTAATGTGGAGGTTAATGGAACTAAACATTAATTTTACACCATGTTGAAAAAAAATATAATGGAAACATTTCCATTTCATAAGCAAAATACTGCTTGTGAATCTGGCAAAATAAATCCTGGTATGCTGGGATTTGCTACAGTGTCCAAATGAGCAAGAAACATGCCCCTAGATGCATATACAGAGTACAGTGGCTAGTAGTAAAATGTTGGCCTATGGAATACCACCCAGCATACAAACCCTTTTCATGTAACACAACAGTGGGCTACCAGTAGTAGTAGTATCCATTACAATAGATTACATGCACCCCAAAGTTTTGAACTTCATCCAAGCAGCCCCCTGGGGGTGTCACAATGTTGGGTGACGGTGCCATTAAGTACCACCGAATCCGAATTTTGGATGTTTTAAGCATATTTGAAAGTTTTGCAGACACATCTGTGCTACTTATTCTCAGGCCTGTCTGATGCAGTGGCACTAGCCCTTCTTCTCCTCCTGAATTACAAAGAGGTGGTGGCTTCTACTACCATGCCGCCCTTATTCTGGCCACCACCATTGCATTAGCAGAAAGAAAGTGATGGTTGCATCATCCAGTGCCAGAATCATGCTTTCCACTGATCTGATCCCATCTCTTTTCTTTTTCTCTCAAGCTGCTTGCTTCCTTTCTCCTGATTTCTGCCATTTGCTCTTTTTATTTTCTTTTTCTTTCCCTCACTGCTTAAGTGACAGATTTTTCCTTGTCTGCATGGTATTCACCCTACTTCTTCTGTTTTATTTTTTTCCTCTGCCTGTACTTTCATAGATGATAAGCAGATATTGGGCTTATCAGACACCGTGTATATAAAAATTGCAGTCAGGTTTATCCCTTCCAAAAGCAGTTACAATCTGCCATTCTTACAACCAATAATTCCTTCATGCCTTTTAAGAAAAGGCATTCCCAGACGTGAGGAAGATTTCATTGAAACTCTGAATCGGGCTGGATATGGAGTAAGGGGAAGAAGTTTGTCCTTGGGGGTTATGAAAAGCTTAAGTCCATATTTTATAATAGTTGGGGACAAACATTGTCCACCAATGCTGGAAAAATAATCATAAAGCTGTCAGTCTTCTGCAATTCTGTGTTCCAAGTACTCTTCAGTCATGATGAGATATAAACTTCCATGGGTTATTTCAATAAATCTAGGTACTGTTCTTTTTAGTATTCTTTTTTATATATATAATTTATCAAATCAATTCTAACACTGGACAAACTGAAAAAACCTTTAAATGTAAGACACTGGGGTTTAAGTAACCCTGTAATTACTGTTTAAATTATTTAGTTACTCTTCATGTCTTACAGATGCTTGGCCCAGAAGCACTTGATGACTTCATTTCTTTTGAGGAAAGGGAACAGATTTTAGAAAATCTGTTTTTATAGTAGAGAAATACTAGTTTTGCTTAACATTGCCCCAAATAATATTATGGGTCAGTAATGCCTGGCAGGTTTACAAAAACCTGTCTTGAACCAAAACATTTTAAACATTTATTTTCTATTATAATTTTCTTGTTCTAACTTAAAACCCCAAGTATGTCTCCAAATATTTGAATGCAAACTGCAGCCTCAGGTCAAGAGTGGTCAGCCTTAACAGCAAGTGTCAATTAAAGGCTTTTAAATGATTACTTTTCCCTTTTATAGAAAGATCTCTGCAGAATGTATGATGAGGATTGCCACTTTGCAATCAGCTATTCTCAGCAGCTCAAAAGTTTTATGTTTTTAGTTGACTTATTCCATTCCTTTCTACTCTGGCAAATTTTTCATTAGAAATGAATGAACTATGCTTTCAGAGGTATTTGTGCCAATCCATAAGTACCAAATCAAAAACAGCATTTATGGCTTTCAGGAAGTTCTGAGACATGTATGTTCTAGGTCAAAGACAGAAAGAACAGTGATTTTTCTTTTTTATAATACATCATGATGCAGCTATCTCAGAACAGATTTCCAATTTTCTAATGGTGACCTCCTGAGCTATGACTTCAGTTTCCCTGTCACTATGGGAGGTTACCTGCTAATTTTGGGCTGCTTTACAATGTAATTAGTAAATAGAAAACCTAACTCCTCTCTCCCTCCCTCCCTCCCTCCCTCCCTCCCTCCCTCCCTCCCTCCCTCCCTCCCTCCCTCCCTTCCTTCCTTCCTTCCTTCCTTCCTTCCTTCCTTCCTTCCTTCCTTCCTTCCTTCCTTCCTTCCTTCCTTCCTTCCTTCCTTTTGATGAAATACAGATCCTAAGGTGAGACATCAAAGGAACAATTCCTACTCTGCATTCCTCAACAAGAAGTGAGGGAGAGAACAGCTTGCAAGAGACTGTGGGGTGCAGCACCTGACTCATCTAAAGACATGCAAACAGCAATTTTAACTCTTGGCCCATTAGAGATATCGGAGATGGAGAAAATAACTAACTTGGAATTGCTTGTTGCCTTAAAAGCTATCTCCTGTGACATACAGTACTATATAACTGCTGTTTCATTTAATTACTGAATTTTAGTAAGTGCAATTACTCTGAGGTTGGATTCCTTACATAAGAACATGGAAGTGTTAAATTGATAGTTACCAACTCTTATGAAAAAAAGGCTTAATCATCTAAAAAGTGAAGATAAACAATGTGTTTAAGATGTTGAAGATGTGTTGAAAGGGAATAAAAATATCCAAGATGAAAAGAGCCATATAAAGAGTCTGATACGTAGAAACCTTTTACGATTCTGAGTATTTTATTTATTTATTAATATGTCACGTTTATATAGTCGCCCACGTCACACAAAGCAACAATATATTCCTTATAATTCTGCTTGACAGTCTTTTTTATGGAAGCATTGTTATGTGAGGGGTTTTTTTTCTTTTTCTTTTTCCATTTCAGTTGGAATATAAACTGGAAATGGAAACTTGCTTACTTGGATAGGTTCCCTGGTTCTGCACAGGGAACCAATCATGTGGAGGTTTGATTTCCCAGATCTGCATATCATGTCAACATTTTATAGATTTATGACAAGGAGGATCTTTGGAATGGAAAGTAAAGAAAATAATTATTTTCCTGACCTGCCCTCTTTGAATAGTTCAGAAATGGAAGCTAACTAACAGGGCTTATTTAATAGCAAAACAGAAAGGGACAGAACATTTTTTTTTCCTTTACCCAACAATGTTTTTTTCTTTATCACTGGATTCTGAGGTGAAGAAAATAACTGATCTGGAATAAAGTTATCAGCAGCTTACAGAAAGAATGGCATTCAATTTGGACCTATTTATTATTTTTCAATATGTCTTTTTAGTGAAGGAAGAACCTCCCATCCTGCAGGAGGGGGAAATCCTCTGTATTATATTTTCAGAATGTTCCCTCCAGAAATCCATTTAGTTTAACTAGTTTTTCTTCCATTACTTTTATTATTTTATTTTTATATGTCCTTTTTATGTTATCTTAATATTTATTATAACATCTTTACATTTATAATCATCTAAGAAAATTATTTCTTATTATGTTAAAGGCCTTACATGCCCTTCTAAAAGGAAGTGGGTTTTTACTAAATTGGGTAACTTAAACTTGGAGCTGTTTCCTTATAAAATATTCATGTTCTCCCACAATAGAAAGATGATGATGATGATTTTTTAATTCAGAAGAAGGATACCATATATGAAATCTGTATACTACTAAAACTCTGATGTCTGTTTGATTGTAACCTTCAGTAGGGTGAACTGGTGGATCATAGGGCAACAATTTTTCATCCAAAGTACCTCAAATGGGCTAACTTACAGAATGAGTCCAAAATCTGGAACCCATCACTCCCATGGGATTAAAATTTGGAAAAGTTGTTGCTGCTTCAGTGTCGCCACACTGCGGAAGGAAGGAAGGAAGGAAGGAAGGAAGGAAGGAAGGAAGGAAGGAAGGAAGGAAGGAAGGAAGGAAGGAAGGAAGGAAGGAAGATTTCCAATGCTTCCTGCCAACTTCCCACAAGGAAAGTCAATGGGGAAACCAAAAGGAAGTTGGAAGTCACTCCTGCTCCCACTGCTTTTTTGCCCATCTGCAGTCATTCTGTTTCTCTGTTTAGGTAAGGAAATATCTTTGAAATGATGACCCAATGGATTGTCTGGTATATATTAATGGTGACTCAAAATCTGCTAGGGGTAAGATAAGCTACTATCAAGGCTTCTCAGGGCAAAGCACATAACCATTTGAATTAGGTAAACTAGCATGTGTATATTATACATACATACATACATACATACATACACATGTTCCACTATACAGCACAGATTAAAAGGGTATGATTAATGAAATTAAGCATTTTTTAAATAAAATGAATGCCTCAGAGATTAGCCATAAGCAGGCTACCTATATATCTCTACCATTTTCTCTTCAAGAAATAGCTGATGCTATTAAATCAATTAAAACAGGAAAGCTCCCAGTGCAGATTGTTCTCTTATTGACTACTATAAGACATTCATTGATGTACTCATTCCCAAGCTCTTGGAGGTCTATAATGATCTATTTGATGATGCTACAATTTTGACAGCAACTATGGCAGGAAGACTGCAAATTGTATTTTGATAATAACTTGAACTTGTAAAAAGGTGTCCGGCTTGGACATTATTAGACAATTAACTGATAACTTATCTATTCAATCAGATAAACTGGTTTCAACAATGGTTATTTTGTTACATGAGCTTTTGCTATGACTTCAAATTTTTAGAACATCCTTTGGATAAGTATGGATTTCCTTCTATTATTAATGATTGGATTAACAAGTGGCATTCTCATCAGTTTGCCAGGGTTGCCAAATTTCTTCACCCATCCAGATGCCTTGTGGATTCTTCTGATTTATTTTATCATTGGCGCCTTTGGCCTCTTTTGTTAAATAAATGGAGGATACTTCTGGTATTCATTTGGCTGGACTTAAACACAAATTATTATTACATTCTACATCTTAGCTATAACCTGTTATTTTCTTTTATTCTTTTGTAGGGATAAAACATTTTGGATTGTTAACTCAGATTAATGTTGATATAAATGGATGGTTAAGGATCCCTACAACACTATGGAGGAGAATAAATGTTAACATTCTTATAACCTTACAATTGATATATACACTTAGAGGGATTCCCACATGAATACCTGCCACACATTTTACATGGATTGACAAGACCCTGAGAAAGTTTTCTGATGGGCTGGACAAATCTCCAGTTGTTAAACAAAATGTAACTTACAACCTCCATATTTGGGGTGGGGGGAGGATTAACTTTCCCAATATTATCACTTGGCTTATATTTTGATATTTATTTCTTTGTGGAACTCATGTAATTTGTCTCAAAATCCATTATAAGCACAACTAGAAAGTTACCACTTTAACATCCTGTAGCTTAAAATGTCAAGACATATTTGGATCATGCTAGGAAGGAATTTTAAATTTGTTTTCTATTACCATAAGAAACTGACACTACAGTATAATCTTAGTTTGAAAAGTGTGGGTAAATTATCTCTCTTTTGAGTGGGAGGACATTTGTGTGGATCAGCTAATTGTTGATCAGTCTTTTGAAATATTTGAGGTGTTTCTAGAAAAATTTGGTATAACAAAAACTGTTGAATGGCAATATATAAAATTAAAACATCTCTTGACTGCCTGATTTGTTCTGGATGTATTGTCAGCATTGGAAATTATTCAACTTTTATTAGCACTGGGAATAGTTTTCAATGATTATAAATCTACAGTATATTTTTATAGAAAATTGAAGAGTATAATTAAGATAGACGTTGGCAGTAAGTAACAAATTTGGAATAGAATTAGAATATCCTATTTTAACAAATCAATAAGTTAATATTTTAAAGAATGTTAACTATATCTGTTAAGATCTAAAAATAAGATTAGTTCAAATATATATATATATATATATATATATATATATATATATATATATATAGTTGAACTAATCTTATAATGTTCTTGGACATCCCAGAGGATCTTTAGCAAGAATTGGGTGTGTTATCAATGGAAAGACTTTCATATGTCTGATTTTAAATCCTGATTTTGAATGTGTGCCTTTACTTTCTACTTATTGTTTTTTCATTGATTCAATTGGAAGACTGACCAATAAAAACCCATAAGTCAAGGTTTAATTTCCTATTTAAGAACTAAGGGCTCTTTTTTTTATAAAAATGTAGATCAATATGTTTATATTCTTCATTTTTATACTCTCATTTTTGGCATCTTGTTTTTGTTTCTTTTTTCTGTATAATAAAGCAATAAAAATAATGAAACTTCTCAGATCGCACATTCAAGCCAATATTGTTATTTATTGTAATAAAATTAAAGGTGTTCAGACAGCTACCACTACACAGTCTTCAAATTATTTTCAAATACATGACCAAATGTGGCAGACATTGCCTGCTTCAAATACTATATTAATTATAAGATGAAATAGTAAAAAGAATATTCTGAAATATCTCTTTTCCTACCCAAATCTGATCAAATCCTACTGGGAGCATTAAAAAATGAGAGGGCTTGCTTTACCTGACATTAGTAATTAATAATGCAATGTAGTGATATATTTAGCATACACTTCTCTTCCACAACTAACATTATCTACCAGGTTGAAACAAAAAGAAGAGTTGCAACGGTTATAGTCATATTCATATTAATGTCATAATATGCTGTTTATGTTTTAAAATGGACTCAGATCTCACATACCATTCTTCCAAGTAATACATATTTTACATTGTGGGATGCTGTTAATTGTCCTGATTCCCCCACCCCACCCCCAAGATATATTGTTTTACTGGGAAAGGAGCAGTTTCACTAAAGACATGAAAAAAAACGTAAACTATGTAATGCCTATATTTTCTGGCAGGTATCCTTTATTTATGGCTTTGGAGTAGGATATACTTCAGTCCAAAACAGAATTGATATTTTGAGTATTTTTCTTGGTTAATGATTAAGAGAGAATACAGAAGGTATTATGTAGAATTAATTAGGTTAGGCCATGTTATGCTAAAGGATGTCAATGGACAGATAATAACTGATTCAAAGAAGATTAACCAAGATGGAAGGAGTGTACTGAAATTCTTTACAGTAGAGATGTCAACATGTAAAGTATTTTAAAAGATATCCCCAAATTACAAGAACCTCTAGCACTAGAAGACCAAGTTAGGCCAGCATCTGGTCATTACCAAGTCAGGAGGCTGTAGGAACTGATGGAATATCCACACAAATATGGCAAGCAATGCAAGGGGAATCAATAAAGGTTCTAACCAACTCTGCCAGCAAATCTGGAGAATGACACAGTGGCTTTTCTGTGCTGGCACTGCTGCCTGCCAGCCAACAAGATAGCAAGCTGAATGCCGGCCACAGTCCAGAGATATGCAAACTTAGACAAAATTTTTAGAAGCAAAGAGTCCTTGTTATCTATAGCTAGAGACAGCAGCTGTAACATAGTCAAAGCTTGGCATGGGTTCAGACTACGAATCTGATAAACAAACAACAAATCCAAGGGAAAAGATGAGAAACATAGTAAGGTGGAATCCAGAGTTCAAAGCATGTATGACAAGGTAAACACAACAGAGCTAAGGCTTGAAAAGTTGTTCTCGGTGTTTTCTCTCCAGGAGTGAGGCCAATAATTAAGCCATGCTGAGCTACCACTCAGATGCACAGTTGAGGTACTTTACCCATTAGAATCTACTCTCCTGCCAGCCTGCTTCTTGGCCAGTCTGCCTGACCTGTGGAGCTCAGCCCTCTGTTGTTGTATCTTTAAAGCATGCCTTTGCTTGGGTCTGGGTGGGTGAACCACAGAGTCTGAGAGATTGTCAGTGTGTACAGGCAGGGAGTCCTGTGAGCTTGCTGGATCTGCCTCAGCCAGAGTGGAGTTACTGCTTCCACATTGCTGGAATAATCCCCTCATGGACTATTATCCCTAAAAGCTCCTGGTTCTACTTCCTCCCCCTCCTTATCAGAATATGAGTTCAGCGGGGCCCTAACAGTGGCCAACAATCATACAATATCCTTAACTTCAAATGCTAGCAAATTAATGCTTAGGATCACCCAACACAGATTAGAGCCCTACGTGGAAAGGGAGATGCCAGATGTTCAAGCTGGCTTTAGAAAAGGCTGAAGAACATGAGGTGTTATTGCTGATGCATTCTGGGTAATTGAGAAAGCCAAAGAATATAAAAAACAAGTAATATGTGCTTCATTGATAATAGAAAGGTCTTTGATTGTGTTGATCATGTCTAACTATGGAATGTGCTTAGAAAAATGGGAATCCCAGAATATCTCATTGTCCTCATGTAAAACCAATACATGTTAAGAAGCCATAGTATGGAAAGCATGTGGTGAAACAGACTGGCTCCAGGTTGGGAAAGGAATAAGACTAGGATACATTATCTCCCCTTATTTATTCAATTTATATGTGGAATAGGTGTTGAATGAAGCTGGACTGAAAGAAGGCGAGTGTATGATTTTAAAATTGGAGGAAGAAACATCAATAACCTATGCTATGCTGATGATACTATGACATTTGAAATGTAAACCATCTGCAAGCTCTAGTGAAGGAGCACAATGAAAAAAATGGGACTAAGATTAAATGTCAAGAAGACCGAGCTAATGACCAACAGGTATAGCAACCAGTCTTAGAACTGACAGTGAAGATATTGAAGTGATGAATAGCTTCTGCCTTTTAGGATTGACTATCAACAGTAAAGGAACCAGCAGTCAAGAAATACGCTGCAGACTAGTGTTTGGTAGAGTAACAATGAAGGCCTTGGAAAAGATATTCAGGTGTCTGTGCTTTTCTTTTTCTAAATTACATACATATCTTACAAATCATCACATTTGGCTATTTAATCTGTTCTTTCAAGCAAGTATTAACAGGTCTAACTAAGAAGAATTTATTCATAGTTATCGATTATAATGGAACACTTGAAACTGTGACTAATATACTGTAGTTATTAAGGTATATACTGTACCTACATGTACTAAATCCTATTTAACTAAATGCATTAGCTATAATGGGTATTTTTTTTTTTTAATCCGCACTCAATCATTACCGATTCTGCGGCGACTGCCTGGATGAGTCTCTGCAGTTTTCAAGGCAAGGTGTTTCGGAAGTGGTTTCCCATTGCCTTCTTCCTAGAGCAGAGCCCAGCTGTCGAGCGCAGGAGGCAGGGTTTCCGTTGCTTCGCGCCTTTTTCGGGTGTGTGCGGCTTCCGCGTTACCGGCAACTGATCCCGTCTCCTGTGCAAGCACCGCCAGCATTTTTCCTCCCACCGGGGTGAGAGTACCCATTTATCTACTCACGTAGGTTTTCGAGCTGCTGGGTTGGCAGGAGCTGGGGAGGAAGCAGGAGTTCACTCTGCTGTGCGGAGCTGGGCTCGAGCCGCTGAAGTGTCAACCATTTCTGGCTGGCAACTTTCAGCATCATTAAGCCGCTGTACCACCGCATCCCCTCAATGGCTATTTAACTCTAATATTAATTATACCATCAAGCTGCAACATCTAACTCAACGTGGTTTTTCTTCCAAAAAGCAATGTAGATATTGTCTTTTCTTTAATCAAAGAGGGTAGTTTATCCATAAAATCTCATTTAGCCTCCATCTATAAGTTCTAACTCTCCTCTTATAGGCTAAAGTTACTTGGTTATGAACTGAAAAAATCTTTGTCAATACCTTCATTTTGTTAACACATGTAACAAGATTTTTAGAAATCCAAAAGATCTATTCTTGCAAAAGAACTGTGTCTTTCAGAGAAATAAGTATATTATTTAGAATCACCATTTTTATGTCGCCATACATCCATAAGCTCAAAGGTGTCCATCATTTCAAAAATATTTTTAGTAATTTACCTTGTGTTGTTTTAATTCCTTTCACAGAGGTTCTGTCTTTTTATGGGCAGACCACTCTGTGCTAGTCTCCCATTAGACACTAATTTTCATATGACAAGTCTATTAATTTTTCCATAAGCTCTTTATAAAATACAGCCTTATTTTCATTTGGGGCATACATTCCCAATATCATGATCTTAGTTTCATTCAGATTAACTTCAACCCACATGTATCTGCCATGGTCATTAGTCAATATCAAATTTGGTTGTAACTGTAGGTTTATGTACAAAACAACTCCATTTTTTCTTATTTGTCCCTGCCGAAATAAATTCTTGACCCAAATTTTTATAAATCAAATATCTTTGTTCTTTTTTATATGCATTTCCTGTAGACAAATTATATCTTGCTTGAATTTTTTTCAAATAATGTAATAGCTTTTTTTTTCTTTTTTTTTTTTGTGAGTGTTTGCCCCATTTATATTCCATGTTAGGCATTTAAAATCCATGTTGTAAACTTTGAAAAGTCTATACCTGTAGCATCCAATGTGGTAGTTTGTTCCTCAGTTTTTTGCTGTATTTGCTGCATAGCTCCTTCTTTTTGATCCACTTGCCTCACCTCCAATTCCTCTTTAAACTTTTCAAGGAAGTCTCTTGTCCTTTGGATTGAGTTAAGTTGGAACCTCTGCTGCTTAAAAGTTAACATCACTCCTTCCAATTTATCCCAACAAAATGGTATATTTTTCTGTTTGAGTTTGTCAGTCAAAAATATGTTGCCTTTTCTCTTATGCATTATTCTGATAGGTATTTCTCTGAGCACAATTACTTCTGAATGATTAATCCTCAGCTTAGTATTAAAATGTTGTTGAAGAACCTAGTCTTTTGCCTTCTTCCTAACAAAGTGCACAAGTAAATCTCTTGGTACATTTCTTAATTTTGTATAATTTGTATTAATTCTGTACACCTTGTCCACTTCAGCATCCATATCTTCTTCATCCCATTCCAAAAATTTTGTTAAAGATTCAACAACCCTCTCTCTAATGTCTTCACCAGGTTCCTCTGGAGCAGCTCTCAGTCTCAAACAAAAATCTATTGCTCTTTATTTCAGTACTTCCACATTATCTAAATCTTTTTCCATTTCTCAAGTTTATTTCTTAAAATTTTTAAATTTTTCAAAATTTCATTTCATCTTTAATTTGTTTAACCTCTCCACTCATTTGTATTATAGATTCTTCAAATTTTTATTCATCTTTTCTCCTATATTTGCAAAACTTTCCTCCATTCTCCCTTCAAGTGTAGCCAGATGTCTCTTAACAGATTCAGTTACTGATGCCCTCACTGATGCTGTAACATTCTTCCCCAGTTCTTCAAACAACCTTTGCAACATCTTTGGCGTAATCTCCTTTTCTGTCATTTGCTCGGTTAACAATCCTCTCCTCCCTTCAGTGATTTTTGCTGCTTTTCTGGTAGTAGCCATTTCTCTTCTTTAATTTATAATCCAGAAGGGAGAAGTGAAAAGTAAAAAAGAGGCTTTTCCCCCTTTCTCTATATCCTTAACTCTTTAACCCCATTAGGCACTCTGTAGTTCCATATTCACATGATCTTTCACAATTTTCCCTTATCGCTTTGTTTAATGAAACCAACCAATCATCCTTTTTAGCAAGTTTAAATAGCCCTCGTTCCCACAGAGATATGTATTATTTATTTCATTAATTCAAAAGTACTTTAAGGTAAACAATATTTCAAAATTGACTGTCCCCTTAATCTGTTTTAAACTTTCTTAATTCTTGGCAAACTTTGTGCTTTTAATTATTTTTAAATCCTTGTAATTGTTTCTTTACTTTTTACTTTAATCTAGGTCAAAGGATTACTCACTAGGTAGTTTAGTTGCTGTGCTGCTTGGAAGATCTCTGTACTTTTAAAATTGTTATAATCCAAATGTGTGCTAGAAAATGGAGTTGTGGGTGAACCCAGTGTCCTTAAGCAGGCTCCTCATGAGACTGTGAGCTTGGTATTTCTTCCGTGGCTCCCACCACTCTACTCATGAGTCCCCTGCAGGGTTCTTCAAGCTGCTACAGGTTTCCTCATGAGGAGCTGACTTCTGGAGGACAAGTGAGTGATTTGACTTGTTCTTGTCCAGAGAAGCTCTGCTTGCCCAGTCTTGCTGTCCAGTCACCAGTCTCCACCTCAGCATTTCTCTGCTGTACATAGACATGTTAGTCCACCATTTTTTTCACCCAGAAGTTCCTCTTTTCAGGTTCAACAAGTTATAATTGACATAAATGGTTGTTTCTTAATTGTCATTGGTAAAGTTTGTGATAAAACTATATTTTTGATCAATATTTATAATCCCAAGATAGATTCTCCCACAATGTTCCATGAGTATTTTTGTCAGTTAAACAATATCTGTTGAGGCCATATTATTGTAGCAACAGATTTTAATGAGATATTGAATCCTGAATTAGATATGAATAGTGTACAACACCTGTAAAAGACAGTCAAACTAAATACACACACACACACACACACACACACACACACTAGGGAAAGATTGTTATGGAGAAGATCTATTTATATGATCACTAGGAGCCGAAAACAACTTGATGGCACATAATCAAATAAGAACTACAATTAGATCATACATGGATGAATTAAAATGGATTGATCCCTGGGGTTATATCCCAAACAGAGCATACTTTTATTCAGTGGTGCATCAGAATTTATTTACACTTGATTATTTTTTTGATTTCTTCAATATTATTTTAACAAATTCAGCTGTGTATAACTGACATCTCTTATATATCAGATCATATCCCAATCAGTTTTAAATATATAACTATTATGTTTACTAAGAAATCTGGAAGCTGATATTTTAATGTCCCTCTACTGAATAACAGTGAATTTATAAAATTCTGAGATACTGCAATACTTTGAATATAAAATGGGAATGGCTAGATTCTTAATTTTACTTGGATGTATGTAGCAAGCCTGACAACTTCCTTAATGAAGATATAGAGGGTTTTTTAAAGCTAAAATTGACCTTTTACAGTTGTATTTTTCCCAACAATTATTACTCATTCCTTTGACAATGGATAAGATAAAAAAAGTGATTTTGAATATACCCAAACCTGGTAAAGATCATATGTTATGTATTATCAACTCATTTCATCAAATAATGTAGATATTAACATTATAACTGCTATTTTAAGGAACAGACTTCAACAAATAATCTCTTCAGTGCTTAAGAATGATGAAGTGGGTTTTATCAAAACTAGACATGAATCAGATAATATTCAGCTTATAGCAGATTTGACTGATGTGAATAAATGTGAAGAAAAGGCACTATTCTATTGCTTAATGAGGAAAATATTACCATAGCCAAATTTGGATTTCCAAAAGATTTTGTAAAATGGGTCCAGATTCTCTGTAAGTCCCCTAAACCTAGACATTCTAGACATTTTCAGTTTTAGAGACATCTACATTATTAAACAGGATCATAAAATCCTGTGACACCAAATACCTCACAAATCAAATTGATTTATTATATATAATAATATATAACACTTGATTATTTTTTGATTTCTTCAATATTATTTTAACAAATTCAGATGTGTATAACTGACACCTCTTATATATCAGATCATATCCCAATCAGTTTTAAATATATAACTATCATATAACTATGTTTACTAAGATTATATATATATAATATAAACAGTTATGAAACATATGCATTTTATTTTTAAACCTCAAAAACCTTCCAAACGCCACAAAAACCTTCCAAATGCCACAAAACACACCACAAGCCTCACCGAATGTCTCCTTGCTACCGCGATCTCGCCCACAGATTTTGTATATATATATATAAAATATATATACACACACACATACATACAGTGGTACCTCTACTTACGAACGCCCCTACTTACGAAATTTTCGAGATATGACCAGCTCCAGCCCCAAAAATTTACCTCTACTTATTAACTTGCCTCTACTTACGAACCGGATCCGTGGCCATTTTCCCTGCTGCCATCGGTCGCGGCTTCCTGTGGGCGAGATTGCGGTAGCAAGGAGACATTCGGTGAGGCTTGTGGTGTGTTTTGTGGCGTTTGGAAGGTTTTTGTGGCGTTTGGAAGGTTTTTGAGGTTTAAAAATAAAATGCATATGTTTCAGAACTGTTTAGCCATATTTACATTGAACCTTATGGGAGAAATTTACCTCGGGGTGCGACCAAATTCGGAGGGCAGATTAGCCGTATTTACATTGAACCTTATGGGGAAATTTGCCTCGTGGTGCGACCAAATTCGGAGGGTGGAACGGATTAACCGTATTTACATTGAACCTTATGGGAAAATTTACCTCGACTTGAGACCAACTCGAGTTGCAACCAGAGTCACGGAATGGATTAAGTTCGTAACTAGAGGTACCACTGTGTGTGTGTGTGTGTGTGTGTGTGTGTATTCATTATCGATAAATCAATCTGATAAACAAACTCTAAAAACAGAATGGAATAAGGAACTGGAAACCCCATTTTGCTTAAACAATGGGAAAATGTCTTAACCTCAACACTGAGAATATAATTAGACATAGAGTAGGGTTTATACATCAGAAAATTATATTTCAGACTTATGACTGCACTGAATTTGTACAGGAAAGGAATGAATTAATCATCTTGTTACTGAAGATGTAACAAGAATAACACTTCATTAAACCATATGTTTTTGTAATGTCCTCAAGTTAATATGTTCCTGGAAGAAGTAATTACATGTATTAATTTGAATCTGAAACAAAGTTTAATATCAATAGAGGTGAATATGTGTAGCTCAGGGTTGAACTGTGGAGTCCTTGGGGTTCTCTGAGCTTGGTTCTTTTCTTACAAACGTTTCATTACCTGGCCAGGTAACATCTTCAGTGCTAAAATGGGATGGGCTTGCTCTCTATTTATATACTATGGCATTCTGCGCCGGTGCTGGTGGGGTGGGGTGGGGGTTGTTTTGCTCTTCTGGCAGTTCCTTGATTAGCATATGTTTACTGCTTGATTGTGTGCCTGGTGGTAACCTCTGCTTATTTGGATGATGATTGCTGGTGAGGTGATCTTCTGGTCTTTTGTCTCTTTTGAATAGTATGTAGATGCTGTTAATCTCTATGTGTCTGTTGATTGCTGCCTTGTCTGAATACCAAGCTTCCAAGAATTCCCTTGCATTTTTGGATTTAGCTTGGTCTAAAATGCTGACAGTTTCCCAGTTAAAACTGTGTCTCAGTCTGTCCATGTGTTGTGAGATTAAGTCTTCTGACTGCTAGCTGGTGCTCATAGATGCGCTCTGCCAGTCTTCTGCCTGTCTGTTCTACATAGTGTTTGTTACAGTCCTTACACTGTATGTTGTATATGACTCCTGTTTTTTTCTTCTTGTGCTACTGGGTCTTTTGGTTTACTTAAGATATTTTGGAGGGCTTTAGTTGGTTTGTGTGCTACAGAGATGCCATGTGATTATAATAGTCTGTTAGTGGTTTTGGAGAGGTTTCTGATATATGGCAGTGTGATCCTTTTCATAGCATGTGTTGATTGTGTTGTAGTAAGCTGAGTGGTCAGACACTTTTTGATAAAGTTGCGTGGATATCCATTTTGTTGAAAGATGTTGTATAGGTGGTCTTTTTCCTTTTTATGCTGTTCTGGGTTGCTGCAATGCATTTGTGCTCACTTGAATAATGTTCTTACACAACTCCTCTTGTGGGAGGTTGGGTTGTTACTTTGGTAATGGAGTACTTGATTGGTGTGGGTTGTCTTCTGATAAACTTGGGTTTCTAATTTACTGTTGTTTCCTCTGCTGATGAGGAAACTAGCAGTCAGAAGACATGATGAAAACTCCTTAATCTCACAACACATGGACAGACTGAGACACAGTTTTAAATGGGAAACTGTCAGCATTTTAGACCAAGCTAAATCCAAAAATGCAAGAGAATTCTTGGAAGCTTGGTATTCAGACAAGGCAGCAGTCAACAGACACATAGAGATAAACAACATCTACATACTATTCAAAAGAGACAAAAGACCAGAAGATCACCTCACCAGCAATCATCACCCAGATAAGCAAAGGTTACCACCAGGCACACAATCAAGCAGCAAACATATGCTAATCAAGGAACTACCAGAGGAGCAAAACAACCCCCACCCCCACCAGCACTGGCAAGGTATGCCACAGAATATAAATAGAGAGCAAACCCCATCCCATTCTAGCACTGAAGATGTTACCTAGCCAGGTAATGAAACATTTACAAGAACAGGACCAAGCTCAGAGAACCCCAAGGACTCCACAAATGGAGCTCTTCCAGAATGAAACTCCAAAAGTTTTCAGATGCCTTACTAAGAATCATTGTCTTATTCCACGCAAATAACTCTGCATCAATTCTGTCCCCTTCTTTCTTTGAAAGGCTTCAAACAATGTTCCATTATAAATCCACTTTCTGACAGCAGTCTCATAGCTATTAAGCTGTTTTTGTTGAATAGAGGTAGTCCTTGGGTTACAACGGCAATTGAGACTTGGAATTACCCACGCTAAGCAGTACAATCATAAAGTGCAGAGTCACATGACTGCATTGCTTAGTGATGCCAGTCCTGGGACTCCTGGTTGCCATCATAACCCCAAGACACATGGGTTATTAAGCAGGAAATGGTA
The DNA here is from genome assembly GCF_059951505.1 of Python bivittatus. NCBI lineage: Eukaryota > Metazoa > Chordata > Lepidosauria > Squamata > Pythonidae > Python > Python bivittatus. The sequence continues at coordinate 2,707,581 of NW_028277113.1, forward strand.
GGAGTCCCAGATAAGGAGTGCAGGGGTGCTGTGGGGGATGGTTGGGTGCTGCAGAAGGTGGGGGGAGACTGAGGGAGGCCCTGGGAGGGCTAGTGCAAGCCACACATGAGTTGGGGGAAGCTGGGGGGAGAGTTGGCACAGGCCGTGCGTGGGTGGGGTAGATGCTGTGGGTGGGAGAAAAAGTGGGAGCAACTTACCGGAGCAACTTGCAACCTTCCCTGCCAGCTTCCCCATTGACTTTGTTTGTGGGAAGCCAGCAGGGAAGGTCACAAATGGCAATCATAGGACCTTGGCTCCCTGCAACATTGTAATCATGAGCTAGGGACCAGAGCACCCAGATTACAATCACGTGACCACAAGAATGCTTCAACAGCCAGAACTTTGAGGACCAGTCATATGTCCATTTTTTCAGCAAATCAATGGATGTAAGCCAAGGACCACCTGAAATGAGAAAGGTCTGCTCTAGAAAACAAATCCAAGACAGCTCATCACAAAATTGGTAGCTACAATAATGTGAAATAATAATGGTGGTGAAATCTATAATTGTGAATAATTCTATCTGAAAAAAGTAGAACATAGGTGAAAGACAGAGATACTTATTTCACATAGCTTATATTACAAATTTGGGGAAACAAAACAGAAATAAGCAGTGCTAGTAAATATTCTACTACTATTACTTAATTTTGTTTACAGCTGCTAAGAATTCATTGTTGAAAGATGACAGTGTTGATGCCACACATTAATTCAGAATTATTGGATCAAGTCACTTTTGAAAAGCATAAGATACATCCTTTACAAATCTATTTGTTTACTATACTGACAAAATATGACTGAGCAGTTCAGATGCCAAGACAAAATATTAATTCAAGATACTCAAGTAATGAAATAAGAGTTTAAGGAAATATAATAACTATCAAGAAGAATCCAATTATAGACATGGATTTATGACTTGAATCCAATTTCTGAAAAGATATGGCAACACTATTAGTAACCATGAAATATGGAACAGCTGAATATACAAAAGCAGCACGAGTACAACAATGGTTCAGGAGCTAACATAATGATGTATTGCTTATTCAGTAACAGGTCCATAATCCAAAAGGCTACAACAGCATGTTAATATGTTCAGCTTTTTGTTAAATAGAGGAGTCGCTGATATGAGTAGCCATAATTACTACTGAATATATTTTATTTTAGGTTTATACACTGGGAAGCTGCTCCCCAATCATATATATTACTAGACAACCCATTGGGTCATTGTTTCAGAGATATTTCCTTACCTAAACAGAGAAACAGAATGACCAAGGGCAAAAAAACAGTGAGAGTATGAGTGACTTGCAATTGGCTGTTGGCTTCCCCATTGACTTTGCTTGTGGGAAGCTGTCAGGGAGCATCAGAAATATTCCTCCCTCCCTCCCTCACCCCCCTCATCCAGCCCTACCAACAAGCATCCAAGTTACTCCCTCATCCTTCCCTCAACACCCACAGCTGTTAAGAGATTTCAAATGTCTACCTCAGTTCCAAAGCAGCCAATCACCACTTGCCGCCAGCTGATTGGGCACAGGGGACAGAGGGAGGTGGGAAAGAGGTCAGGTATATGCTCATGACAATCACATGACATGGGCTGACCATGGCAGTGCAGCAGCACGGTAGTGCTGAAGCAGTCACAAATTCCCCAAATTTCAATCCCAGGGGAGTAGTGAGTCCTGGATTTTAGATGCATTCTGTAAATTAGTCTATCTGAGGTACCTTGGTTCAAAAATTGTTGCCCTATAATGCACTGTTTCACCCAGTTGAAGGTTACAGAAATGAATTTTAGTAGTACATAGATTTCACCATATATTGGATAAACCTCCAATTTCTAATGCTTGCATTGGCTGCTAAAAATGGAAAATCTGGCAAGCCATAAAACAAGTCTGTAGTTCCAGTTATTTTCTTTTCTTTTACCTTTTTATTTTTTAAGACAACAAGGGTGCTTAGAATTATTTCTGAGATGAAGTGATTAGATTTGTATTTTCTTGACTAAGGTATGAATTACATTTTTGTACATCCCAAATATATCTCAAATCCATATTCTGAGAAGAAATACATTTACAAATATCTCATCTGAATCATGCAACTGAAATAATGAATGAGTTTAAAGGAGAATTTAACTTTACATTGTTGATCCTGGTCAAGATTAAAGGTCTTTGGCTGTTGCTATATTCCTACTAGAAGCTGAACACAGTAAATCTCCTAAATGAAGCTTCTTTTTAGTAGACCTGGTCTGAATTTGATAAAATTCTAGACTAAATCTGGTGGCACTGTCAGCTTAACTGTTAGAACTGACAAAGCTAACTGGTTATGACTTCAAGACAAGGGCAGACATTAGCTTTCGAGTTTAGATAATTAGTGAAAATCACACTAAGAAAACTGTTTCATGTATCCATTGTTTTTAGCATACTCAACTTTATTGTTGCTTTATTTCACATTTTATTTTTCTTTTACTCAATACCTACCCAATAGGTAGCATGTGCTATGAATAGTAGTTCCATGAGATTTCTCCTTGTTGTAACCAGTAATTCATAAATCATAAATATTTCACCATTATTCTTGTATAATTTGCATAATTATATAATGTTGGATTAATGACAAAATATATTTCAATTTAAAAACATTTTAATTAAAACATGTGGTGTCAGCTGAATACCACATGGTGTCGTTTTGGCATTATATGTTGTTCTTCATGACTAATACACAGATATATCGCCTGAATGAATAAAATCATTTTAAAAGAATAGAAAATAGTGTCCTTACTTCCTCAAGTATTTAATATATAATATATTATATAATATATTTCATATAGCTTTTCTGGGACACACTGACTGCAGATTGGTACAGTCATTTTTCGTTGTTATTCTTTTATTAATGGAGAGTTAAGATTATACTGGATTGCATAAGATTGTGGCTTTGTAATTCACAGACTCACAATGATCTTGCCCTATATAATGAAGACTCTTGCTGGGATTAGACTCATTTTCCAAAATCACACACAGGATATGTGTGTGTGAGTGTGTGTGTGTGTGTGTGTGAGAGAGAGAGAGAGAGAGAGAGAGATTAAAGAGTAGGAGGGAAAAAACCATTCTACAGTTGAGGCAGGTTGGTGTATTGACTGTGGTCAGCAACAGGCAAAGCAAATGATTGTAATATTGTGGTCATCCAATGTAGTCAAGATGTGCTGTCCAAGACAGGAGCCAGTATTTCTTAGGCCAGAGATGGCAGTTATGCAAACAAACAACAACCTCTTGGCTTAAGGCCATCAAGAACTGCACCACCACTCTATTAATTTGTAGGAAGAGTGAGAGAAGGAAACAAGAAGTTTAAATTACTGAGAGTATAAAAGTCATTTTCACACTATCAGTAGTAGTGGGTAATAAAGCTGCCAGGTTTCCTGACCAGGTTTCCATTATAATTCACTGATATCCTGATGCTACATGGCTTAGGTTGGCTGCTTGGCTTGACTTGGCACTAGACTCACAGAGTTATCTTAATTATTACTACAGACAAGAATGAAGCCTTACAAACAGCTGATTGTCCACTGCTAATAAAAAATTAACAAGTTAATAAAGTGAGTTACCAAGTTAATGAATCTATAATAGAAAGGAGTGGCTGGAAAAAGAGACATGAAAAGAACTGAGAAGAATAGAAATGCAATCAGAAGATAAGTTTAAGAGAACAACCCTTGAGAAAGCGTGGCTCCTGGCTTCAGGATTTTAAGAGGAGCTCATAAAGGCCACAGCTAGCTCACTAACCATAGTTATTCTGAATCCCTAATTCCAAGTAAGAAGGTTTAAAACACCAAAATAGTTCCTATGATAACATATGGTGTGGAACTATGGGGATTCATTAATTCTCCCTTATTGGAACAAATATCTTGGGGATGGATAAATCCACTCCACCCTCTTTAACAACTGGCCTCTAACAAGTTTCTTCATACCTGGGCTGCCCAAATTACCAACACAATTTTAGTATGGATTTAGTATGGATTCTCTTTCCAATCTGTAGTTCAAAGAGGCCTGAAGGTCAAGAAAAAAATTAAACAAAGGGTCCTGGATGTCACTGCCCCAAAATGACATTGCAACTCTTAAATGTGCTAAGTCTCTGAAATGGCCGGTGCAACATCAGTCAAATTTTCACACAGGAGTGTTTAAAAATTCATATGCCTCAACACTTTAAAAAAACTTTTTCTAGAGCACAATTTGAACAGCTTGATTCCATGTAAGGTATGGGCAGTTTCATAGAGTTCCATTTGCAGAAAAACTGTACTTATATGTGTATACATCTTCATATATTGGCACATCCAGAACAAAATGTCATATTTTTTTTGTGGGAAATGAACCTGCATATTACTAGGAAAACTGACTCTTTTACATCAAAGACTATCCAGAAGAGGACATAATTTTTAGAACAGATTGGTGTTGATTGCAATGGTGATGAAATTTTATGAATTTCTGATTGGGGAATTTATATTCCCTACTTCTGTTTTAGTATGTATTATTTTATTGCTTATTGATATGGTCAAATGTCTAATCAATAAAATGCTTGCTTGCTTGCTTTCTACAATAGCAATGGCCATATTTTCTACAATAGCAATGGCCATGTTTGGATACCCTGCTGTAGATGATTTTACAAAGCACTTAAAATGTGAATGTTTCCAACTAGTAGTAACTATTTCATATTTTGGCTGGTGTGGGTCTTCCGGGCTGTGTGGCCGTGGTCTTGAAGTTTTGTTTCCTAACGTTTCACCAGCACCTGTGGCCGGCATCTTCAGAGTGCAGGAGCACAGACAGGAGCAGTTCTCTCTGTGCCCAGGGTGATGTGACCCTTTTGTGGGTATTTATAGAGATCTGAGGGGGGGGAAGGGGAGGATTGGGGGTGTGTGTGGGGGGGTTGGGTTACTGAGTGGCTGCTTGTTTTGGTGTCAGCATCTGTGTGTATCTTCCTGGGGATTAGGCAGGGTTTTTTCTTCTATTGAATTGTTAACGAGGGGCTGCTGGGGGTGATTAGCAAGTTCATTGTGTGAACTGTTCACATTTCATATTTTGTCTAAAAATTTAGGTTTTCACATTTGAAACACCAGGAGCACTTGCTTGTAATGTAGATAGATTTTTCTATCTTTTGTGGGATGTCATCAGGTGATTAAAAGGTTCCATATCATCCAACATCATTTAACTGCATCTTTTCAAATAGACTTCAAGCAGCTTTTCAAATGGATTTCAAGTTGCATTAAACATATTGTTTATATTTTGCAAAACCTATGGTATTAAGTGTGTTTTCTTTCTGTGTACTTTTGGTAAACATTGTATTAGGTAGTCAAGTGATGAAACAAACACAAAAACCCTGTTTATTCATATATTTATTTCATAAATCAAGAAAGATAACTGAACCATGAAAAAGTAGGGCAAGCTCAGACTCAGCTCTGCACCTGCCATTTTCACGGCCGTATCTGTGTACTTGTTTCTTATGTAATCTGAAGGACACAAAGTAGGAGAGGGTTATATGTTGCTCCCCAGTGTTTTTTTTATTGCAATTCTTAACAATTTGGTCATTGGACATACAGGTGAGGGTTTATGGAAGATGAGATTCAGTAACATATGTAAGGTTACATTTAGCGCATCCCTGACATAAAAAAATAAAGATGAATCAAGGAAGCAGTTGTAACTTTGCTATGAATGTGGGCATAGGCTTTTTGTCATGTCTTTTTACTGATCATTGATCAATAGATTCTACCTGATCATTTATTGATTAGAGACAGGAGTACATTCCTCTGCTAGTTTACTGAAATTTCTAGTAGAACTAAGTCCATTGAGTCTGCGAGAATTGTGTCATATAGAAGCAATGAGATTTGATCAGTGATAACAATAGACCAACGCACTATATGTTTGAAGCAAATATCTTCATATATTTAAAAACTGGCTCCCAGCCAGTGATTGCTTTGCCAACCAATCTGTTCCCAGGACCTGGAGTCTGTACATGGAACCTCAGAATCTGATCCGGAAGAAGCAATATGGTTGAACAGGGAATTGCTATGTTTTATGGTGTGCCTGGTCATTAGAATTTTTAAATAGAAAATGCTTCTCTCCTGACATGTCATAAAGCTGATAATTCCACTCAGCATCACACACAATATTGTTGGACTACTTCACATCTGTTTCTACAGTATTCCTAAAATGCCTTCCTCAAACTGCAGTGCATCAACATTGTTCACAATTGTCACATTCAACTGTCAGGCTGTCAGCAGCTACAATCAAAACGAGGTCTGAGAATTGGAATTTCAATTGCAAAATGGTCTTCAGTAATTAATATAATTAAATAGCAAGAGAACAATGTAATTGCCAGCAGGAATGTATTGTTTGTCCAGATGAATCATTTTCTCTTTACTGTTTAATTGATGTGACTTTAGCTTTAGCTATGCTGCAATTAGCAAGCCGTGCTTCTGATGGAGCAGATTCAGAGCAAGGGAAAGAAGCAAGCTGAGTTGCTGGGTTGCTTTCTTAAATAATAACTTTATTTAAGTCCTGCTCAGTTACTTTGGGAGATGGGTACAAGCATGGAATAACCCGGAAATGCTTAAAATGCAGTCTCCCTTATCTGATTCTTATGCCTTAGCCCTTTGACTTTATTATTTCTGATTCAGAATACAAGTTGAGAATTGCCATCAATTTCCACTGTGTGCGTGGAAAGAAACAAATACAGTCATGTGAAAAAGAAAGTACACCGTCTTTGAGTTCTATGGTTTTACGTATCAGGACATAATAAAAATCATCTGGTCCTTAGCAATTCTCAAAATTACGGAAATACAACCTCAGATGAACAACAATACATGACATATTATACCATGTCATCATTTATTTTACAAAAAGAAAGCCAAAATGGAGAAGCCATGTGTGAAAAACTAAGTACACCCTTACTGCTTCCATAGGTATGAAGAGGCTAAATAGGTGCCAGGTGCAGCTAATCAAATGTCCTTGATCAATTGATCATCAGCAAGTATGACTACCTCTATAAAAGCTGAAGTTTTAGGAGTTTGCTGGTCTTGAGCATTGAGATGTGTGTTAACACAATGCCAGAGAGTAAAGACATCAGCAATGATCTTAGAGAAGCAATTGTTGCTGCCCATCAATCTGGGAAGGGTTCTAAGGCCATTTCCAAACAATTGAAAGTCCATCATTCTACAGTGAGGAAGATTATTCCCAAGTGGAAAACATTCAGGACAGTCTCCAATCTTCCCAGAAGTGGACGTCCCAGAAAATTCACCCCAAGGTCAGACCGTGCAATGCTCAGAGAAATTGCAAAAAATCCAACAGTTACATCTCAGACTCTACAGGCCTCAGTTAGCATGTTAAATGTTAAAGTTCATGACAGTACAATTAGAACATGACTGAACAAGTATGGTTTGTTTGGAAGGGTTGCCAGGAGAAAGCCTCTTCTCTCTAAAAAGAACATGGCAGCATGGATTAGGTTTGCAAAGTTGCATCTGAACAAATAACAAGACTTCTGGACTTCCTTTGGACAGATGAGACCAAAATGGAGATGTTTGGCCATAATGTACAGTGCCATGTTTGGCAAAAACCAAACACAACATATCAGCACAAACATCTCATACCAACCGTCAAGCATGGTGGTGGAGGGGTGGTGATTTGGGCTTGTTTTGCAGCCACAGGACCTGGGCACCTTGCAGTCACTGAATCGACCATGAACTCCTCTGTATACCAAAGTATTCTAGAGTCAAATGTGAGGCCATCTGTCCAACAGCTAAAGCTTGACCAACATTGGTTCATGCAACGGGACAGTGATCCCAAGCACACGGGCAAATCTACCACAGAATGGCTGAAAAAGAAAAGAATCAAGGTGTTGCAATGGCCCAGTCAAAGTCCAGACCTCAACCCAATTGAAATGCTATGGTGGGACCTCAAGAGAGCTGTGCATAAACAAATGCCCGCAAACCCCAATGAACTGAAGCAATGTTGTAAAGAAGAGTGGGCCAAAATTCCTCCACAATGATGTGAGAGTAATAAAGTCATACAGAAAACAATTACTTCAAGTTATTGCTGCTAAGGGTGGTTCTACAAGTGATTGAATCATAAGGTGTACTTAGTTTTTCACACATGGCTTCTCCATTTTGGCTTTCTTTTTGTAAAGTAAACGATGACATATAATATGTCATGTGTTGTTCATCTGAGGTTGTATTTCCCTACTTTTGAGAACTGCTAAGGATCAGATGATTTTTGTTATGTTCTGATACATAAAACCATAGAACTCAAAGAGGGTGTACTTTCTTCTTTAACGACTGTATGTTACCTTCAACCCAGGTTCAGAGCATGAATACAATCATCCAGTTTGCTTCCCTATTAAAGTAACATACTGCTACTTTATCATATCTTACTGGTCTATTCTGCTTAAATGGGTAACTGATTTATTTCTAGTTTACTCATAATTTTTGATATTCAAGGATCTCTTATTTCTTTTAAGGTGATCTTGCAGACATTTATCTAATAAAAGGGTGAGGGATCTATGGCCCTCTATATTACAAAATGTCAGCTTGAATCAGCTTCAGCCAGCATGAATAATGGTGAATGATGCTTTGTAGTTCAGCAATATGTGGGAAGCCACAGGTTCTTCATTCTACCTCTTGTAAAGCCACCTAGTGACAGCCATCTTGCAACATTAGTCCCATTCGGGCCTTCCATCAGCTTGATCAGTGATCAGCTTTCCAAACGAATCCACAAACTAGTTTCCGTGTGAACGGAACATCTGCATTTTAAAAATTCCAGCTCACATGGAAGCTGACACATACAAAGTTGTTTGTGCAAACATCTTTCTTTGGCAGAGATTCATACTGAACATGCAGATGCCTACAGATGCCTACAGGAAAGCAGCATCATTTTAGTAATGTTGATGGGGTTGAGACTTACCAGAGGACAGAGTGCTCCAGTTTATCAAATGCCTGAACAAGACTTTCGTATTCAGTGAAGAAGACTGTCTAGCTTCCCTTTCCTATCGGAGTAGTGAAGTTCAGAGTTACAAAATAACACTGAAGGTTGTGGGCTGAGGATAGACATAAGAATCATAATGGATCACAATGGATCATTCCTTATATATTGGTTTCAGACCAACTGAGGCATGATTAAAGGATTATTCCAAAGTGTTTTATCTTGACATCATGTTTGCATGCCACAAAAGGAATTCAAGAGATTTATCAGGTATGTGATATTTAAATATAGTACTTATACATACCTAGACTGGTATTAAAACAATGAGGTTAGTATTAGCCATGCTGGGAAACTGCATGCTCAGTTCTTGCAAAGGATTTTTTAAAATATAGTCAATAGCCAAACTTGATTGGTCTCTTTCTCTCTCTCTCTGTTTACTGTCTGTTGTATGGCACATCTATTCATCTTCTCTGAATAGAACCGGCCACATGGACCTATTTGCACCTCCATCCCTAAATTATTCTCAAGTTAATACATTATTCTAAAAGGACAAGCTTTCCTCTTTGTTTTAAATCTGAAAAATGCACTGGGATTACCATTGGAAACAGGTAAAAATGAAGCAACCTGTATTCAAATATTTAAAAAATATATATTTAAGGATGGTATCATATTGAGGGAACCATCTTCTGAAGTTGTTTTGAAACAATCAACCTAAGGCACTCATTAATATCTTTTTCTCATGTTACAAATGCATCAAAACAGCCATAGAAAGCTATAAAGAAATTGTGAAAACTATAAAAGCATCCAAATGTATATAGTAAAAATACTAAATTGGTTTTTCTAGAATGTTGTCTGAAGATATTCTTCTTTTCATTGCCTTGATAAAGAAAGGCTAAAAAATCCTATTGCTTCCTGGCCATGGATTGGGAAAAGAAAAAACAAACAAACAGGTAAGGCAATTTTCTTTCTATCATAAATGATCTATATGTTTCATTATTCTGTGATCCTTGAATCCTCAGGCAAAGGTTCAGTGGTACAAAATATGTTATCTAGATCCTGAAACAAAATAGAGATATGGACAACATTCTCAAAGGAGTATGATCCCCTCCTCCCAAATCAATCAATCAATCAATCAATCAATCAATCAATCAATCAATCAATCAATCTAACCTTCTGCTGTTCCAGGACTGCCAAAATGGGATATGTTGAATTCATACCTAATAAGAACAGGGTGCATGTGTTCATGTGTGTATTAAAAAAAAAAAAAAAAGTTGACACAGCCTCCAATGACTTAACACCTATCTAGACAGAATAAGTCATTTTTGTTTTCAGTGGCTGCCATGCCAAAGCACACTTCAGCATGTTTCTGGATTGCCTCAACACCTTTGTCACTATAACTTTATGTAGTGCTTATAGTGTGAAGACAGACAGTGGATGTCAACTCAACTCTAAGTAGAGTCTCTTCATTCTATGGATGGAAAAGAAGAAAGCATTTTTTAAAAAAAATTTTATGGGACAAATCTTCTATGTTTGCTTTGTGAAAATATTTCTGTTTATTGACTTGGCACACCAAATGACCAGAATAGTTTACAGAATTGGAGAAAATCTAGGATATTTAGAATTATTTTCATTTTTCAAAGCTTTCGTGCAAGACTCTTTAGGTACCACTGGAAATTGATCCTTTTGTGTGTAGATCCAAATTCTGAAACTAGCTGCTTGAAGACTCTGATTCCCAACTGTAAACATATACTTTTCTTACCTGCTTGCCTTTTGATGGGGTTGGGGGGGGGGAGATGAGGGGGAGAGGTGCACCACTGTGAAAGAAATGAAAGTTATTTATATATTTTTGGTGATTTAAACCAAACACTGCTGTAAACCAATTATGGACCACATTACGTCAGATATGGTTCCCTATCTGTCAAATAATTATTGAATAATTGATCACATGGAACAATTATGCCTTGTTACAACAGAAATTATCAAGCAATAAATAAATAGGGATGAATTTATTGCATGTAAAACCTTGATCACGTATGAAAAAGCTTTTCTTTTTATTTTGTCCACCATCCTGTGTCTCACTGATTTCCTGATAACCATGGAAATCCCATACACTGGACATAAAGACAGTAATCATTTGAAATTCAGAAATATGCTACCTGTGAAATTGGAACCATTATATAACTATCATAACTGGTAGCCAAAATTAACTCTCTCTGTCATGTATGTGTCAGAACTTCTTTGAAGCTATTTGAGATGATGCTCGTTGATCACGTGTTGTGGTAACAACATATATTCAGCTATACAGCATAGGAAGAAATACTTAATTTCAATTACAAACCTAATGTTAACTTGGCAACAATAATATCAACCTGATGGATCCTGATTATCAACTCCAATCTGATATAATTGGCAGATTTTGAAATTCCAACTTCATTAGACAGCTATTACCAGTCAATGTACATAATGCTCAGCTAAGTAGGCAAATGTATTGATTAGTATAGCAGTTTCAGCAGTTGATAGCTGAAATCAAAATTTGAAAGCTACTTCTTCCAACAACCAAATGATGGGTGGACTGAGTGTTTGGATAAAGGATTTAACTGGTTCATATTGAGTTGCTCTAATACTTACCTCATAATCTTGAGTTCAGAAAGACAACCTGCTATGTTGTTATTGTTGGGTGCACAGTCAGCCAGATGTTTAGTCTGGATTTGCCACTTTTATCCACCTATTGAGTCCTTCCCAAGGACCTGGGATAGGCAGATGTTGTTGTTTGATGGTGTTAATGCTATCATTGCAGAATGAAAGCTGTTCCAAATAAAGTTGCCTTTTGCAATTGACTGATGATTTTGTCAATGCCAATGGTCTTCAAGAGGTTTTGGGATTGTACCCAAGGCACCTATTACTATTGGTAATATCTTTGCTTTCTTTAGCCACAGTCATTCTACTTCTATTTGCAGATCTTTGTATTTTGTGTTTTCTCCTGTTCTTTCTGTTCTATTCTGCTGTCTCCAAGTATTGCAATGTTCACTATCCAGACTTTTTTGTCTTATAACAATTGTTAAATCTGGGATGTTTTGGAGCAGATGCTTGTCTGTTTGAATTCTAAAGTCCCAGAGCACTTTAGCTTCTTCATTTTCTATTACTTGTCTTTTCTGTAGTCCCACCAATTCTTGCTTGCAGGCGAATGGTATTTCTTGCAGATTTTCCAACGCACCATTGTTGCTACTTTGTCATGCCATTGTTTGGAGTCAGTCTGTGTGATTTTCTTTCAGCAGCTAACTAGGTGGTCTGTGCTTGATATCAAAGATGGTTGGAAAATTAATAAGCTTAAGAAAGGCTCCAAGCATGCACATACCCAGAAGCACATATACTACATAGAATATGTTGGTTTTTCAAGAGCACTGATCCAGTGGAAGATTAAAAAGTAAATTTCAAAGATATACTGTATGTTGGTGCAGAAGTCTGAATTTAACATTCTCAGATAAGAAAGCTAACAGACCCAGATGATGTTTGTGATTATTTATAAAAATGTTTGTATTCTGTAAGGGCTAGATTGACACAGTGCTCAAAGCCAGTGTTTCCCAAATTTTGCAACTTTCAGATATGTGGATTTCAACACCTAGAATTCTCAGAAATGCCCATGCTAGTTGGGGAATTCTGGGAACTGAAGCTGACATATCTAGAGTACACCCAGGTTGGGAAACACTGCTCCAAACCCAAAGCAAAGACAGCTTTCTAATTATGCACAATGTATGATACACAATGTATTTGTATACAAACGGTGACATAAAGACAAGACTTGTGAGAATCTAATTTTTTAGCAACCACAAGAAACAATATCATTGACAAATACGTCTACATTTTAGAAGACTGTGATATTGCAGTTGAATCTCATTTGTATGATATCACAAAGAGCCAATAGCTGCCTTGGCCGGGTGTGCCTCATCAGCAGCAGGAGGAAGAAGACAGCGAAGGTCAGTGGGATCAGGCAGGGGATGGTAGGGGTAGGCAGAAGCACCTAATGACCACAACTGGGACCACCGGAACTGCCATTGCTAAGTAACACCATCACGTGATGTTTCACCGAACGACTGTTTTGCTTAGCAATGGAAATTCCGGTCCCAATTAGGGTTGTTAAGTGAAGACTACCCGTACTGCATTTGACTCTCCTAAATACTTCAACTATATTTTTGGTATGTGTTTTTCTTAGCTTTTATATCAATTTATACAAACATTATACATATTTCTTTCATTTATGTATCTATAGGTCTGTGGTTGTAATTCCCAGTTACATTAGTCAACGGGTTAACAGACCAGTCTAGAAGAAATGGTATGTGGTGATTAATCCTCGATGAGAATGATCCAGTAAAACTTATGCACTTATTATTTGTAAAGTAAATGCAAACTTATAAATAAAAAGAGCCAATTAGCCCTGAAAAATGGCAGCTTTGCCAATATAGGATGGTGTATATCTCTGCCATTATTATGTCTGTACAGTATTGGCCATTGGGCTTTATGAAATCATTAGGAACAGTGGTCGCCACACTGAACCCTTAACAGATCTTTATGATTAATGCATACTATATTTTGAAGACAGGAATAAAATGGAGTTGCTTTGTTTCCTGATTTAGACAACTTCATTTTACTAGAAGTAGAGATGGAAATTACTAAGACAAGATTGGCTCCAATACTTCTTAAATTGTGTAGCCTAAGGAAGGGAATCCACAACACCACATATTTTCTTATGATGAATTTTCCCTGAAAAGCAGAATTCTTTGGTTGGGAATCATGACACTTACATTTCAGACTAATTTTACTTAGTTATTTACTTAATCTTCTTTTATATGAAAAAAATGGATACATTTAGTATTAGGATTTGCATTAATCGATATAGGGATTAATATCAACTAGTATCTTTCTATTCACATATTTGATCTAGCAATAGTTTATGCTAATACAGAAGGGATCATTATTTTAGTTGAATTCCTCTTCACCCTCCCACACTGTTTTTCCCCACCCACCCCCCAGTGGATCTTGTTCTGGAATACTGTGTATTGTTCTGCGTGCCTGCAGATGTCTCTTCCACTGAAATATTTGGAGTATATCCTATTTTATAGCAAAGGAAAGATTTATGTGGCAAGAAGAACTCTGCATTGCCTTCTAATTCCCATTTTCTCTTGTTTCACTAGGGAAAAAAAAAAGCTTTACTCAGAATTTACTCTGGTGCAATCAAAGACAACAAATTTTGCAGTGACACTTTTTCTGTCTCTAGTTGATTCCATTATCAACGAGCAGAAGAGTCTTCCTTTCCAATCAGTTATTATAACACATTTTGAAAGTGCTATAAAAAGTGTCATTAATTTCAATCTTCAGCAATGTGACAGTGACACTGTTTCCAGTCTCCTAATTTGCAAAAAGAAGATTGTGGGAGAGGAAATTTTATTTGGCTTCTTCCATAATCTTCACTTTTACTAGTTTTTGCTATCAATTCATTTTTTTCTACCAGTGAAGTCGCTATCAAAATCAACACACTTTCTGCCCACAGTTGTTGTTTTTTTAAATTCTGATACCATATTTTAAAATTGTTATTTGAAACTCTAAATGAAAGCCTTAATGCATCATCACTTTTGATGATGTTAACAAGTAAAGCACAAATAACTAGGTATTTCATAATTATTCTTACAAGTCTTACATGAAAAGCATAGGAAAAATCCAGATGTACTAAACAGAAGGAATATGTAGTACATCTTTTTAAAAAATATTTCATACTAAAATAGTGAGATTATTTAATAGTCAGGCCAATGACAGAATTGCAGCAGGGTGAAATGCCTGGCTGGAGGGAAGCAGTTGGGTCTGGGCCAAGGTCAATATTTTTTTCTTATTGAAGGGAGATGACTTTGCGCAAGATCAAGAGCACATAGGCAGAAAAGAGGAAATGCTATATAATGGCAACAGTCCAAGGAAGTCAGTTACAACAAGAATGGAAATAGTTAGGTTTAATGGTAAGAGTAACATGGGAGTCAAAGAATCTTGGTGTGTCCCTATCTGTTGAGAAATGTACCAAGAATAGGAGTGGAATGTTTTACAAGTGCATTTGGAACCATGAAGAAGGTCCCCTTAGTGACCTTGTATATGCTCTCTAGGAAAAACATACCACTTACCAGTGGACATGCTAAAATGGTTACCACATGACCTAATCATAGGCACTGATTTGCCCATTTGTGGAAGGCTGGTTGCTGGAAAAGATGGCACAAGCTAAGCAGGCAGAGAAAAAGGAGGAAGAGATGAAAGAATCACACTAAATTCTTCCTTTTCATCCTGACCTGTTTGGGGATAGTAAGCCTCCTTGGAAAAGTAAAGAGTTGAGACAAGCAGATAAGGCTAGAGGGAAAGACTGCAGTCAAAGATGGGAGATATAGGGTTCATACAGAGGAAAGACTCTACATTGAAAAAAAAAATGTAGGCAAGCTATATACCGGATATGAGAATAGACAAGATGAAAAGGCCTATTTTTGTGGAAAAGGAAGATATTTTATACAAGTATAAAAGATGACCTCATCAAAACAGAAACATTGGAGCAAATTGTAGTTCCACAGAAGTTTAGGGTGGAGCTGCTAAAGTTAGTACATGAAAGCTCCTGGGCAGGACATATGGGTAGAGACTGAATCCTAAGACAACTATAGGATAGATTTTATTGACCAGGAATCACAATAGAGGTAAAAATGTTTTGTAGATCTTGTCCAGAGTATCAATATAATAGACTGAAAGGAACAGACAATAAGGCTCCTGTAGAAAGGAATCCCATAGTGCCAGTCCCCTTCTTTAGAGTAGCTATGGATATTGTAGAAACTTTACCTAAAACAACCAAGAGGCATCAATACGTTTTAGTACTTTGCACCCATGCAAGTCATTATTCTGAAGTTGTACCTTTAAAAAAACAATGGCAAAAGCCATTGCCACAGAAATGATTAAAATATTTAGCAGGGTAGGGATCCCCAATGAAATTTTAACAATCCAAGGAGCAAATTTTCAATTATCATTACTTAAGCATCTATATGAGGATGTAGGGATGGTAGTGGTTCACATCATCCCCAGACATAAGGTTTTACAGAAGAAGTAAATCAAACTCTGAAAAGAATGTTCCAAAAATATGCAGGTGAGGATCCTAGACGTTAGGACTTATGGCTACCTTATCTGTAATTTGCTTACAGGGAGGTTCCACAGACATCCACTAGATTTATTCCATTTGAGTGGCTGTATGGGAGATGACCTAGAGAGATCCGAGATGTTATAAAGGAACAATAGATTGGAAAGGTGGAAGGCACCTTTTGGAACATAGTAGAGTATATTTTGACCCAATAGTAAAAGCTAGATAAGCACAAACAGTGGGCATAAGAGAATTTTGCAAAAGCTAAATAGAAACACAAGTGGTTATATGATAGGGTCACTAAGCGGAAAAGTTTTCAAGTGTGAAAAAAGAGTGTGTGAATCCTTCCTAGCAAAGAACGCAAGTTCCAAGCTAAATGGCAAAGTCCATATAAGATAGTAAGCAAAGCAGGATCAGTAAATCATAGCACTTACATGGGGAAAGGCAGGCCAGAGTTGTACTATGTTAACCTATTGAGTAAGTGGGTGAATACGGGACAAAACACTTTAAATTAAACTAGTTGGAAAGCAGATGAAATTACACCACCTTTCTTTTCCAAGTCAGAATCAGAAACATAAAACTTAAGCAAGATACAGGCTATTCCAGAATTACACCACAACCTGAAGCAGGATTTACAAAACATGCCTATAAAATTTCCTAGAACTGGAATCCACTACACTGATTAAACATTGGATAGACACAAGAGATTCTAAACTCATGTGCAAGCTTCGCTTCAGTATTCCAGAGAGTATAAGAGACATAGTAGATAAAAAAGTGCAGTCAATGCTTAATTTAAGATTGATAGAGCCATTTTATAGCAAGTGGACACCACACAAACACACTAAGCCATAATCTACACTTTACAAATAAAATGGCTGTGGCCATACAATATGGGTAAGCCAAATGAAATAAACAATGTGTTTGTGAATCCTACCAATAAGGAAAATACCATTAAAAGGAATTATATTAAACTGTAGTTCAAAAGCCTAGAAGATAAACCATTGGCATTAACTAATAAATAGCATACTGAAGGGTTTTAATACTGAGCTTGTGAAATTTCTAAGGAATTTCATCTTTACATAAATTTTAATTTTTTAATCTTACCATAATGCCACTGTAAAACCTTCTTTACTTTAGAAATAAAGTTGAGGCATTCCTGGAGGGTGCTTTGGAAAACTAACTGTACAGTAACAAAGACAGGTCACCAAAGCATGTTGTGACAGAACAGATAATTTCAAATGCTTGAAAATAGGAGAACTGAAGGAGCAAGGGGCAGGCACAGAATTCGAATGAGACATGTAGTCAACAAGACAGGTTAAGGTCATAGAGATGTTTTAAAGATAGGGACAAAGATCTGTGCTGGATACAGGAGAGATTAGAAAGTCAGCATTAGGATCTGGAGAGAGCTGCCACCTTTACAAGCAGAAAAGGAAAAGAAATTGGGCATAGATGACAGGCACCTGTATTTTATAATCCGCAGATACAGCAGGGTGCTGCCAGTTTGTTAAACATTGTGCTTTTAGATTATTGGGGCTGATTGACACCCAACCATAGTCTGAGCTTTGGGAGAGGAATGGTGATAAAGATGGCTGCTGAGCCACATGAAGTGCGACCATCAGATATTATGGCTTCATTTGATTTGGGCTGAATTTATAAGAATGATTTAGGGGTAATTATTTCCTAGGAGTATCCTATTTCTGTATCACATATAAACAGCAATTATAATATTGCTTTTATAATATTTCTTCTTTGTAATGTAATCCTAAATGTATCCAAATGGCATGCCTCATTATGCTCTTTTCCAGTAGGTTTTCTGAAAATGACATTGCTGATCCCCATATAGCTACCATAGTAAGATCATGAATTACCACGATCAAATGAACTGGATATAAATGGTTATCCTCCAAACCTTTAATTCTGCTGCAGAATTACTTGTATCTTAAGACTGTATAATTTCCTAGGTAAATTATATGGAATGTATTTTCTTCCATAAGGTTACCCCCATCCCCAACCCATAGCTTAAAAAAGAGAGTGGTATCATCATGCTTTATTTTGTAAGGGTCTTCTCTTGTAGAGATTGGAGGAAGTGTATTCCAATTCAACAAAATATATGAGACATACAACAAGCAGAGAGGAAGACCAATAGCAAAACATGCCGAAGAGAAGTCCTTCAATTTCCTGCTTTGAAAAAGCCACATGAATAACTCAGTACAAATTTTCAGGAGAGTGTTCTAAGGAGAAGCATAGTATTTGAAGGAGAAGGAGAAGGAGAAGGAGAAGGAGAAGGAGAAGGAGAAGGAGAAGGAGAAGGAGAAGGAGAAGGGGAAGGAGAAGATTTTCAACTAGCATAAATACTTTTTGCAGTGTTGAAAATATACAGTGCTAGTTATTTGCCTCAGGACTTGTAATGTAGCAGTAAAACACAAGTTTTCTATGCAAAAGGACTCAGATATAATTTCTGGCATTTCCAGATAGGAAAGGAAAGTATCCCCATCAGTCAGTATAAATACTGTAATAGAGGGACTAATGATCCTACTTGGAAAAAAGTACTTTGATCTCATGTTTTGATTTTATTTCTGTATTACTATGTTCATTTCTGTATGTTTCCTCCATATACAGTATTAATACATTCTAACGTCCTGAATTTTCTAAGATGTTTGCAAACTAGAAAATAGGATGAAAGACTGAAATAATCCCCTGCTCTAAATAAAAATCAAGTATATGTGTTTTGAAAATTACAAGTGATTTAAACTTATGTATGGATGAAGACATATTGTCTATAGGAATGTGGAGGAAGTCCTGAGGGAGAAGAGTAAAACCCAGATAATCCCTTCCCCCACTTCTCCTCCTCTTCCTCGTTTTTCTTCCATTTCCTTTCATGCACCAATAGCTTTGCAATAAAATGAAAACAATTATACCAGGAAAGGCATAATGAAAATAAGATGAGTTCAAAAACCTATTAGCACTTGCTTCTTTTTATGATATCAAACTGTTTGCATAGATTTGATATGTGTTTGGACTCAACTATTCATAATATGAAAAAAAAAGACATCTGATGCCTTTATTATAGAAAATATGTTTTGTCAATGTTGTATGTGTGTGTGTGTGTGTGTGAGAGAGAGAGAGAGACAAAGAGAAAGGGAGGGGGAGAGAGAAATGTTATGTTGTATATGACAAGGTGCTATCAATCAAACTTTTATTGACAAGGTGCTATTAAAATCATTTGAAGAAGGGTGGTCAATTATACATGCAATTTAAAAAAAACAGATTTTTGATGAATTTACATTAGCAAACAAGCTGGGAAGTAGTGAGATTAAAAGCAGTTTTTTCCTCTGTCTCATGGTTCATCTTCTCGTTTTTCTCTTTCTTGGTTAAAAATAAAGTAGAAGAACACTGTGTCAGTATACAATGTAGTACAGTTGCTATCCAAAGTCTGTTTCAAAACATTCCACATAATATCTGGTTCCATCCGATTTCACTGCTTGCACATCAAGAGCAACAAGGTCATTTTCCCAACTTCAGCTTCTCTTCCCCTGGTACATTCTTATTCTTAGCAAAGCCAACCAAAGTGTGATGGTCAACAAATGTATGAAGTGTCAGGTTCGGTCAGCATGGGGCTTCGGGGAAGCTCGCAGCCAGACCACGCGAACTCCACCGGCGATAGCTAGCGAGGAAAAGAGGAACTGAAAGCGCCGCTAATTAATGGGCCACCTGCGCCCAGCCAAACAGGAAAACTGCAGCGGAAGCTTTAACTATACACTGATAACGGCGCGAGCCAACAATGAACGGGGCCGCAGGCAGCGAAACAAGATCGCAACGCAGCACAGAACCCTCGGGCTTGCACGTAACGGGGAGGGACCAACCCAAGCCGGAGGGGGACTGTCAATCAACGACAATGGACCCTGACCGAACCTGCCATCATGGACAATCAAGAGGGATTATTGGGGGGCCGATAATCCGCAGCGGTAACGCGATCGCGGGGCGGAAAAAAGCATGGGAAAGGGGGAATATAACAAGTGATGCAATTGTACCAAGCCAGTCCTGGCTTTGCTTGTGACTGCTACGCTACGCATGAGTAAACCTCTTTTGTGAACCACACGTGTCATGAGAGTTTCTCTGTCGAATGGGGCAAACCTTACATAAAGCCAGGACTCACCGTTAGCGCTACCCGGTACCACCAAGGAGCGTTTCTCTTTCTAATACAGGCATGACCAGCGACGAGGAATCCGTGGGTCAGCTGGCGCACGAGGAACCCAGGCTCGAGGAGGGACGGTCAGAGCCACCCGGAAGCGACGGGACAGCGACCAGGACCAGGTACCCTCCAAACGAGCGGTGGTCGATGTGCGTGAACCAAGGGCCAGACAGCTCAGGCGTCACGATGACCCGAGGTTCGGGGCCCCGGAACCACGAGTGGGACGAGAAGCTCGCCCGACTAGAGGAGAGGGTCGAGCGGCGCCTAGACGCCATGGAGGCGATGCTCCAGACCTTGCTACAGAGAGTGGGACCATCAGCGGTGAGCGATGGCGCGAGCAACAGGGGTGGCAGTCCGGCACCCCAGCCGGCACCGCCCATGATGCCCCGGTCGGTGGACCGACGGGCGGCGGATGCCTTGAGACTTCGAGGCATCACCAGGAAGTTCTCAGGGGACCCTGAACAGCTACCACATTTTTTGACGCACGTTAGGGGGTTCATGCAGAGGGGTGGTCACCTATTCGCTAGGGACGAGGATAGGGTATCCTACGTGGCCGAGCTGTTAGACAGCCAAGCGGCTAGCTGGGTGATCGGACTATACGACGCCAACGCGGCGGAACTGCAGAGTTTCCCGGACTTCATGCAGGCGCTCCGGGACAGATTCGAGGACACATTGAGCGCCAAGCGGGCTGAGGACGACATCCTGCAGTTCAGACAGCGGGATAAGTCAGTATCGGAGTACGCCCTGGAGTTCCAGAGGTTGGTAGAGAAGCTCATGGACTGGCCGGAGTCCCTAAGGGTGCAGTATTTTAAGAGGGGGCTCAATCCAGAGATCCTGGAGCGGGCACTGGGACGGGACGACCCGTCCACAGTGAAAGATTGGATCTGGCTGGCCGGGACGGCGGAATCGGCATGGCGGCAGATTCAACAAAGCGCGAGGCGACGGGAACAGACAAGGGACCAGCCGAGGGAGAGACCCCCAGAGGAAAGGCGGAGCAGTCGGCGGCAGTCCACCGGGGGGCGAGAGGCAACCAGAACCCCGAACCTGTGCTTCCGGTGCGGAGGCAGAGGCCACCGAGTGGCGCAGTGCCCGACGGAGCGGGAAGGAGCCTCACCACGGCCCGAAGTCAAGCTCCCGCGTGCTACCGGGAAAAGGGCCGGCGACCGACCGTGGAAGGGTGCAGTGGCGGCGGTGACCGAGAGAGGACGGCGGGGGTGGTCGACCCCGGAGACGGCGTCCTCCGGGGAGGACTCGGAGCCGGCGGGAAACGAGGCGCGCTCGCACTGAACGGCATCCCAGTGCGAGCAGGGGAACCGAGGCGCGCGGACCCAATCGGAGATGAGGACTGCCCTCCGTTCCGGGTGAGGATACACATCCAGGGGGTGAGATCCGGAGGGAAGGCACAGCTGCGGGCGCTGCTGGATTCAGGCTGCACCCACTGCTTGATGCACCCAGCTGTGGTCTCGGGACTCGGACTACAGCTGAGGCGCCTCCGGGAGCCTATTGCATTCAGCCAGCTAGACAGCACGCTGGCGGGGGGGGGCCAGCTCAGTATTACACCGAGCCGGTCCAGATGACGATCGGGAGCCACCGGGAAGAACTAAGATTTGTGGTGGTCCCGGTGGCCGACTACGCGGTGGTGCTCGGCTTGGCGTGGCTGCGGCGACGGAACCCACGGGTCGACTGGACAGCGGAGGCAGTGTGATTCGGGGTCGACAGACCGGTGAAGTGCGAGAGCAGAGGGGACCGGGCCGTGGCAACGAGCACGACCGCAACCACAGATGGACAAGTGGAGGATTCGAGGCACAGGGAGGCGGGGCGAGAGCAGACGGAGCCTGAGACCCGGGCGGCAACAGCAGCAGCAGCAGCGCCGGGACCCCGGAGACTCGCAACGATCCCGAGGCATGGAGAGGCAGCGGCGACTGGCGGAACAACTGCAAAGCGAGAGACAAAGTCCGGGGAACCCACGACGGGCGGCGGAATCCCGAGGCAATATCGAGACCTGGTGGCGGCGTTCGGGGAGAAGGAGTCCGACCAGCTCCCTCCACACCGACCCAGTGATTGCGCCATCGAGTTAGAGCCAGGAGCAACGCTGCCTAAACCGAAAATGTACTCCCTGTCAAGGAGGGAGATGGGGGCTCTGCGGGAGTTCATAGACAAGAACCTAGCGCGGGGATTCATCCAACCCGCGAAGTCACCATTAGCGACCCCGGTACTATTCCGGGAGAAGAAGGATGGCTCGCTCCGGATGTGCGTGGACTACCGGGGGCTGAACGCAATCAGCACCGAGTACAAATACCCCCTCCCCCTGATGAAGGACTTAATGTCGCACCTATCTAAGGGGAGGGTGTTCACAAAACTGGACTTGCGCGAAGCTTACTTTAGGGTCAGGATCCGCGCTAAGGATGAGTGGAAAACGGCGTTCAACACGCCGCTCGGAAGCTACCAGTTTTCCGTGATGCCATTCGGATTAAAAGGGGCCCCGGGGGTGTTTATGCAGCTAATAAACGAGGTGCTGCATGACCTACTCTACCGGGGCGTCCTGGTCTACCTGGACGACATCCTCATCTACACCGAAACCCTGGCGGAGCACGTGAGCCTGGTGCGAACGGTGCTCCAGAGACTGCTGAAGGCGCAGCTGTACGCGAAGCTATCAAAATGCGAGTTTCATCGGGAGCAGCTGGACTACCTCGGCTACCGAATATCCAGTCGGGGAATTGAGATGGACCCGGCGAAAGTAAAGGATGTTCTGGGCTGGGAAGCGCCGCGAACCCGGAGGCAACTTCAAAGCTTCTTAGGGTTTGCGAACTTCTATAGACAGTTTATCCCGAACTTTGCCCAAATCGCTCTCCCCCTAACAGACCTGCTAAAAACCAAGGGCACTGGGAAACCCCCCAAGCCCAGCATGACACTTGCGTGGACTGCAGAATGCCAGGGGGCATTTGAGGAGCTAAAACGGCGGTTCACAGCGGAGCCGATCCTGCGCCATCCCGACCCAGATCGGCAGTTTATCATCTAAGTAGATGCGTCAGATGTGGCAACAGGGGCAGTCCTGCTCCAGCCCAGTCCGGAGGGGACCATCCACCCATGCGCCTACGCCTCCCGCAAATTCACAGAGACGGAGAGGAGGTGGATGGTGTGGGAGAAAGAGGCGTACACCATCAAGTGGGCACTAGCCACATGGAGGCATCTATTGGAGGGGGCAGCTGAACCATTCGAGGTGTGGACAGACCACAAGAACCTCGAGGCCCTGAAGGCCCCGCGTAAGCTATCCCCCAAACAGGCGCGGTGGTCCCAATACTTCGGGAGGTTCAGGTTCACCCTAAAACACATCCCCGGGAAGCGCAACTTCCTAGCAGATGGGTTGTCTCGCATGCCCCAGCACGCCAGCCTACGAGAGGAGATCGTGGACTCCATCATCCCTGCCAGCAGGCTGGCTGCAAAGGCGGTGACCCGGAGCCAGACCAAGGGGGAGCGACGGGACGCGGCGCCTGAAGTAAGGCAACGGTTCGCGGAGGCGGCGGAGCGGGACGCTTGGCTCAAGCAAAACCGAGAAGTGCTAACCAGCCAAGAGGGTTTGTGGTGGCATGAAGGGAAGTTGTACGTGCCCGAGGGGTGCCGACGGGAGGTCATGGAAAGAGCCCATGAAAGCCGGAACGCGGGGCATTACGGCTTCGTGAAGATGCTCCACTTAATTCGGCGGCAGTTCTGGTGGCCAACGCTCCGTAAGGACGTGGAGGCATACTCGGGGGGTTGCCCGGTGTGCGCGACGGCGAAAGGGGCCAAAGGCAAGCCTAGAGGGTTACTCCAGTCGGTAGCGGAGCCCGACGGCCCATGGCAAGAGATCGCCATGGATTTCATAGTAGAGCTCCCGGAGAGTAAGGGGAAGACCGCTATTTGGGTGGTTACGGACTTATTCTCCAAACAAGCGCACTTTGTAGCGTGCCGGCGAGTCCCCACGGCAGAGGGGTTGGCGAGGCTGTTCGTGTAACATATTTACCGGCTCCACGGCGCGCCCCAACGGGTCGTCAGCGATCGGGGTGCTAACTTCATCGCGCGGTTCTGGAGGGAGTTCCTGAAGCGGGTGGGGACGAAGCAAGCCCTTTCCTCCGCGGCGCATCCGCAGATGGACGGAGCCACGGAACGCCTGAACGGGGGGCTCGAACAGTACCTGCGCTGCTACGTGGGGCACCAACAGGACGATTGGGCGGAGCTACTGCCATTCGCGGAAGTGGCATACAACAACGCCGTCCACAAGAGTACCGGGTTCTCTCCATTCAAAGTAGCCACCGGGAGAGACTTCGTCCCCATGCCGGAGTTGCCTCAGCCGGAATCCCAAATCAACTCCCTGGACACCTGGTTCGCCCAAATCGACGCCACCTGGCGAGCGGCGCACGCGGCATTGCAAAGAGCCAAAGCCGATTACAAAAAACACGTGGACCGCAAGAGACTCCCCGAGGGGCAGTGGAAAGTGGGGGACCAGGTGTATTTGTCAACCAAAAACCTAAAGATGCACCAGACATCGAAAAAACTCAGCCCGAGGTTTGTGGGGCCGTTCCCCATTGCAGAGGTCATCAACCCAGTAACCGTCAGGCTGACGCTCCCGAAAAGCCTCGGGAAGATCCACCCAGTGTTCCATTGCAGCCTGCTAAAGCTGCACCAGCCGGGGAACGCCTGGCACAAGGCAGAGGGGGTGCCACCACCCATCATGGTCGGGGGGGAGCAGCATTTTGAGATCAACCAGATACTGGACGCCAGGAGGCACAAGGGGCAGGTCCAGCTCCTAGTGCAATGGAAACATTTTCCCAAGTCCCACAGCGAATGGGTAAGTAAAACCCACATAAGAGCGCCTGACCTAGTGCAGGACTTTTACAATAAATACCCCGGGAAACCGAAATAAAGTCGGGGGGGAGTTGTCCTTAGGGGGGCGGTATGTCAGGTTCGGTCAGCACGGGGCTTCGGGGAAGCTCGCAGCCAGACCACGCGAACTCCACCGGCGATAGCTAGCGAGGAAAAGAGGAACTGAAAGCGCCACTAATTAACGGGCCACCTGCGCCCAGCCAAACAGGAAAACTGCAGCGGAAGCTTTTAACTATACACTGATAACGGCGCGAGCCAACAATGAATGGGGCCACAGGCAGCGAAACAAGATCGCAACGCAGCACAGAACCCTCGGGCTTGCACGTAACGGGGAGGGACCAACCCAAGCCGGAGGGGGACTGTCAATCAAGGACAATGGACCCTGACCGAACCTGCCATCATGGACAATCAAGAGGGATTATTGGGGGGCCGATAATCCGCAGCGGTAACGCGATCGCGGGGCGGAAAAAAGCGTGGGAAAGGGGGAATATAACAAGTGATGCAATTGTACCAAGCCAGTCCTGGCTTTGCTTGTGACTGCTACGCTACGCATGAGTAAACCTCTTTTGTGAACCACACGTGTCACGAGAGTTTCTCTGTCGAACGGGGCAAACCTTACATGAAGAAGGTAATGAACCCAAAAGAATCCATGGATTCCCTCACTAGATATTCCACTATTGGCCTAGCACTTCATAATATTATCTTACCACAGCAGCCTTGTGAGTGGAACAGAGGGAAGCAACTGAAGAAGAGCAATTTCCAAAGCTGAGAAGCAAAACATGAAGTAGCATCTTTGATGTGTATCATTCAAAGTCTGGAAGCAGTATCTCCACATAGCTGAATGTAAAAGAAGACTGGCTGTTTCTTGCTCATCCCTGTGGCTTTTTCATTTTCTATTCTCCCTTATCAAAGGAGACGAAAACTACCATCATTACTACTGTTGTATAACAGAGTAACTGTGAGATAATAGCTGAGCTCACACCATGGTTTGGTTAGCCACTGTGTCTAAGCAAAGTTTTTTGAATAAACCACACTGGCTAGGTTCACATAAGTCATTAAGCCCACGCTTAGTAACCTTTTGATGCCCAGGGTCTACATTCAATTTTGGAGGCAGTCAAGGCCCAGAATTTAAAGATGAATTTCCTGAATTTGGGAGGGAGGTAATTTTTTTCCACATTTATTTATTTAAGCCAGGCTGCTCAAAGTGATGTACAAAAGCAAATATTACAGCCAATGCAATGTGAACACAATGTACAATAACAGAAATACAATGTATAATGACCTAAAAACTATAATTAATATAAAATTTGTGGTACCAGGAACTCTAGAGGACTCAAGTCCCAAAGGCTTTCTGGAACAATTAAGTTTTTACAAGCTTCTGAAAGACCACGAGAGTGGGTGTTATTCTTGCCTTAGAAAGGACAGAAGTCCACAAAGAGAATACCTACTTCTTCTCCACATTGCAGCTCTTGATGGGAGGACCTTCATTGGCATTCTTTGTGTTCTCAGATTGGGTGGGCAGAATTGACACAGGACAGGCAGTCTTGAACATATCCAGGTTCTGAGCCAAGTCCCTAAGACCCAGCACCTTGCCTTGCACACAGAAACCTTTTCGTGGCCTGCCACAATGGTGTTACATGACAGTAATAAGACTGCCCAATAAGTACATGGGCCACTGCACTTTCTACCAACTGAAGTTTCCAAGTGTTCTTTGAGGTTTTCTTCTCTTTTCCTATACTATATACAGCTTTTGTGTTTCCCACCTCAAAATAGGGAAGACCCTTTTAGCAGCTGAAATGATG
The DNA here is from genome assembly GCF_059951505.1 of Python bivittatus. Classification (NCBI taxonomy): domain Eukaryota; kingdom Metazoa; phylum Chordata; class Lepidosauria; order Squamata; family Pythonidae; genus Python; species Python bivittatus. The sequence continues at coordinate 2,734,554 of NW_028277113.1, forward strand.
GAAGGTTCTAAGAGCTGCAAAAAAGAGGAACTCACACTCTGCATGTGGTTCAGAGATCCTGAACTGGCTATCCTTGGTTTAGGGAAAAATAGGCTCTTTGCAGATATGTAGCTGTGCATTCTTGACAATATATTACCATAAATCCTTATTTCATGAGTTCCAGAAAAAGCAACAAAGGCTAGGGCTATGATATCTAAGCTGCAAAAATCTGGCTGACCACTAGACTATAACAGAAAGATGCAAAAACAACAAAAAAATTCCAACTGTTTGTTGCTAATGATAATCTAGATTTTTGCAGCCCAAGTATGATAAATCTAGTCTTGCTGAGCACCTCCTAACTGTCCATGACATATACTTGAGAATTATGATTTCTAGCAAAGATTATGGACATGTAATTTCTTCCCACTCCCAAACTGAAGTGGAAAGCAAACACACACACACACACACACACACACACACAATCTTGAGTAATCCTATGATCCTTAAAGGTCATGATCTATAACTGAGCAAAGGATTGTGGTTTTCTCTTGTCATAGCACTATGATAATCTTAAATTGTTCCTCCTAGCATTACCTTTTGTTATCTGTTGTTATTTGTTGTTGTTTGTATACCAGCTGCCAATTCCACCCTCCTTAAGCAGTTTAAGATAGGGACTGGAATATATGACTTTCTACTCCATTCCAGTAACAGAATTTTATTGATTTTCATCAGCTAATAAGAGGTCCAATTCAACAGTTTTCATTTTCGTCTAGCATGGTACAGCCAAAGTAATTTAATGGTCAACACAGGAATCAATTAATCCATTCTTTCTCTCCCATCATTAAGTTTTAGCTAATGAATAGTGGATTATTTGATTTTAGCAAAATCAACAAAGCAGTGTACATGCCTCTGAAATATTTGAGAACTTTCTCTGCTTATTATGGTCCCAAAGAAAATCAGTACAAAACATACCCCTTGTTTACCTAACATAAGTACAAGAAATGAATGAAGTAGAAGCAAGGATTCAAAGGCTGTTTCCATTACACTGTGTAAAATTATTACTGCATATATATATCTTCAGGAGGCTATCAATATTTGGAACATGCAGGCAGTCACTGAAGCTCCTGGTTTGTCACGTTTTCTTCTTAAATTGAGGAGTGTTTGGTATTTGGTATCTTCTCCACTAATAAAATCAAAATTTTAAACACAGAAATATATTGTGTGTCTCAGGGGCAAAACAGTGTTCAGTGCTCCCAATGCCAGTTTCACAACAAAAATGGGAAAGAAAAGCAAGTCACCTGAAATAAAAAATATGAGACTATTTGATTGTTCTGTTCTGTCATCACTATGGACAGATGGGGCAAGCAATTAAGAAGCTATAATTAAAAAAATAGAGTCCTCAGCTGAGGGGAAGAGGCGATTTATAAGAAAGGATCTGAGAAAATGGAACAGTTTCAAAAGCAAGATAGGAAATGGGGTGAGAGTACGTAAATATATGTGTGGGGAATGAGGGAAAGAGAAGCTTTCTATATTGGGTGGACTCTGGGAAGAAATAAAATGGAATTGTTAATCGACCAGATGAACAAGAACAGGCATGGGGATAAAGAGTCCAGAAAGTTCAGTGAGCACACAGATGTATATAAGTCCAGTAAGTGAAATCTTCCCAAACTTCTTGTAATTTCATGGACAAGTCCATACTGGTTTGGCATTGCCTTTTTCTTTTTTATATTTATTGACTTTTGGTAACTTTCCAGTCTAACTTACAGATCAATGATTTCCTGGTAATATCTAAGTAATAATCTGTTTTGACTCTACTTAGCTTTTTTCATATCAGCCAAAGCTGATGTCACCCAATTGGATGGATAAAAGCAATTTTTTCTAGAAAGTAAACTGTGAACAAGAGACTTATGGAAAGAAGCTAGGAAGATATATGGAAGTTTAAGCAGAAGGAAAACTCTGCTTTCTGGAATGAATATTAAGTCCTCAAAGACAGAAGCAATACTGGTAATGAACCTCATATGGACATGTGAAAAGTAGCCCAAAGAGGAACAATAAAGTTAAGCAAGTCCTATTCCTGAGAATAATATAGGGTTTTTTGTTTGTTTGTTTATTTTTTACAGCAGCTGGGGTTCAAAGAAAGCTCTGAAGATTCAGGTGGTTTATGTAACTTTAGTAGTTATTGATATGCCTATGCAAATCACCAAAATTATCGTGCAAGAGATGTGCAAAAGTATGTATAAGTTAGCCCTCACCATTTGCTGCGGTTAAGTACTTTTTAAAGTACCTTTCCAACTTTTAAGGAAACTATAAAAAACGAGTGGAACCTGTTGCAATGTGAAGTTATCTTACTGAGGCTCAAGTTAATGAGTCACTCAGCAAGATATGTGTTTCTCAAGGATGCCCTATTCCATTCCAAGGAGGACAGCAATTGTCCAAATGTTATGCTTTACTTTTTAAATTACCTTTCAGCTTCAAATGTAATATCCAAGTGTGACAGTCCAAGGCAACCTTTGGCAAGAAGCCCAAACATTCAAAGAAATGAATATAAGCTGTGCATCTCTCTAGGTGATTTATTGGTGCACAATAGTTGCACTAAATTAGAATCAAAGTACAATTTGTTAAAAGACATGTCTGCTGTTTTGCAACAAAGCCTTGTTCACCCTTGTGAATGCCCTTTGCAATAAAAGTCCAATTTAGGCTTATACCACAGACAAATCAAGTTTCTTTTATAAATGAGCTTGTTCAATCCTTTTCTTGATTCAGTCTTGAGATAGGAAGTTGGATTATTTTGCTATTATAGACTTGGTCTCTCCCTCATGACTTCTTAGTTGATGCCTTGCCTGCATGTATACTGTATGTATATATGTTGCAATTCAAGAAACCACTATTTTTATTGGAGCCAATTTACAGGCCACCTACTATCTCACTGATGTGGAGAGTAGTGGCCTTGGCATGGCCATCACATGCCCCATCCTATACCTTTCATTATGGCAAGCTTTGCTTCTAGTGCAGGGAGAGATAGGAGAGAAGTTCCTCACATCTTGATTGCTCTGCAGTGCCATTCTTGTCTTTATTGGCTGACTTTTCTTCCCCTAGTAGGATGGACCAGTGCTACCTTCTCAGGTGCAGAACACAAGCAGGTTTATGGTGACTTATCTTTTTCCCCCTTCTAGAGAACTTCTTTGAGGTACACAGGCAGCAAAGTATGGATTGGTTGGTACCTCAAAGTATTTCCATTAGATGTTCAGCCTCCTTTGAGTGACTCAGCACAACTAGTTAAACTCTGAATTTTCACCACCACAATATTAGGGATGATTGTTTCTTTTCTAAGACAGCTTCAAGGTCAGTAGAGAAGGGCTATTTTATGTATTACAGAGTGTTCCACCTCAGAAAATAAAATACTTTCCTCAGCTTTTTCCAACAGGTACCACTGCCAGGGGTTTGGTCCTATTGCTGTCAGTTGCTGCTTCTACGTTGCCTTCTTTATTTGGGGGTAAGCTAGACCCGATTAAAAACATTTCAGAATAGTTGCTGCTTCAAAGTGTGGCTCCCTGCTTACACATGCACAGTGTTTCCTTGTTGCTTCCAGTGGAGGGGGTAACTGGCTGACCATTAGAGTGTGACGGCAACATTTTTTCCTCCCTCTCTCCCCTAGCTGAGCCACTTCGATTTTCAACACTACAAACTGTTTTCACACAGATAAATAATTTAGTAAAATATACTTTATTAACAGTGAACATATTTGTGTTCCCGGAATCATTTGGAAGAGTGTCTCTGTGCATTTAAATACGATAACATTCATATATAACACAGACAGCTTTGATATACTTATGTAAAACATGAATTTTGAGTGCTTTAAGTAATGATATTGTGCTTTACTTTTAAGGTTTTGGGTTTTTTTGTTGCTGTTTCTTTTACAGGATTGTAAGCCATCTAGAGTTGTTTGTTTAGTTGCATGAGAAATGAAAGAAATAAAGTAATAAAATTTAACAATTAAGCAGGGTAGGTCTGGTTGGTGCTTAGATGGGAGATCACTAGGAAAGAGGGCCTCCTGACAAGACTCTAACAGTATTGCAAGTATTAAAGAGAACACCATGGACATGCCTCTGTAGTCACCAGGGGTCAAGCTCAAGTCAAGAATCAGGAACCAAATACCGTAAGACAGGATTGGAGAAAGAGGTAATGAATAAGATAGTTGAAACAAAAAACAGTAAATAGCCAATAAAAGAAAGATCAAGGAATGAACAAGTAAACTGGAAAATTAGGAAAAAATGATAAGCAAAGAACTGGAAAATTGGAGTATAGCTGAATGGATAAGAAACTAGGACAGCACATACCACTCAAAAAGTCTCCTTTCTTTCAGATTTTACCAAAATAACTTCACATACTCCTGGTTAGATTAGAGAGAATTAAAAAAGAGTAGAGGATAGAGGGCACTAAAGCAGAATAGAAAACAAATCTAGTGACTGGAGAGTTTGATTTACTTCTTTTTGATGCATTTGCTCTCTATCCAGTATGAACACAATGCATATATTGTAATATACATTTGTCTGGACAAATGGACAAATGGATATCTGGATGAAGACACTCTTTTACGTCTATATCAACAGGCATATCTGTCCAATGTTTTAAAATATTTACCATTGTATTTATTGCGAGTACAAGGCAGCAAGACCAGTGGCTGTCAGGGTGAGTGGAGCACAGGGTGGCCAAAAGGGCAGAGATGGGGGGACATAGGCAGGTGGGGGAGTTGAAGCACCCCTGTGGTCATAAGTGTGGGCAGGCTGCCCAGTGCCCGAATTTTGATCATATGATCACAGGGGCACTGCAACGGTTGTAACTTCGGAGACTGGCTGTAACTACCATTTGTTCAGCGTCGCCATAACTTCAAATGGTTGCTGAATGAATGGTCATAACCCGAGCACTACCTATACATTCATTTTGATAATTGCAATTGATCCTAACCAAGATAACTGTAGCTTCCTCTACCTTTCAAAGTCTCTTTTAATCTCTTGCCATAATTTAACATACTTATTTTGATATATTTCTTGATTGATACTTGTGAGATGCAAACTGAGGTATTTCACTAAGTGAGCTATCTGAAAACCATTCTTCTTGCAGATGTCTGATTTCTCTTTCCATTAAAAATTTTGTAACTCTTTTTGTTTTCTGAACATTGATTTTCTATCCAGAGTATTTCCCAAAACTATAACTTTTCATTAACTGTTTGATTGCCTTTAATACTCCATTTACATTTATTGTATTCTCCTTTTTGTTTTGTAGCTAGTTTAATTAGAAGGGCCCTCATATATGCTTTACTTGTTTCCCAGACAGTAGTATGAGAAAATCCTGGTGTCCTATTTGTATTGAGGAAAAAATTCAATTCCTCTTTACATTTTTGTAAAACTGTAAATGATAGGCTATAACTCAATGAGTAACAGCCTATCATTCATTTTCCAGTAGTTTTTTGCTGGAGCTCCATGTTATTAAAATTGGATTGTGATCTGTGTATGTCATTGGGAGAATTTGTACTTCTTTAAAAGATGGTGTTAGGGTCTTAGAAGTCCAGCACATGTCTATTCTGGAATCTGACTAATGTCTTGCTGAAAAAAAAGTATAGTCTCTCTTTGTTGGATTTGTAATCTCCAAGCATCTGTTAATGCCAGTTCCTCCATATATTGAAATATCTTTTGCAGAAGCTTCCCAGCCTTTGTGTGTCTCTGTGTTAATTTATCTAAATTCAAATCCATAACCCTATTCCTATTTCCCAAAACAAGTATTTCCCCTTCTTCAAATTCTGTTAATTTTTGAAAAAATCTATTATAAAATTGTTTATTATTTTTATTTGGAGTGTATATATAAGCCTAAGTGACTGTTTTTCTTCTTTTTGTATTTTCAAAATTATTTGTCCAGTTTGATGGCCTCCAATCTGCATTATTTGTAGATATGAAAGTTAGCTGCATTAGATAATCTCAGGGCTGGATGAGAACATATAGGCAAAGCATTTTATGTTATAATTAATTATCTCCCTCCTGTTCATTTCTTTTAGTGATATTGGCTTGCGTATGATCATGTTACAATTAATTTTTAAAGAGGGTACAATATAATGTGCAGGTCAGGCTGAGTCAGATGTAAGCATAAGCTTGATGGAGATTTCCTAGTTGAATAAAATCATTCACAGAAATGAGTGTACATAACTATCCAATTGAAGTCTCTGTATGCCTAGCTACTTTGAGTTTGCTCTCACTTATGAAACTACTTTTTATAACTGCTATCTACCCATGCTACATGAGTGTGCTTGGCTGGGCTGGACTCAATCATTGCAACCTGATGTTCTATATAAAGAAAAAGATCTATTAAAAACAATTGCATATTTGTGTCCCATACATGTGAATATCCTGATTGTGATGATTTGGCTCTCGTTAGACAATATGATTTACCAACAATGTCCCCCTGTTTTGGGTTACTGGCTCACAAATTGCCATCTGTTTAGCTAATAGCTTCCATGATTTCTATTAGCTAGCACTCATTCAGTAATAAATATCCTAACTATGGCACTATCCTTGCAGTTAATATCCAATATTCATTAGCAATCAGAAAGCATTAGGAACATTCAGAAAAGTTTAGTGCTGTTAGCGTTGGCAGATCGAAGATTGGGGGTTGATTCTGAAATGACAGTCAATAACTTACTTATCAATTCAAGTGGTAGATTTGATTCAGTTTACATGCTATTTTGGTTGGTTGATTCTTGTCCTGGAGTCTCTAAAAATTCTCCAGGATTAGAAAAAGGAAGCTGGAAGCTGTCCTCAGAAAGCATACTAGTTTTCATTTTGCTTTGCCTGACTGAAATCCATTTTTAAAAAAATTTAATCTGAAAAAAAAATGTATAACATTCTTCAAAACAGAATTTTCCTAAGGCAGCTTACAACCTTTGTACTATGAAAATTTAATAGATAAATCACTTCAGTCTTACGCTGGCGAATTACAGTACATTACTATAGTCTTTGACATGTGTTTTTTCTTTCCCAGGATAAATTATAATTGGTTCATGAGTATAGCTCATGCTGTGTATTTTAAGACAGTATCAATAACTGAAATATATAAAATGCCCTCCAGTTATTAACCACAGAGGACTGAATCCAATGGCAAAGCACCAAATCATTGTAATGAATATGTATTAGATCTACTATGTGCAAACTATAAAATGAAGTAAGAGAAAGTTCTGTCTTGTATCAAGATATACTTTGGGAATACTATATACTTTAGTCCCTATCAATATATAGGGAAGAGCATGTTGTTTAGAGACTACCTGAAATGTTGCTATGTATGGTTCTGTACCCTATGGGACTAAATATTTGGATGAGGATGTAAGCAATGAATAATGTTCTACTCCAGAAAATGTTCTTTGTGTTCTACCTCTAATACACAGCATGTCAAATTCCTTGTTATTTGGGCATTCAGTTCTGTACCCATTCATTTTTAGCTAATACACTTGCAGTCAGGTTCTACCAAGGGAGAAATGGGATGGGAGCAATGTGTAGTATATGAACCAGTCCAAATCTATCTTTAGTTGGATATAAAGATTATTTTTCTAATCCCCTTTTTTTAAAACTTAATATCCATGAACACCATGCCTGGTGGGCATATATACTCTAAACCATGGTGGTGGTGGTTTTAATATATAACATATCTTGAGCAGTCTTCTTTCATTTGTCAAAAGTACATGCCACAACCCTACAGTTTCCTGCCTTTGCACATGGTACCTGTGGCTTGAGGTCAGCATGAGACATGGGTGCCCTACATAGACATCCAGGGGATGGGGAATGACAAAACATGCATCATGATGCAAAAACACAAGTTAGGCACTTGCATCAGACATTGGAATGAAAGTTCATAGGAGCGAGGGTTGTGTTGTGATGCCACCCCTTGTATATTGTCATTTTTCCATCATTGTGCCATGCTTTAGACATCTGTAATATCATGTGGAGGTGATACCGAGAATCAAATTAATAATTTTAAGCATCATGCATTTTTTAAAAATAATGTTTTATAAGCCCAAAGTCATTTTTATTCATCATACATCATAACAAGCTGCACTAATACACCTTATATTTTTGAGTATTTCTCCCCATTTAAACAGTTCTGCAAATTACTATGAATTTGATCTTGCAATATTTCTTGGAAATCAAATTTCTGTACTGTTTCCAGCAGTTCTTTTTCCATCTGGAAGGTGTTCCTTTCTGTCTTGTCACTCCCACAATTCATATAATCTGTCTTTTCTGTGTCAATCTTTTTTTTTTTTTGCTTAATAATCTCTTCCCCCTGCTCAAAAGTTCCTGTAATCCTTGTTTGTCTTTACTGTAAAGGGCAATGCCATCTGTAAATATCATACTCTATAATGCATTTGTTTAGATTAGGTTAGCACATTCCTCACTGTGATGATCACATAGGCTTGGTGCTCATCCCTTTATAGATGCCTACTTGATCTGAGAATATCCCAATTTACGAGATTCAAAATACCAGTGTATTTTACTACATACTGTGCTCAACATTATATATATCATACCTCAGTGGTAGAGGACACTGTTGGTATATGAGGATTATCTTCAGATAGGACTGGGAGAGACTTTTGTTTGAAGTGTAGAAGTGTTGCTGACTGGAAATTTCAGCAGTTATAAATCCCACACATATGGAGGATACCAGCTTGAGGAAGGATGGCATAGACTATATTGACATAGATGAACCAATGGTCAGACTGGGCATAAGGCAGCTAGATTTGTATTGTTTTCCATCCAAGGCAAAAATCAAATAAACTCTTGGCTCAAAATTGAAAATTCCATTTTGCCAGGAGTAGTAAAACTGGTGCCCTCCAAATGTTTAGCATTTCAACTGCCATTTGCCTCAACAATTATGCACATTTGGCAAGCCCTCCCTAGGTTACAGGAGATGCCCATGTAGCTCAGTTAAGGGCGTATGGATTAGTTCATTTCTGATGTGATGTACCCATGTATTCTACTACAACTCTGTTCCACCCCAAGTCAGCAATTGCCTAATAAAGAAAAATGTATAGAATGTCATATTTGTATATGCAGCTTTCTCTAATATATACTTTTCTTGTACACAAGATTCTTAGTTCAGGTATTTTATATATGTATTTTTAGCTAACAGCTGCATCAAAATATCCAGAGAAGCATGGAGTCTGAAGAATAACCATATTCCTATCAATACAGTAGTCTGAAAAATATGAAACCCTAAACCCAACATCTGTGGAAGGCTGAATCATGAATCTGTCAGCAGGATGAGGTGATGGAAGGCAAGGTTTGGGGACATTATTAAAGGGCAATAATTGATTATCCATTCAGTCTATAAATTATTATTAATACCATGTCCTTATTTTCAGAGTGCTTGTGAATATTTCAAATTTCTTTCACTTGTGTTTTTGAACTTACTTTCTAATTATCAGGTGAAAAAATGCTGCTCCCCCCCCTTTTCTTTTACACATCTCTTCCATGTTCCACAACTTCCCTGACTGCTCATTCTTTTTAATCTGAACAAGTTATATGGGGGAAGTTCCCTCATTATCTTTAACTGAAGCTAAGGAAAATCTGGACTGTTGGAGTGACACAATGGAGAACAAGGCACACACAACAATGGATACCCCTTGGCCACTAACTAAGGCAGGTGCAAAAACCCTATGTCTCCTCCCATAAAAAGTCACTTAATTCTTTTTCTCAAAGAAAACCAAGTTCTTGTTCATTAGTGACAATGAGAATTATTGAAATCATGCTGAAACATCTTTTGCACTATAACTGTTATATTTTTACTATTAGGATTTTTAGCCCAATACCACCAGAATGTTTTAGAATATCACTGATTGCCAGTGATATTTCAACCAGAAAGAATTTTGGAGGGACATTTGGTGCCTATTAATAATCCTGTTAAAAGATAATTAAAATCGCGCAGCCTTATCTTGGAATATATAGACTTTCCAGAGTATTTTAACAATTTATTATTGCAATTTAATTGATAAATGGAAGTTATTACTTTCATGAATCTCAGAAAACCAAAAATATTTACATGAAACTCCCCATTCTGGAGAAAAATAAATGTTATTTAAAACTTCATATACATATTTTTGCTTTGAGTTGGGATTTTCCCTATGTTAGTCTGAATGTCAAAGGAGAATATTAACTCTTTATTGGAGAAATAGATTTTATATCTCTTTTTTCCTTCTTTTTCCCCCTTTCAGTTAAGTTTTGTAGTTTCTTTTCCGTTTTACTTTTGATTTGATTTCTGATCTAGGAAATGCTGGTGTTGCCATGTATCCCTTCACCATTCTCTCCAATGCTGTCACAACTCCAGGTATACAGCTAAGCATAGTTATAAACACCAGTACTATACTACAACAAATGATGAATGATTGCTTGCATACAGATAGGGGCAAGCCCTCCTGCAAACCCCTTTGAAAGAATCTAGTCAATGATGAAGAGGTGTGTGAGACCTTTTGGGCCTTTGGAGAGTTAGAGTTCACACTTGCTCCAAGGAAGAACCACCCCTGTATACAGCATCCATTCCTCCATTCCCCACTTTTTTCTGTTCCCTTGGCTATACTGGGAAATGGTTTTACTTACAAGCACCCATATTTTTGAAAGTCTCAGTTTGGGGAAGATATTTCCCCCCCCTAGCTAATGTTCTTTTCTTTTTCAATCACTCTGTTTCCCCCCCCCCCCATCCTAATCTTCTCTTTCTCCAAAAAATCTCCTATATATGTATCTCAAGGCTACAATAATAGAAGTTCAGACATTTTGGACCAAGTGCAAAAAGTGAAAAATCCATATATTCCATAACAACGTGGCCCAAAAAAGTATTGTGTAGTTAAACCCTGTCTAATGAAAGGAATAAGAGTTGGATGTCTGGTAGAAACCAAGACTCATAATGCCATCATCAAGCAAATAATGCAATTTGCATCAGTTGCATCATGTGGTGATCAGTTGGAATTTGCATCATTTGCACAATGATGTTGTGATATCTTTTCCCCCACCATCACCTCCCACAAATGCCCAGGGAACAGACCTTGTACACAGAATCTGCTAGAAATAATCTTTTATGTAGAAAACACCAAAATATGTTCAACATACTAGCTTTAGTATTTAAGAAGAAAGAAAAAGAAAAAAGAAAACCTGAACATGCTTGATATAACTTTGCCAGCAGTTGTGCCAACTTAGGGTTAGGTATGTATTTTCTCACATGCCTTATTCACAGAACACACCATGGGACCGTTATTCACCCAACCCTCTAGGAATCCCTTTTCCAAGTACATCAACTATGGATCTGTTTGCCAACCCTGCACTCTAGTGATACCTTCCCACATTTAACTACTTTAATCTGCCAGTAGGTTATGCTCTGGGATCACCTGTATGGACTACCCATATTGATCATTGATTCCCTCAATGGACCGTACTCTACAATCACTCCTTTGGACTATTCTCATCTAAGATTGTTAGTCAATCTTCAACTCCAAGATATCTCCTCCCAAGTATCCTGTATTTATTTGGTAATTATCTCAAGCACCCAATTCATTCCCTTAAATGTGGTCCATGGTACTAATATACCAAATACACCCCTTTTCCTTTTTATCTTTGAGTAAACAGTGAGTCTAAACTTTAAAAACTAGAGCAAGTTAAATGAGAGATTACAGTCAACTTAAAGTTGATACATGATTATCTAGAGAACAAGTGGAAAAGGGAGAAAGGGGAAAAAGACAGACACAGGGATAAGAGAAAGTTTTTAGAGATCTTCCATTTCTTCTCTCTCACCAACCATGGTAATCTTGTTCTTTTACTTCTTTGGGGCATATCTAGGGGGAGAAAGGATGCTAGGCAGAATGGAAACCAACAGGGCTGATTTATCACTGGAAGGATTCTTCTTCCTTGCAGCGTGTTCTTGAAAAAAAAAAAAGCTTAAAACGTCTTAGATTGCAATGCCATCTCCGCTTGAGAATTTCTCCCTTTAATTGGTTCTTTCATCTCAATTGTCTATATATGATTAAGACCACCTAACATCCTGTTTTTCTGACCTTATCTGCCTGAAATCATGACAAATTAAGATTTTCATACTCCGCAGGTCCTTTGACAAAATATGTGTCAGTGTTCCTCTGACTTCTTTTTGCTTGACTTTTTGTGGATAACTAAGAACAGCCAGAGTCTGGAGCTAAACTGCATCAGCCACTTGCAAGATCTCATAAGTGATGGAGGAGAGAAGAGGAGAGACCTGAAATTATTTAAGACAAGGGGATGCCTTTTGAGGTCTTAAAGACTACACTGATGTGAAGCACAATACAGGTTTTAAGCATAGTTTCAATGTGTTTTAATCATGGCATCTTCTGACAAAATATAGACCTTACTGGACTATGAATACCTTAATAATCTTTGAACTTCACCAAACAAATGAAGTATTATCTTTATTGACAAGTTTGTACAAAAATACTCAGGAAATTTCACCAGTATATTGAAAAAAGTATATGAAATACCTGTTCAAAACTGAAATATGAATAAAAATGAAGGTGGGAGGGCAGCCTCATTGCACTGATAGGCATAGGAGACCCTGCTGGACTACCCCTAGAGGCCCAATATTTGTCCCACATATTCAACATATTTGATTGGCCTGGGCAGAATTACCAGATCTTGGCTACATATACTAGGACAACCACTAGATCATAGCCATGAAGTTTTCTCGATCTCTTTGGTGCCATGTCCAGTGTTCATATGGATTTTTTTAGGCCAGATACAGTAGCCCAAACACAGGGCCCTGAGAGGAAGAGAGAATGAAGAAGGGGGGAACAGCTGCTGCCATAATGGTACTTCCTCCCCTTCCTTCTCCACTGCTGCTCCTGATTCAGCCATTGCCTCAACAGCAGCTGCATGTCTTACAAGCAGTACCAAAATGTATTTTCATCATTTTTATTAATTTATATTATCATAAAATAATATGTTTTGTAAGTATCCTTGATTTTTCCGGATGAAAAATGGTGACATTCCAATTTTTTAAATAAGTAAAAACATTCAAAAGAATAATCTGCTGATCTTCCTTCTGAACTCATCGGGGTATACAATGTGTGAGGAGAACAAATAAAAAGATGAAAGGCATTATTTGGGGTCAAATGGACAGAAGAACCAGGGAACTCTTCAGATGTGTGGGAATCACAACTTCCGGGATACCAAGGTAGCCCAGCCATTGGTTTTAAAATAATTCAATGCTAAAACATCTGGAAGTTGTAATTCCAGTACTTCTGCAGCATGGGAAGTTTGTTTTAATACATAATTAGTATTATTATATGTATTAAAATTGGTACATTTATATTAGGGAATGTTTTATTTATTTACCTGAGCATACCATTGAGATCAACTCGCATCTCAGTAACCAATCCTAATTTTTAGACACTAGTATACACTAAGCAGTTAATGTTGTGATGTTCTAGAAGCTTGTTAAAACTCTGCTTTTGCTTCCTGCCAGGGGTTTGCAATAATATGAAAGTTTTAAGTATCTGGGAAGCAGTGTTGAAGTCAGTGGGCCATGTGCTGTGAAGGATTGGTTATTGGTTTACCCATTTAGATTTATCAGCTCTGCTCCTTTTAAGAACATCACATTTATATCACACTTAGTGCCTGTATTGGGCAAAACGTTTACTTTTCGCTTTAGAAGGAAAGTTCTTTCTTTCTTTCTTTCTTTCTTTCTTTCTTTCTTTCTTTCTTTCTTTCTTTCTTTCTTTCTTTCTTTCCTTTTTTCTTTCTCTCTCTCTCTCTCTTTCTTTCTCTCTATCTCTATCTCTATCTCGGAAGTTACTAAAGCTTCAAATATAGCTCATTTGTCCATAATTTGGGGGACTATTTTAGACAAAGCCATACAAGATTTCAAAGTTTTGATATTCTTAAGAAGTATGGACACTCAATATTTATGAAGAAGAGATGCTTATATGCATAATGAAAACAAGAGGATTCTTCCTACAGTATATAGTACAGTGATCTCAGTCTGAAAAACAACCTCCTCTGGTAAAGAAAGGGCATCCACATGATAAGAATGTCACATTTCTTATATATAACTAATAACAGCATTGGGAAGAGTTAAAAAAGGGATCAACCTTTTTACTGTTGCTGTATATTTCTTCTGTTCTGAAATGTCTTCTCTCTGAATCTTTTTTTTTTTTCCTTTTGACAGAAAAGAATATAAACTATTTAATGTACATGAAATCTTCAACCATATTTGAAATAATCATACTTCTTATTTATAGATGTTAATTTTTTTTAAGAACTCTGGAAAAACAGTACCTTCCAATACAAGAATAAACTAGCTAATAATCATCTGGCACAACTCAGGCATACAAAACTGGCTGAAGATTAGACATGCTATTTTCTTCACCAACATGGCTTCAAGAAGGAATTCCAAAATGGCCACTTCTATTTCAGATGAATACTGAGAGAGTTCTTTTCTTTGTATCTGCACTCCCTAGCACTCTAAGAAACTGTTGGTTGATGGGGGTCTGGATAACGTGGGACAGTATAGAACCTCTACTGCTTCTCTGAAATCAGATTTCAATGAGAGATAACCTGGTGTCACCCCAAGGATCTTACACAATTAAATATTATATAAAGGAGGTTGTTTCTGTAAACAAAAGGACAAAGGATGAGAGAGACATCACCACTGCCACTTTCTGAAACTGACCCCCCAGAGTGGAAGACATTGCCACACAATCTCAGGCCCTGTCCAATCAGGAGGATACCAAGCTTAATGGTGCTGTAGGCTGCTGCATGATCTGGGAGAATCAACAAGATTGCAATCCCCATACATATGTGAAGGCCATCTTCCAGGGTGAAACTGAACCTATATGGATCAGTTCCATCCAAGAAGGTCTGAAATTCACTTACTATCACACAAACACTTTGTTAAGGTAGTGTAAGTTTGAAACTGGGAGCCTCTTGCTGAAAAATCTATTAAATTAAGTAGATTATATTTTTATTAGAAGGGCCCTTGTGACAACTTTCTGAGAGAAGGGCCTCTTCAGTTCAACATAATTAGAAGGAGGTATCCTGTCTTTTCAAATATTTGGGCAAACAATAATTGTTTATCGGTTACCATGACATTTTTGGTTAAGTATCTATTCTGGTTCAGCAGTATTGTTCAAGGACAAATTTAACATGATGCTTGACATCTTTTTCTCTTTGCATAGTTGATTTTTTTTCTTAATGAAAATGCTGTGGTGGATATATGTAATTGGATTACAGCCATATCATGGGGAAGAGAAGTCTCTTTCCTGCTGCAGTCCTGGTCAAATCTCATTCTCATATGGTTGAGATTCACCAGAGGAGAAAAGCTGTAGGAATTCCAATGGTTCCTTGTTGCTACATTAGGTTCAGTATTAATGCCAACTATGCTTGTAGATGCTACTAGTGCCACATTAAATTGCCCCTTAATGTCATTGTCTGGCAAAGTGGAAAGTTTATATATTGAACATATATATTGCTAATATTGAAATATTATCAGTATATTAGACAACCTGTGAAGTCCAGTTACAGCTCACAGCATTCGTTCTAAATGGATATGCTTCCTTGCAATGCCAGGAGTTCAACAATGACTTCAGTACCACGGGTAACCTAAAATTTATAGTCATCTTCAGATCCATCTTGATTTCTATTGACTTCATGGACTTGTCCATGCAGGTTTTTTGGGAGCAATACAGAAGTTTATTGGCTCTGCCTTCTTCTGTGATGTTATTGTGATTTCCTGGTCTAACCTACAGCGCTGGCATTCCCTTTAAGGTCACCCTTCAAAATACTAAACAGGCATAATTTTCCTTAGCTTTGCTGACAGAACATCATCCTTGGTGGTTGAATAACAAGGGAAGCAACAAGAAGCAATATCAAAAACTCTGAACCTCACACATAGAAAAAAAAAAGAATAGAAACAAAAGTTATTTCAAATGCACTACAGTTTTTGCTCTATAATGGGGAGCTAGCAAAAGAAGGACATTATTGAATCCTCATTCAGGATTCATGCTCTCACTCTTTTCAACCACTGGGGTTTTTAAATGTACAAAACTTTTTCTTGAACAAACACAGAGGGAACTACTGTCTTAAGATTTGTACATTAATATTTATGATGGTTCACCTTTTGAGACTAGATCTGCATTTGCAAAGCTTTTCAATATATATTAAAAGCATATTTAGATCCATATGCTTTTTTTAGATGGAAGCAGTTGGATAAGCAAAATCAGAGCAGTGTCAGCACAAAATAAATAAATTAGAAGGAAAAAAAAAAGACCATTCACCATTTACAGGACTGTAGCCAACTTTATTCTGACCAGGAAAAAACAAGAGAATTGAAACTTTTAGAACTGAATTATGCTTCAAACTGTTCATTCAATTCAAGAAATGCAGGCAAACAGCAGTAATTTTAATTAAAACATAAAAGAAAACTGCTCTGAAAAAGTAAAGCATTCTCCTAAAAAAATTCTGACTTTACAAGTTAGGTGAAATCTATTGCAGTGGTATGCAAGGTGGTTAATTATAAAGTATTAATTAATATGATTAGTTAAACCACCCAAATGCTTGCAGATCTTTATGAGCACCATGGTCCCTCCACCACTAGATCTTTACAATTCTTTTAGTCTAACAAAACAACACAGTGAGGAATGGAATCTGTCATGTTGCTGGCCTGTAGCATAATCTATCACGAATTACACACAGACTCTGTAAACATTCTTCGGAAAAAAATTGCACTGAATGTTATTTGTTTGGTCTGTTTGTGTGTTTTCATGTTCCCCTGTCACAAATAACCAAACCTACATCAGCATCTTAAACAGTAGTCTGTCAAGGAGTGATGCAAAACAATCTTACCAGTTTACCTTCTTGAATCTGGGTGACAAGCAACTCCAACCCTCCATGACTGCTAGTTTTTGACAGCACCCACAAAATGCTTTCAAAATTTCATATCTGTTCTGGCCCTGAAACATTGCCTATGCTGACCATCTTGTATTCTGTACAAGACTCATAAGAAATTTGAATCTGCACTGTCAAATACATCTTCATGTTGAACAGACTGGATAATTGTGGTGGTTATTCATGCTTGTTAAGAAACTGCATATAGAATCTGGACAAACCTCTTAAATGTAGGCCTGCAATAAGAAGATAATTCCTTGTGACTGTGCTAGTTTATGGAATAGTGTAGTTAATTTGTTTGCCTACATGGTACACATAACCTAAAACTCATATATAGCATATTGTACTAGGTGTGTGCACGCGTATGTGCATATGGTGGGGAAATTCTACTGGAAATTATATCAAAACATTTTCTTCACCCCATTCCACCCCTCCAGCCCTCAAATGAATATATATGTGTAGGGCACAATGCAGTGAGCCTATTAATTGCCTTCTGGAATTCATTTAGAGATAACAAGTGACTTGCTTTTCCTCAGTATGGTGATCCACTGGGCACCTCTAAGTCTGCCATAGAACAGATATACTGTGGCACATACACATTAATACATATGTGCCTGAGGACATCTGCTTCTTCACATAAATTGAACTGTATGTTCACTATACAGCACCACTTGGAAAAACAGTACCTGCCCATTCCTTTTAATTAAGTTTAGAAGATAAGAGTTCAATAAAATCAACAGCTAGTATACTAAATTACAAACATAGCACCAGGTACAGTAAAGTGATATAGTGAAAGGACACTTTGCCTCTATTCTGTTGGAGTTCAGTGGCTGCACTGCTTTACTTCATGTCATCACTGGAGTTACTGTGTGTTGAAATGTGAGTCATGGCCAATTCACAAAAAACAATCCTGTGTAACATGTTGAAGTTGGACACCCTTTAAAAGGATATGCATTTGTAGACCGGAATTCACTTCATCAGATGGTCCTGGGACTGGAGAAAACTAAGTTCAAATCCTACTCAACTCTGATTCACAGTGTGATTTTAGCCTAGTCACTATCTCTCAACTCAATGTACCTCACAGAACTGTAGTAAGAGTAAAACGAAAAGAAACTGCCAAGTGCATCATAATGTGACCTCCCAGTATCCACTCTGTGTTCCTAGAGTACTTTCAAATTTTTAGTGGTGAGATTTTCCCCTGTTTTTGATAGAATAAGTGGCAGAATTTATTAGACCAGTATATGGCTAATGCAATCATATTACATATTACTGTCACAAAAATATTATTTCTTCTGTCCTGGGTGAAAGACAGGATACAGGTAGTCCACGGGTTAAGAATGCCCAGTTTAAGACAACCCCTAGTTAAGAATGGAGCCTATTGTAGCAAAATTCAAGTTAAATACACAATGATTCGAGTTAAATACACATACAGTCACCAGGACTAGTTAATATGTGACATCTGGTCTTATTTTCTTTAGTGTTAAAAAAATCTTGATGTATCTAAGGAGACAAATAAGTGCATTTTACCTAAATTGTGAGAAACAAATGAAAGAAGAACTCACTTTAACCATATGAATCTATTGTATTAACAGAAAAATTATTCTGCCTAATGGGATTCTCAAGGATGAGGGAATGTGTGATTTCCTGGAGTCCCCGACATCTCCATTTTACATTGCAATGGTGCCATTTTAACTACATGAGGATTCACACATTTGGAGAATAAGGATTGGAATAGCAGCCAAAGGATAATAAATATTAACTTTGCTCTGGTAACCAAACATGCACTATATATCATCATGTGAGTCTTCTTCAATATAAAACCAAACAGGAAATCCCTTCCTCAAATACTAACACCTGATGAAATACTATTACACTAGCCCTGGGTAACAGGATATACCATATATATGTCAACTGTAAGATATAGACTTACTGAACTTGAAGAAAATTGTATACAAATGAGATTATATTTCTTAGGAACAATAATTTAAAGTGACAAAGGCTTAATATTGAACAAAATATTACTAAAATGTGTTGGGTGTATGTGAGAGACAAGATAATTAGCAATTGAGCTTTTCTCTCAGGGAAAAAAGTGAAGGCAATAGTTTCCTTCTCCTTCTTCCATTTATACCTTAGGACCTTTAATCTTTTATATCGGACTCAGTTATAAATGCTAGGATGTTGAACTGAAGTGGCATAGTGTTTAGAGAAAAGTGCGTTTTCATCTCAGTGTATTCTATAAATCCTACAGATATCATAAAAATGCAAGTGAAAAGTAAAAAAAGGTCAGGATTAAACAGGAATTCAAATAAGAGACAAAATAATAATAATAATAACAGTAGTAGTAGTAGTAGCAGTAGTAGTAATAGAAAAGAGAAAGGCAAAGTATTAAATGGCCAGTACATCCAAAAGTCTAGCAGGCAAAGCACTTAACAAGACCTGGCAAATTTAGCATCCTTTGCATGGTAACTTTCTGGGCTCTCTGGTGAGGTCAGGCTTTGAGGGCACAGTTTTAGAGAGGGGCAAGCCCTTCTTGTCATCCTGTGTCCAGCAGGTGATGCTAATGGACACTATTCAACACTTTGGTTGTCCTCCATGCTGTTTTACAGCTACATTAACCTGGGAGAAGTCATTCCAAGTTTTGAAGTGGAGCACCATCACTATGCTTATGGTGCTTAGCTCCATTGCTCTTTACCATCTAATTCCAAAGAAGCAGTCAGGAGCCTTAAATGTTGCTAACTTAGACAATGAGCTAGATGAAGGAGAACACATTGAAATGAAATCCAGATAGGATTGAAGTGCTGTTAGGAGAAGAAAACTGGACTCAGGGATTGGTTTGTACTTCCCCAGAAAAAGCAAGTCCATAGTTTGGGAATGTTCCTTGACTCTAGCTGCTACTGGCCAATACAGTCAGTGCATCAGCTGTGAATAGTTAAGAGTCAGACTTAGCAACTATTGACTATTTCAATGTCATTCATGTGTAGCTATCATGTGTGGAAATTGCCTCACTTTTTAGATCAGCTAAAGAGGACCATTCGAACATGTCCCTGGTGCCAGACACTCAGCAATCTGATACATGGGAGAAGACCTTCTCCTGTTTCACTCCCAGGTTACGGAATATTGTCTATGAGGAGGTGCATTTAGTTCTTTCACTATTTAGCAATATGGCAAATTTTTAATTGTTGATTGATTTTTTGTATTCATTGCACTGACTTTTTTTGTATTTTCTTTTAAATTATTATAAGCTGCTCAGAGATCTGTTATAAGTGGAAGGATAGGACATAGAGGTAAATAATACTGTTATATAAATGCATACATACAAGTAAAGGTCAAATGACAAAATATGGTGAAATAAGGTCTTAATAATCACTCAAAAAGAAAGTCCCATAAATTAAATTTACTGCCAGGTAAATGAATTTAGGATTGCAGTATAATTTTGATTTAATACTGTGCTCTCCAGGTATCTATCCACACATTGTTTACAGTTCTTGCTTTCACGAAAGATTCAGGTTAAGATAAAATAAATATAAACATTGGGCCTATATATCTTGCGCCTTATGTGTTCTGTGAGTTCTCCATGCTATTGGAGGGGTTATGAACTGGGGTTCCTAACAAGATAAACTGAGCTCAAATTCTTCATCCTTCACTGAGAAATCCTCACAAAAGGATCTTGGATGTCACTTCAAGAGCCCAATATGAGGATGAGAATGCTTGCTATAAACCAAGGTACAATTTTTTTTAATGTACTATGCAGGATGCAATATTCCTGCTAGAAGAAGAGATGGTAGTATGAGCAACTGGGCAGGTCGCCCAATAATTGATTGTTATGCTATTCCATGCTAAACCTTGAGAAAAAAGGCTGTGGTCATTTATAATCTACTTCTGCCTATATGTAGTTTTTATTATCACTCTTGGCTCCAATCCACCCTGTTGGCACAGTCTAATTATCATGATTTCTTCTTCTATTTACAATTTCTTTGTCCTAGAAAGCATCAGGCTTGACTAAATAACCCAGCAGCTATAACAATACACTATACACAACTATATGCTGTGTATAGTCAATTCTGAAGACAATTATGATTATGTATTAAATATTTATTTAAGCACATCTTTAGCAACTGCTATTCAGAGAACTGTAAGAGAAATTTAAGCTAAAAATTCTTCTTGCAGAACTTTTCAGCTCAACCTTCATAAAGACTAAGCATACAGGTCATCAGTGTAGCTGTTTCAGCACAAAGGACAACTCACAAGAGGGTGTTCTGTACCATTTATAGTTTACAAACCATTTTATGAGTAGCCTTAAGGAAAGGACATTATAGAATTATTATTTAGAGGTTACAAGGGCATTTTGATGCTCTGTGTTTCATTCTAAACTGATAGACAAGTAGTAGAAATGAATTCACTTCAATTGTAACTTAATATTTTATACCAATATGATGTCAGAGTCAGCATCATATAATCATAGGATGCAAGGGTTAGAAGTGACCTTGGAGAGCATCAGGTCCAAAGCTCTGACCCTTTTTTCTGCCAAGGGTCTAAAGAACAATATTATTTCTTTTTTATTTTCTTACACTACCAAGAGATTTCTCATGTAAACAAGGAATGATCCCAACTTTATCCACCAGTCTTTTACAGTGAGGAAATAGGTGACTTCTACATTTTCTCAAAAATTCTAACATCAGACATTTAAATGAAATCAACATTATCACAACTGGTAATTTTGTTCTATATATTTATTGGTTATATTAAGTGGATACGGGCTGCATTAATAGAAGAGAATATATGTAGCTCAGGGTTGAGCTGTGGAGTCCTTGGGGTTCTCTGAGCTTGGTTGTTTTCTTGCAAACATTTCATTACTCAGATAGGTAACATCTTCAGTGCTAGCTAAAGCACTGAAGATGTTACCTAGCCAGATAACAAAAATGTTTGCAAGAAAGCAACCAAGCTCAGAGAACCCCAAGGACTCCACGGTCTGAATTGTTTCATTTCAAAAGAGTAGTCATTCATTTCTACTTCAAATTTCTTCTAATCATCTACTATGCAGGGAACTGTATTTATACCCAAGTTTTGTTCTGATGGAACTATTGAAGAATAATACATCCTTAGTGATAATCAACAAAAGCATCAATCTTTTAAACATTTGAGAGGTATGGTTCATTGTCTCCTGATCTACAAACTTTCCTCTGATTTTGTAAAGAGATTTTTGTCATGGCATTTTGTTTCATGCCAAGAAACAATTAAAAACGAAAAGTTAACTTCTTTCTCCCACAACACCTATGACATAACAATACAGCAAGAACACAAGGCTAGTTATCTATAATACTTAAATCTTAACTTTTATAAATTTTAAAAATAAAAATGTATTTATAAAAATATATAAATCAATTTTATAAATATTCTTAACTTTGAAGAACTTAGGATTTCAAGAAACAAAGTACCGATCTGGACAGCTTTAGCTATAGCACTGTGTTCTATCAAATTGTTTTGTAGATCCCAGTAAATTCATAGCAGCATATGCTATGGCATGTTCACAAACATTCTGTAAGTTAGCTTAGGCTGAGATAGTGCTTGGCTGTTGATCACTAACTGAATGTAATTGCTGAGCAGGGAATTGAGCTTCAGTTTCCTTAGTCACTGCCAACTCTACTCATTGCATTGCTAAGTCATTCTTCTTAGGAGTTTCTTAGGCAGTATATATTATTTTGATATAATAAAATGGTTTGATGGTTTTAGTAATGGAAGAAAATAAATAAGCTTAATATTTTCTTTCTAAAATTGCAGCTGCCATTAAACATTTGTGCTCCCATTAGATAATTGCAGGAAAAGGGGTTACATATCTTGTGTCCTGTGAAGACTTCTGTTTTCTGAATTCATGCTGTTATTTTCAAGAAATTGCAATGTATATTAATTAAAATAATTTTATGTATTTTCAAAGAACCACAACATATGTCAATTAAAATAATTTCAGAAACCCCTACATACATATCTCTTAGTTTTATCAGTAAATTAAACATCTTAAATAATTAGAGTTTTCAATAGATATAACATGTACTCATAATAATCAATGAAAAATTATGAATATTTGTATTACAAGAATATAAACACTTTTGGTAGCAGAATACCACACAAACATTTACCCCCCTCCCACACGCTATTTATTTCTGTTAAGTTATATTTTACTCTTGTCTGAATTTTAGCAATTTTAATTAGTTTGCTTTAATTCCATGAATATATTCAGTTTAAATACTTTGAGCTTGTTACTTCAGGACAATCAGAGATCAGAAAGTAATTGTTCACAATCTATAGTCATTTGGGGGAGGGTGCCTTTGAGTAAGTTTTGACTCCTGACAACTGCCTGAACAAGTTCCTGCAATTTTCTTGGCAAGATTTTCAGAAATAGTTTGGCACTGACTTCTTTCTAGGGCTGGGAAATAGTAACTGGCCCAAAGTCCCCCAGCTGGCTTTGTGACTAAGGTAGAACTAGAATTTACAGTCTCCCAGTTTCTAGTCTGGTGTCATAACCACTACACCAAACTGGCTTATGCTATTGTCAATTAATAATAAATAAATACTGCTTTCACTACATGCAGATAAACTAATCAATTATGAGAATAATCACAGCAAGTCTCAGACTCACACATTCTATCCACTTGATTCAAGGAGGAAATCCAAGGAGATACTCATTTTCATTTTGATTAATTGAAGCTTGTTGTAGTATCTGAAGCAGAAAATGTGGTCAGTCATTGTGATGGAATGGTTTGATGAAGGCCACGCTCGGGGAGATAAGCATTTCCTTAGCCCCCAGCAGGAGTGTGGGAAGGTTGAGAAGATGAGACTGGCACCACCCTAAGGAATTCACGGTGTTTTGGCTTGCTGGCTTGGGAAGTTTAGATTCAGTCTGGAGAGATTCTGTCTTTGAGGTGGAAGCTAATAAATGCAACAGAACTGTATCTGTCCTGTCTCGTGGAGTTCTTTGGGCTGAACCTGACAATCATGATTATGATGTGGAAAGAAAGCAACACTGGGCTGAAACTGAAAGCTCCTGAGTTCTCATTCCAAAGGAAGGGAAGGGAGGAAGTATATCTGAGCCTAAGACTCTTTACAATGTATTCTGTTCATGATAAACAATAATGCATTTTATACATCTGAAAATAGCCATCTTGTTTAGGGCTGCATAACATTTTCATAGGAGTCTCTGTGTGTGAGGTGACGGTAGGGAAAGAATTATGCTATTTACTTATCTATTTTTAAAAGAGTGGATACATTGTGTTCTATTATTATTATTTTTTTAAAGAGACAAACATCTCTGATGAAATTACTTTTCATTGACAAATATTTGCCTACAAGTTCAGTTCTAATTGCTACTTCATTTTGGTGGCTGTCCCAGAGGAGGTGTTGTTTGTTCAGATGCATAGACATCTGGGGACACTTGAAGCAGCCACACATTCCTTGCCAGAAAACATGGCTGCTTTTACAATTTAAAGAGAGGGTCTTCATACACACTAATACACAATGCAAAGCACCCCTTTTGAATGCCTTGCACAGTCTTAATGAGTTTTTTCTTTTATTCTCAGCCATCTTTCTAGTACTAAACACAAACTAAACCCTAACCCCAAGCAATTACTTTTTCCTGCTCTACTTTTTATTGAAATATGGATTTCTTCTGTGACAGTCAGTAAAGTAGAAGCTTTCCACTGAATCAATTTTCAGCTCTAAATCAATCAACCTGATACTGAGGAAGGGGTCAGAGTGTTCTTTGCAGTATAATGAAGGACTTGTTTTGACATATTTATTTATTGCTGGACAATTTTAAACAAATTATAAGGAACAGGATTATGGAAAAGATTTGTGCATTCCTTGCTAGATAACAAAGACAGCATTGAACAGATCACTAATTCTGGTTTTATATGCCTTAAAAAATTAGAACAATACTTTCAACACAATCACTGATATATCTATTGAAAATAGGTCTACCTTAGCCAGATAAAACTTACTTGCAGATAAATTGCATAAGATACATGCCAGAATTAAGTTGTATGTATGTATGTATGTATTGAAAAGTACAATTCCATGAGAGTCTTTTTCTTGCTCAGCTGGCAAGGCAAGAGAGGTGAGAAAGCATGATCCCCAGATTACCGCCATCAGACTGAAAAAATCTGGACAACCACAAGATGGCAACAAGGAGATACAGAAAAATCATATCGATTTATGCTCTGTGATGTGGGATCACACTACGGAAAAATTGTGAAGATCTGTCCAAGGGGGCATAATCTGAATAATATGGTTGAAAGTTGCTGGATTAATTGCTAAATGATGTGGTTGTGTTGCTGGGTAGAACATTCTCCCTGCCTTGACCTCAGAGCTGGAGTGCATGATGTGCTCTAATAAAATGAACTCTAGACCTATGCTGCTGTGATAATTCTGTTATTAAACATGAAACATTTGGACCTTTAAAATAAATAACAAACTAAAGGTCTTTAAATCTGAGACATAAAATTTTACTGGTGAACTGGAAAATAAGAAAGGCCCCTTGAAGAGGGAAAACAGTAACTACACAAGTTATAAGTTGTAACTGTTTTTAAAAATAGCTTCTATATTTTGCTTGTATGAATTATGTATTAATGTTTCCTCATTTCATCACTAGGAGTGCATGAATATTCACAAATTAGTCTTGTGTGTAACCATGAATATGCATGATTGAACCATGAATGACAAAAGGAACATCATGAATATTTACATTCTATATAAAGTGAATCCATGACACTTAATGATATAGTACCTACAGTGAGACTTTTCTCTAGGTAATAGGTGAAGTGGCACAATATGCTGACAGAATAGCTGGCTTGGAATTTAGTGGGAAAATTGGCTGCCTCTTTGTATCACACTCCTTTCCCCACTGAGAAAAAGAGAGGACTGGATTCATTTTCCACTTGAAAGCAAATAGCAATCTGAAGTGGCCATTATTAATCTCTTCCAAGCCAAACCAAAGCACAACTTTCTATATTCAGAAAGGAAGAGAGGTGGAGATTGAAAAGGAAATAAAAATGTTACTGTTTTAGATACTATATATCCTATTCTCCAGCCATTTTATTGCCACAATATCATTTAGAGGTGATTTAGACTGAGAAGCAATGACTGGTCCATGGATCACCGTGGCTGGGAAGCATCTGAAACTGGGTCTGTCTGGTTTGAATCAAACAGGTAAACTGTTGCCCCTCACAGGTTTGATGGCCACTATTCACAAAGACTAGGTTAGGCTGATTCATTGTCTTCACTTTCTAGAAGCATAATGATCCTCTTATCCCTTTGATTGAACAAGATTGTCTTGAAGCTAAAAATATGAAATAAACTAACTGAAATCATGGATAAAACCCAACAAATTGCAGATCACTTAAATCTAACACAAATTTTCTTCTGCAGTGCCATCAAGTTACCCAAATACACATTCCCCTGAATATATTTCCAGTGATCTAAGAAAACTGTCAACTGAAAGTATACAGCCATTCCTCGTTTAGTGACCATCTGCATATATGACGGTAATATATATTTTTTTAAGATCACTTTCTGACTAGTGCACACATTTACGACCAGATTTCATGTGCCTGGCAACAAAAGCCTTCAGTGTGAAACTAATTAAGGTCTGGCTAGTTTCTGGCAGCACTGCAAGTTGGCCTGAGGGCTTTAATCAGCTGCTTAAGGTCACAGAGTTGAGTTTGTTAACTTGCAGTTAGCATTTTTTAGGGAAGTGCTACCTTCTGGAGAAAAGCAGCTCAAGAAAAGATAGCTTGTTTAAGTAATCTCTCTGCCCTGCGAGGAGGCAAAAAAAGGAAAAAAAATGGGTTGGGCAAGAGAACTTTATCTAAATGAGACAGTAGCAACCAGTGATCTTCACAGTGTTACTCTCTCTCCCTCTCTCTCTCAGTCACATGTTTGCTTAATGACTCTTTTGCTTAGTGACCATTTTGCTTCCAATTTAAGGAATGGATTGCAGTTGTTAAATGAGGAGAGGCTATAATCTGTCCTTCTTACCTTTGTTTTTGTTTTTAAATAGAAACATTAAACAGAGAAATACACACATATGAAGAAACAAAGTCTATGGAAGAGGTTTCTTTTTTCCTAACTTATTCTTAGGATGATTAAAACTTTCCTTAGAATTTATCCTGGAAATGGCATTCCTCCTGCTGATGTTTTCTGTTATCATCTTTCCCTTACTCTGAAGCCACATACTCTTGCCTATTTTATCCTATCTAGAGGGGGGGGAAACCCTCAATGGGAGGGGTTCAAAGAATTTTTTTTACTTAACTGATAGATGGAATACTAGGGAGGGTGCAGATCGCTGCATGGCTGAATGAATAATGCAAGACCAGACATTTAGACAACACCCTGGGCCTTCTTGTAACTGAATAAATGCAGTAATGTTCTACTACATCCAAGAGAATTTGACTAAAATTCTCTTCTCTTTAAAAGAAATTTCAGAAGCAAATTCTCATTCATTAAGTGGAATGAGGATTGATAGAAGAATGCAGGGGAAACTTTCTACACAGATTTAAGTTTAAACAAGTGAAACTACCTACAGGGCAAGGTGAAATTGCTGAAAGCTTCTATTGTAGCTCTTAGATTAAGCCCATCATACATAAAATAGTAGCATCTTTTTCTGTTTGTCTGTTTGTGTAAAGAAAGAGGAACCACCATTTGCATTGTTTACTTTCTTATTCAACAGGACAAGTTAAACTCAGTGCAATAAAATATCTGTTTGTTTTCATTTTTTTTGAAATGCAGAATCATTTTCTTCTTTCCTTGGTTTTTATCTGCACAGTACTGTAAGACAGTTACAGTTTCCATTTAACTTTTGGAAAACTCTGAGATCTGAGCTAAAGATCCGATATAGCCATAACACTGATTTGGTTCTGTAGCTACATTGCAAAGTCATAGATGAATGAAAACCAGGTTGTGAATATGTTTACTAGAAAACAGCACCTACTTCTTATTTAATTGTCAATTATTGCATGAACCAATGATTGGATGAACAGGAGGACTTCTGTATAGTGCCATCTGAACTGGAAATTGACTTTTCCAGAGCAATCTGCTAGTGGAAAGATATTTCTTGTGGAAGGTCTTGCCCAGTACAAATCAAAACTAAAAACCCAACTTTTGGAAACAGTCCCTCAACTATTGGCAAGATTATGTGAATTTTAATTGTGGCTGTCATTGATTTGAATGCGTTTGCCTTTATGATTTAGTATTTTATTTAATTTGGTTCAGTGTTTTAACTTTTTATTTTGCTACTTGTTATAAACCATAAATTGTAACAGTTATAACTAAGTAGGATCAGCCATGGTTAGTACTTAAATGAGGTGAATTTGAGGACTGTTGGCTAGACTGGAAGCCCAAACAAAAAAGAAGGATTGTAATACATTTCCATTTGTTTACCCATGTGTTAGCAAAACTTATTGTTTGTCCAAAGGCACCTTATGATAAAGTTAAATCTCTTTTCTTCCCTATATCTACTTTAGCTTCGTGAGTTTAATGCCAGGGTACTAAATGATGGAGTAAACATGTACAAGGGCATTTTTCTACCGGGTTATTCTTTCCGTAAATTGCATGATGTAATAGTTCTGCTATTTAACATCAGGATATTAGCATCCAGATTGATGAAATATCATGATTTGAACTTTTAAAATGCAATCCATCTTTGCGACCAGACTACTGCAACTGTCAGCATGTTTTATTTACCAAAATAAAAGTTTACTGTATAAGAATCCTGAAGCCCATTCCTTTACTTTTTGAGGGTTGTTCTCAGAGTCTTTACTTTTAGAAACCATAGTTTTAAATGAAGTGTACCCTGGAATCTGGAATCTGACTCATGACATGAGTCTAGTAATAAAATATTTCTCTTTTATCCTTATACTAATGGCATGCAGAGACTGTTCAGTTCTGTTCTTGTTTCAGTAATGCCAAAAAATAGCCCACATTACTTCAGAACAATTTGGAATTCTCCCCATTGTTCTCAGAGCCTATACCTGACACTTAATTTAGAAATCCACCAGCCTGATCTCTTGGCATTAGGATTAAATTTACTATCAAGAATCCCACCCATCCCCCTTTCGAATCATCTCAACAAGCTAAGGATGATCATCAAACCTCTCCCTTCTTCCTTATTTCAAATTATACATCAGCTAAATATCTATATCCTTGTCCTCCCCTCCCCTCCATGCCCCTTTCCTGATAAGGTAGCCTTTCAGTTTGTACTTAAAACAATTCTTGTACTGATGTTTGTTTCCTTTATCCTAACAAAATTCCTTATTTAGGGATCATTGCTGAAGGCTTGGTACTGTTTTCCCTCCTTGAGCATTACATTATTGTCTAGATAGTAATGTTACACTATCTAGACAAAGGCAACTAGTCTATCCACTAGACACATATGATTGTCTATTAATGCTTGGGGCTTTCTGGAAAATTAAATTAATTTTATTATTTGTTATATTGCTATCCTGACTGAGTTCTGTGGAAGGAGGGTATATTTCCTCATATGAAGATCAGTTTGACAGTAGAACTAATTACTTATATAGGACCTTCCTTAAGTAG
The DNA here is from genome assembly GCF_059951505.1 of Python bivittatus. Taxonomy (NCBI): domain Eukaryota; kingdom Metazoa; phylum Chordata; class Lepidosauria; order Squamata; family Pythonidae; genus Python; species Python bivittatus. Next base: position 2,764,046 of record NW_028277113.1, read on the forward strand.
ATATCTTCAGCAAAAAATGGACAGTCATCTGGCAGGGTGCTTTAATTTGGATTCCTACACTCAAGATTAAACTCAGTGGCCTAAATGGCTCCTTCTAACTCTACAATTTTATAATATAAAGTCAAGGCTCATAATTTTATTCTCACAGTAAGAACCCTATGATGGAGTAGGTTGGGCCGAGAGTAAATGACTGACCCAAAGTCATCCACTAAGTTCCACAGATGAGTAGGCTTTTTATCCTGGGTCTCACAAGGCCCAGATTTGAGGATCTGCACTGCCCTGGAATGTGTGTACATATTTGCATAGAAGGATTCCTATTTGTTCACATAAGGAAGATTTTATGGCTGCTGAACTGGGGGGAGGGATGTGAAAATGGAATTAATTAGAACTCCTGCAAGAATATGGTAAATAACTTTGTATACAGTATGTGCCCCAGGGATCAAAGCATTTTCTTCAAACCAGTACAAAGTTTCATAGCAACATTTATGATGATGTGATGAAAATATTCCAGTCTGTAAAAAATACAGTAATCTCATTGAGGAAAAGAGTTCCCTTCATGTTATGGCTGTTTCACTGATATGATGAAAGGAGGTGGGGGAAGAGAAGGAACCACTCTTTGACCACTGATTCTGATGTTTTTGTAATTGAATCATGAAAATTATTGAATTGAATTGGCATTACAACTCTCATTTCTTGTCCTTCATCTCTAGTGACCAATTTTATGATCTAGCTCAGCAGAACTTGATGCGTCCTTTGAGTATTCTCTGAATAAATGTGCATGGAACTCTGTGACAACAGGACCATGATTAGATAATAAAATGCAGTCAAGTGTGGCATGCCATTTATAAGATCTGCTCACAGTCGCTTGTTAACACTTTCCTGGGAAAATATGCAAGGCTGAACCATTGTATTAGTGCTAGTTTCTAGGCTGTGTTAAATGTGAAGGCTGTTTATAGATAACTGCTAAGTATATTTTCCCTTACTGATGTTTCATCTTTCATTTCCTCTACATTGAATATCCACTTATTTTCATTTTAATGAAAAAGCTCAGAAATAATAAATAAGCAATTGTCACTCACTATTCAGAAGTGTCATTAGTAATGAAGCAAAATTGAAAGCTATACTAAGGGAGGTGAATACAGATGTAAAGTCCATATTTTGACAATGCTGAATAAAAGGAGCTGCAGAGCTTACAGACAATCATGTTTTGGTTTTACAGAAGAGCATCAGGAACACTTATGTTAAATCAGACTATTGGTTCACCTTGCTTAATATTTCCAGCATTCACTGGCAAGAACTCCAGTCTTTTTCAGTCTTATATAAGTATACCTGTGACTGAACATGGAGCTTTTATATATGCTCCTATCCTTATGTCACCTCTTGATGGGAGCTAATTGTTCTTAATAAATGAGGGGGAGAAGAAGCTTTGTGATTTCATAGCTGTTACAATATCATACAATATCAAAACAAGAGCCCTGTTTGACTACTCTTTCCAATGAAATAGGATCTGACAGAAACCTTGTGGGCCCATTGTAATATCACAATTATTAATTTGAGAAGGCTCCTATCAGTGTCTGTCCTTGCAAGTTTCTTCCATAATCAAGGCCTGTCAATTGAATCGAAGGCAGAGGTGAGATCAACAAATGAGACAGTGTTGTTTTGTATATCCATTGGTACATTTCTGAATAAGAGCCTTCAGAGTGGTGTAATCATCTACTGCGCTATGTCATTTTTGAAATTCTGCCTGTTCTAGGTGGAAAAAAATTGTTTTTTTCCTCCCAATCATCTAATTTATTCAAAAGAAGTTTGGCATAACACTTAAAAGAGATATCTAGCAGGCTAATTAGAGATCAACTGGTAAGTTCCTGCCAATTGCCCTTGTTGAGGATTGGGTATATTAATACTTTCTTTCCAATAGGGAAGTACAACACATTTTTTCATCTATTTCTAAGAAAAGTCTAGTTAGAAGAGGCACCTCTACTCAGAATAGGAATAATTTATCTTATATACCATTGCAGGTAACATCATCTCCAGTGGCTTTTCTGAGGACTTTTGTTGCCTATCCTACAAATACAGATTGTCCATGGTTTTTGGTTTTAATTGTGAGCTGCCCAGAGTCACTCATTGGGAGAGATGGGCGGCATACAAATTTCATACATACATACATACATACATACATACATACATACATACATACATTCCCTATCCCTTTTGGGGGAAGTTAGCTCTGGGAACAGAGAAAATGCTAGAGATAGGCTTTTTGAAAGGGATGCCAATGAAGATGCTTCTGCAGTATAGTCATCCAAATTTTAATCTTAGATTAATCATATAAAACATAGAAATGACACCCAGTATCAGGTTAATATTACCAGTGCCCCATCAAGAAAAGCTTTTACATCTCTTTGCTTGCAGACCATGCCTTCAGTAATATTTAAAGGAAGATTGTGTAAGTGCACTGTTGAATAGCATCAAATGCTTTATGATATCAAAGTGCATACCATAAGTTACAATAATAATATCTCCTGGTTTAAACTAGATCACCATTAAAAATTTGACTCAACTGTCTAAAAATAAGGATAATGCCAGTCTATCTTCCTGCATCTGCCAATCTGAAATAAATGTGGGCATGTTGAACAGATGCACATCTAGTTACAAAATAGATGTTTTTTTGTAAAGTTCTTCAAATATCTGCTTATGCAGATCAGGTACAGATTTCTCATCATAAAAAGCACGCTATGCCAATATACAGAGCTGATTCATTATAATTCAGCTTTAGTAAAATGCAATATAAATAGCAATTCAAATTAGACAGATATCAAGCTCTTCAAAAGTACCTTCAGTACTGTTACGTTACATGCTAAAATCTTGTTTGAGATGCACACATTAGGGCTAAAGCTGAAACACCATCAGTAACACATTCAGATAGTAAGACAGTTCCAAGCCTTTCAGAACTTTATCCACTTTACTGAAGACAAAACTTGGTGAAATTATATGTTCTGCATTAGACCATTACAGTACCAGGAGACTGAGGTGCAATCTAGAAAACTAGAAAGACTAGTTTTTCAATTGCAATTTTTTTTCCCTACAAATCTTTATTTTCAAGAACATATGCTAGCGATAATATAGAATCAATAATGTGCTTCTCAAATTTCACCATAGAAACTTGATGAGTCATGTGATCTACAGACTACAGTGATCATAGATTTGAAGGGGCTGGATCAAAGCTGATTTCTGGAATCAGGAAATAACTAATGTAAATCTAGGCTGATGAGGGAAAAGAAAGCAGACAAATTACAAGGTCACAGTACACAAACATTTGAATGACTAATGTGGAAACAATCCAAAACACCAAAAACAAAAACAAAACAAAGCCCCAAGACACTCAAGAAGCTGGACAATATTTGATTTTAAGTCTATGTCTGCCAGAAAGAGGGCATGAAGACAAAAGGGAGGACATGTCCTCTTTTTGCCAGACATCTGGTAGCCCTATCAGGCTTTATTTAAGTAATGTGTTTTTAAACATCCTTGATTTATTTATTTATTGGGTTTTGAGGTTGCCTAACTCCAAGAAGACTGTGGACAGCTTACAATTTTTAAAAGAATACATAATTTAGAAATGAAAGTGACCACCCAGACCAAACCATATAAATAACACCTCCCACCCCCAAAAAATCCAACAGTGTTCCAGAGACACCCTAACCACAGGCCTGGTTACGGAGCCAGATCTTGAAGGACGTACACGACATTTGAACGGTGGGTGTCATCTGTTTCTCAGGTGTGATGCTGTTCCATAGGGCAGGTGCTGTGACAGAGGAGGCACTCTTCCTTGGAATGGATAGATGACAACATTTAACTGAAGGACCTGGAACACACCCAGTCTGCCTGATCATACTGGACAGGCAGAAATAATTGGAGACAAGTTTTCCCTCAAATAACCATTCTGTATGCCATGAAGGGCTTTATAGGTGATGAGCAGCACCTTTAATTGAACCCAGAAGCTGATTGGTAAGCAATGCAAATCTCATTGTGAAACAGCAATGAGACATGAGTGGAATGAGAAGTGCTCACTACTGTGAACACCACTGCATTTTGAACCAGCATTAGCTTCCAGTTGGTCTTCAAAGGCAGCTTCATATACAACACTTTGCAGTAGTCAAATCATGAGGTGACTAGAGTGTGAGTGACAGTCTGAAAGGCCTCTGTGTTGAGGGAAGTTATAACTGGTGCATAGGATGGACTTGTGTGAAGACCCTCCAGGCCACAGCTGACACCTGCTCTTTGAGTAGTAGATGCAATTCCAGAAGGGTCCCCAAATTGTGCAGTAGTCTTGAATGGAGAAATGCAATCCCATCTATACTTATTTATTTTAAAAGGAAGTTGACCAAATGTCAGGCTGAAGGATAATATTTATTTACAGTGCTTACTCTGGCCTCACAAGGGCCTATCACTGAAACCATCTTTAGAAAATCAAAATGCTGGGTAGATCAGCCTAGTGCTTTTATTTAAGAAGTATGCCCACTTGCCCAGGGTGAAAAATGATAAAAGCTAATCTGAGGCATCAGAGAACAACCTCATCAGTTCACCTTTAATATATAGGTCATCTGCATCATCTCCATGACAGCCATTTTTATATTCCATCAAAATTCCAGGTCCCCACTAGTCCAGAAGATTTCCTATCCCTTTTCTAATACACAGGACAATCACTATCAACCATCTTCTTCGTCCATACCATATATTTTGGAATTAATAAAAAATAAAGTATCTGTTTTCCAACTGGTTTTTTTTAAAACATACTCACCCACCCACCCACAATTTGATTTAAGCTTTTATCATTTACACTGTTTTTTCAATTAATCATATTTAAAACACAAAGGTTTCTTTCCTTTTGGTTCTGTCAAATTAGAAAAATCTATCTATGAAGAAAAAGCTCGTCTGGCAATATCACACAGTATTTGCTACAAAACATTAGCTCAGACGACAATACAAGACAAATGTAGATGTGAACCCTTTTTGGGAATTTAGTGAAACATGAAACCATCATATTATAGAAAGCCAATAAAATGTATTGTCTTAACCAGCAAATCTGTTCGAAAATATCACTATCTCTTAGTTAACTCTGGCTTTTTGTTAATATACTGCTGGTAAGCAGTAGAACATATTTCATAAAATATTCCCAATTTTAATCAATTAAAAATCCCATAAATCTCACTAATAGAGATTAATAAATATTAGCCTGATTTTAAAAATACATAGTATGAAGGGTCTCAAACAATCATTTTTAGAGATAAAGAGCCCTGCTGAAAACACAAAATAATAATGAGAATGTTATAGTCAATAATTTTTAAAGGCCTGTAAAATACAGAGATCCTGATAACCTAGTAAAAACATGGCTAGTTGTATCTCTAGCTCTGTGGGCATTCAACATGAGATGCAGATCACAAGTAGTGGCATATTTAGGTCTAGGAAATTCATCTGCAACCTTGAGTTGACATTCATCCTTGTGATGTTATAGAAGCAGTGACAGTATAACATCTTGCCACAAATAGACCCTTCCTTTCTCCACTGAGTTTGAAATCAGGATTAGTAGGATTACAAAGAATGGGGATCCGTTTCCAGCAGACAAGCTGTCATAACTTCAGAATCTGGATACTTGGAATGGATGTGTGTTTCACTGTGAAATTAATCTAGGAACTATTTGGTGATTTATATAAATCTCTGTTCAGCAGAATTTTCCAGAAACATAATTTGCATATCATATCATTCTCAAATGTGTTCCATTCTCTTGGATGTCACTGTTTCATTTTATTTTGAAGCTCAACATCTAGTTTCAGGAATTTAACATTATTATTTCTGTCTCACTGGGAATATGATTTTAATGCTAAAATCAAAAGGCCTGCATTTATAATATTTTAAATTAGAAAGGAATAATTCTAATTGGTTCATTATGAATTCAGATTGAATAATCTGAACACATCTGAGATATTGGAGAAACATGTATCTCTTTTTAAAAGGAACATGTAGCATCAGCTAATTCTGAAAAAGAAACAAGGAAATTACTGAGGGGAGGAGGAGGAGGAGGGAGGGAGGGAGGGAAGACCAAATCAAGAACTACTATGAAAAATGAAAGTCCTTGATCCAGTTTTGCCTTTGGGATTGCATGCTTCTACTGGAGCTCTAGCCTTTACTATTCATTTCTTCCCAAATTTAAGCATTACAATGGGCAAAGCACTTCCCAATGCAAGTATTTCAAGTGACTCATATCTTCTTTAAATATATCATTATGTATCCAGTTCACAGAGGGTGGTATTAAGATGCCACACACCTACAGCCAAGGTACCTGTGTTGTAATTCACCAGGTCCGTTGTCATGTACTTTGGGTTAGGGACTAACCACAGAGCAGTAAGGTTATAAATACTTACAATCTGAGATTAAGAAGGAAGTCAATGACCCCTTATTCTAAGAGCTGTTCAACAATGGAACAGTCTGCCTTGGAAGGTGGTAGATTGTCCTTTGCTAGAGGTGTTTGAACAGAGGCTGCATGACCAAATGTAGTAGTGTATTTCTTCATGGGGTGAGGGTTGAACATAGACTAGATGATCTCTTCCTTCCAATAATTATGAATGATTGGAAGAAATTGTCTTATTATTTTAGGATTGGTCTTCAGAGATTTGACCCAACATCCATCTAATGATGACAAACAAATGTTCTGTTCAACATAACAGAGCTCCCTTATTTTAGATAATCAGTTCTATCCAAATAGTATATCAGATGGATATTCTGACAATTTAACAAAAAGGAATTCCTATAGGACATTCCCACTCCATCTCCTTGTACTCCAAGCCTAGCCTTCTGTACCATGAAGTAGCCCAGCGAACTGAGATGGGAGAAGTGGAGCACAGATTCTTCTCAGCAAGGTCTCTGGCAAGCCCATTTTGATCAAGTATTTAACACTAGTTAATAGATACTCTACCAACAATTCTATTTACAAGAATTTCTAGTACTAGAAGATGAAATTAGGTCAACACCCCATTTATTACATGGTGGAAGGTTACAGGAATTAATGGAATATGTTTAGAAATATGGCAAGCAATAGAAGGAAAATCAATATAAATTCTAACTAAACTATCCCAGATAATCTGGAGAAGCCACAGTGGCCAATAAATCTGGAGAAGTCAAAGTACTTACCAGTACAAAAGAAAGGGGTTTTAACAGATTGTGCAACTATCACATAACTTCCTTAATTTCACATAATTGCAAAACAATGCTTAGGATCATCCAATGCAGATTAGAGTACTACACAGAAAGAGAAATGCCACAGGTTCAATTGGTTTTTTTAAAAAGGCCAAAGAATAAGAGACATTATTGCTGATGCATGCTGGAATATTGAGAAAGCCAAAAAATACCAAAAGGAAACCTTCATTGACTATAGAAGGCCTTCAATTGTATTGATCATGTCCAGCTGAGGAATGTGCTTAGAAAAATGGGAATATCAAAACATCTTATTGTCCTTATGCAAAATCTGTACACAGGTCAGAAAGCCACAGTCTGGACAGAATATGACGGAACAGATGGTCCAGATTTGCAAAGGGATGAAACCAGGCTGTATACTCTTTCCTTATTTACTCAACCTGTATGCAGAACATATACTGAGGAAGGCTAGATTGGAAGAAGATGAACATGGTTTTAATATTGGAGGAAGAAACCTCAATAACCTATGCTATGCTGATGACACTAGTCTCATAGCCAAAAATGCAAATGATCGGGAAACTCTAGTAATGAAAGCCATGAAGCACAGTGGGAAAAAAAATGGGACTAAGATTAAGTACAAAGAGTACCAAACTAATGACAACAGATACAACAAGCAGCCTTAGAATTGACAATAAACATACTGAAGTAATGGATAGCTTCTGCCTTTTAGGATTGAAGATAATCAGGAAGGGAACTGGTCAAGCATATGCAGACCAGTACTTGGTAGTGTAGCAATGAAGGCCTTGGAAAAGATATTCAGATACAGTGTTGTATCTATACCTGCAAAGATGAGACTCATGCAAGCAATGGTCTTTCTTATGACACTCTATAGAAATGAAAGTTGGATTCTGAAGCAGCAGGATAGAAAGAATATTGACCCTTTTGCACTTATTGCTGGACAAGACTCCTGAGAATATCATGGACAACCAAGAAAACAACCATTTATGATAGAACAAATCAATCCAGATTTGAGACACAAATGACTAGGCTCAAGCTACCATATTTTGGATATAACATGTGAGAATCCAGCTCCCTTGAGAAGTCTATAAAACTGGGAAAAATAAAAGGAAAGAGAAGCAACTGATGGACTTGACTACAGCAACAATGTATGTAACACTGACAGACCTAAAAGGCCAATTTGAGGACAGATCATCCTGGAGAAAGTCTATTTCTTTGATTGCCAAGAGTCTACACTAACTTGATGGCACTTAATCAATAAATCACCAGCAGCTCACCCAGCACTGAAAAGCAGGCATGATATTGAAGGGGCCATCTTGATTGTCATCTTAACCTCTTTGTGAAGCCAGCCAGTAGCCTGGTCTCCTTTCACTTCAATAGTTAGGGTCTGTGATACTACCCCAGTGTGTTAGTTTTTATGTGCTTTGTAAAACTTTTAATTAAAATATTATTAAAAAAATATATAATACCGCCCCAAGTGATTAGTATTTTAATATTTATTCATACATTTATACACTCCTACAAGCAAAAAGGCTAAATAGTTTTTATTTTAAATGAAAATTTGAAATGTCCCTAAGACACCCAGCACCCTTTTGATTTTTCTTTAGCTATTTAACTCAACATCGCATAGCTTTGCTGGTATTCACCATCACAATTAATTTGGCTATATGCCATGCATGGCTGGTTCCATTTCAGGGAACGTGAGCAGAGATTGGAGTAATTATGTGCCATTTACCTAAAATGCAGAAGTAGGCTTCATTATATACTTCACACTTGCTCTGAAAGATTTAGCATCTCCCCTGTTGAAAACTTAAAGGCTTATAAGTAGAGAGTCACAATATTAGAATTCTGCCACATGTGCTATGATGGCAAATATACCTTTTCCTACATTAGGAAAATCTATGTTTAAAAAGGCTGCATCAGGAAAATTTCATACTTGATAAGGACATTGTGCAAATTGCATTAAAAGGAAAGTTTCTTTGACAATTGGCATTATAAACTTTGTAAATACTGCAAACAACGTTCATTATTTAAGAAAAGTTGCAGATTTTCTTAAAGATGTATTTATTATCATCATCATCATCATCATCATCATCATCATCATCATCATCATCTAGAATACCACTTTCTGTATTACATTCAACTGTACTTCCTATACATTCATGACTTTAACTGGCTTTAGAACAGGACTAGGATCCACCATAATGGATACTAATCCTGGTTCCTCTCCAACTAGAAATTGAGCTTCCCAGTTTAATGGCAATTATCTCCTTTAAATCACATAAGTCAGTAATGCTTCAGTCTGCAACATCCTACAGGATAATCAATCTTATCTTAACCTTCATTCAGCAGCACTTAATATTCTGTTCATAATTTTCTTTTCTTTTTTCCATCGCAGCTGTAAACAGTCTTAAGAAAATGTCAATCTCTCTCTCTCACACATGCAACAAGATCATTGGTTTTACAATGTGGTTATCTACATATGTCTTGACATTTTATACTTAATTATCTTTAGAGAAAGGAAGCACAACTGCAAAGAGCTTGCTCAAGATGAAGTACTCACTCATTCAAATTAATTAAACAGGCTCCTCAGTATTTTTCATTTTTTACAGTGAGCATTATCAGCATCTTGAATATTTTTCCTTATACTCAACCTAGATGCTACCTAACCAGACACAATTCACAGATAGAGCACACTGCAAATTCCATTTAGATATTTCCACTATATTCTAGAGTATGTCTGAGCCTTATCTAGTTAATTAGGTGACATAGTTCTTTCCATATATTGCACAATTGTGACACAGTAATGTATATCCTATATTATATACAATATTTGGTTGCTGGATAGTCTTCTGGACTCTTCTGAAAGAACAGCTATGGGCCCAGATCCAGAAGCATGCCCATCAAAATCTGACTTTGTGAAGAATTGGCTTGAAAACTGATGGATAAATGAACAATCAATTCCATTCCCATGCAATATTCTTTGAGGCCATATACAACATAATACTGTCTCTCCCTTCACTGAATGAAGAAATTGATGGCCAATGACATGAATATTGAGCTCCTACTCCCCCGAGAGAAGTTTTATAGAGAAAACTTACCTTTCCTATGTTAAAGGAAGTTAAAAGATGTGTCCATACTAACTATTTTTAAATTCTCAGTCAGGATTCCCATTTTATTAGGTATGACAGTATAATTTTTTTCAAGGAAAACCTAGATAGTAATTTTGGGGGGAGAGGGGCTTTCAAGTCAGCGTTGATTCCTGGCGACTACCTTGACAAGTCTCTGTAGTTTTCTTGGCAAGTTTTCAGAAGCGGTTTGCCTTGCCTTCTTCCTAGGACTGAGAGAGTGCCACTGGCCTAAGGTCACCCAGCTGTCTTTATGCCTAAGGTGGAACTAGAACTCACAGTCTCCCAGTTTATATCTTGGTACCTTAACTAGTACACCAAACTGGCTCTTGGATAGTAACTACAAATCAATTAATTTCATTTTTTAAAAAAAAATTCTAATTCGCCCATTTCTCTACTTGTTTGTGATTGAGAAAAAAAGAAAATATGAGTATGTTCATGTGTGCATTTCCTCTAATGGACACATTTTTATATGCATTTTTAGTTGAAAAAATGTTCTGCAAAATTCAGCGAGGTAGGAACAAATGTATTTTAGTTAAGGATATGCAAGCAATGCAGGCACACATGAAAAGAAAAACTAAATTAATGTCTTTGCCATCCCAGTACAATTTCCATACAATTTTACTCTCTGTGATTTCATTTTGAACTGTTAATGAATGATAGTTTAAAACAACACAGGTTCAGGCTGGGGTAAGGAATGATGATGATGATTTAATGGAAACTGTTACAGTCAGCATGCACTTGTTCTAGAAAGCAATGCTGTATAAAAAGCTATCTGAGTCAGTAATATGGGATGGTGCTAATATTTCTTGTTATAAGAATAAATGTGTTAAAGGTCCACAAGAATGGACTGTGAACTGTTGGAGGTACAAACAAATAAATATGAGTCGTATTTGTGAAAATGGGAAAAGCAAATCTGAAACTGTATTCTCCAGCTATTAAAGTCTTGTTTGTCTTTACTTTCAGTGATGATTATATATAGATTTTCCCAGTGCTGAAGATGGATATTAGGTTCTGAATACAAGTTCTGAATATTGAGTAGAGAAGTCCTGCCCTCAACAAAACATATTAGATATCTCAACATGTTATTATTATTATTATTTTTTGGAGGCTGCTTCTGGCCATCTGTTCTGGGGGCATTATTGCTAGTTGCTAGTCAGCTGGAAAGTTGCCTGAAGGTAGAAGTGCCAAGCTCTAGTATCTCAGTAGAGAGGCTGACAGAATACTACAAAGACCTACTGCCACAATATAAAATCCCCCTCTTTTTAAATGAGTGTTCAGTACAACACTCCATCATATTCAATCACAGCTCTGAAAAATCATGCCACAATAGATGCACATTTCATTTCATTATTTATTTATACATACTTACATACTGTACACCCATACACACACACACACACACACACACAAATTAATAAAAAATGCAACCCAACTATTTAAGATGAATTAATATTGCCACCATTGAACTGATGTTCAAGGCTATGTGAGAAAAATTACTTAAACATATATGGCTTCTTTAAAATCATTTGGAAAGATTTAGTAGGTTGTGTTCAAGGACTGTGCACCTTAATTCAAGGTATATTGCTTTGAAGCTACTTTTAACGCCATCAGCTGCTGGAAGCAACATAAGAAGCTTCTGCACATGTGCAACACATATGCAGAAGCCTCTTCTAGTGATTGCAAGAACTGATCAAGATATGCGAAACAATGTGAAGTGTCTGATTCAGGCAAATCCCATTATATCTTCATCTCGATAGCAGGAATTGTGTTGTTTCCATATCACAAATTTCTAGGCAAATCTAAACTGCCCTGTACAGGCCTATTGTATTCAATATATATCTGTATTTTAGTATAAAATTAGACAGCTTCAGAAAACCTCATGTTGTAATGAAAGCATCTTAGTCTTGTGACTATGCATAATTTTTGAAAAAAAAATAAGCATAGTGAAAAAGATTGAGAAATTTAATGTCACTTGTTAGCAAAATTAAAGAATCATATTTGTCTTTTTTCATGACTATTTTTCCCTAACTCTGTTGCCTACTTATGAGGGTCTCCTTGTCCTCTCTGTTAATTTCCAAAATATTTTAGTTTCTAAAAAAAGTTGCCATCATTAAATCTGTCTCAACTCCATGCAGGGTTTTGTGGGGCTTTTTGACATTGTTACATTGTTATATATATATATATATATATATATATATATATATATATATATGCTATTAATATATATACACTGAATGGCACAACCAAGTATCTGGAATTGTGTACAGGGACATCTGCACAGTGTATGGGATAGACCCCCCCAAGTCCAGATGGGAGATTCCACAGAAGGTCGTGGAGAATAACAGGGCTAAGATCCTGTGGGACTTCCAGATCCAGATGGACAGGCAAGTACTGGCCAATCAACCGGACATCGTGGTAGTAGACAAAGACCAGAAGGCAGCAGTAGGGATAGATGTAGCAGAGTCAAGTGACAGCATCATCAGGAAGAAGGAGTATGAGAAGCTGGAGAAGTACCAGGGCGTGAAGGAAGAACTAGAGAGGATGTGGAAACTCAAGGCCAAAGTGGCCCCAGTGGTGGTAGGAGCACTCGGGGCTGTGACTCCTCAGCTGGGAGAGTGGCTCCAACAGATCCCAGGAACAACATCAGAGCTCTCTGTCCAGAAGAGTGCAGTGCTAGGAACAGCTAAGATGCTGCAAAGAACCCTCAAACTCCCATAGAAGGGGATTTTTTATATATATATAATCCCAAGTAATTGCCTCATTCAAGTACAAACCATGGCTTGGCTTGAACCTTCTTAGCTTTTGTGGTCAGTGAGAGTTGACTAAATTCAAACCAACAGGTCATTCCAGTAGAATGTATGTCCCATGAAGATGTTAAGGGAAGACATGCTGTTGATGGTTATGTAAAAAATCCAACCATTCTTAACTACTTATGGTCAATGAAAATAAAAAAGGCACAGAAACATTTCTTGCATTTGTGAAGTTCTTGCAGTTTGGGATAAGCTTCTCTAGCAAAAAAGACTATTTTAATTCAGTAAGATTGGTGCCACTACTTCATCCTAATTTATTTAGTATGCTACTGAAACCTGCCTGATTTACATTAACTTACAACCCACAGTAAAATGCACTACAGATATTCCAGTTTCATAATGATTGAAGAAAGCTACAACTCATATAAAAATGCCTAGCTGCATGTTCTTCATGAAGAATTATGTAGATTATTATGATGATGTAAAATAGAGAAAGAGTTTGAAGGCTGAAAGCAAAACTTCTAAGATAACCCATTTGCCCAGTGTTATACCATTTTGTTAATGTTCATTGAATGAGTATCTCACAGTGAATTGTCAATTGTTCTACCAGTTTGTAATGAATTCTGCAGTCTTCACGGATCTGTTGTGACTCCCATGCAAGGGTGATTTTGTTTTCTTGTTTAACAAAGGAAAAAAGCAAAAGTTACTCTCAAAACTGTAATTTCAATTATTGCTAATAATCTCTGCTGGTCGGATTGTTGAGGCTTCAAGGAATACTTGCACAAGAAAGAATGCTTCCTAGCTCTTTTTCTTGCATCAGTGGCGCTCATTCTGGGAGGAGTGAGGTGATGAGCCACCGTTCTAACTGAATCTATGCTGAGCCTAGGATAATGGTGGCAATTTGCTGAGCTAAGTTCCCACTGGGCTTAGCAGGCTTTGCTACTTTGTTGACTTTGGCTTTATGACACATAAAGGGAAAGTCCAGAACAAAAAGCACCAGAAGGTTGGTTGGCTTTCCAAGTTTTGACTGCATCTTTTTGAAAAATTGTGTAATTAAAGAAATTATAAAACACCTATATCCAAATGAATATAGCAGAAGAGGCTTTCTTGTTAGTGGTCATGAATTAATGAAATAAAGCTTTGTAGAACACTATATAGTGCTACAATGAAAACAAATTAAGAGCAGATAGGAACAGAAGGAATAGTATTCTCCTTAGATTCTATCCTATACTGGTATCTGCCAGATTGTCACAGTGGCATGGCAGGAACTGGATCAGAGGACATTCATCTGGAGCTTCACAATCCAGAAGGGCCTGCAAGTAACTCTCATCAGGCTTGTCACTCAAGACTATGGCCACACATGCCATTGTAAAAGAAATAACTTGAAATACCACATGCAGGCAGCTAAACAAATCCAGTACTCCTTTTGCAGTTGTACAGCCAGTGGGGATCCTGATTGGTGATAATCTTCTCCCTTGCCAGTCTAGTCAGTGCAATTTCAGTGTGAAAGCAAATGCTTGTATCTCTCCTATCCAAATAGATATATTTAATTCCCTGTTTCATTTTTTTTTTTTGCATAAAACATTGGCAATGATATTTTTGGAGGACCTGAGTATTTCCTTTATTGTATTCATTAATTCCATTATAAATATACATTTTGTAAAGCATGTTGTAAACAAACTAACAAATAGATTCCCACAAACTTCTCCAAACATAATTTCTTATCAGATTGTTGAATTATCATCAGTCTAATCTCATTTATAACAAGTTTATATCCTAACCTGATTTAAAAAAAAAAAAAAATCTGGCCAGAATTTGTACCTGTTTTGCTCTGTTGCTTTCCTTACAGATTATGGATGGCTTCTAGCACAAGTGAGTACATCCTTCTGGCTTATCCAAATTCCTAAACTAAGTCATTCAAAATATAAATTTTCTATGTTCAGAATTTTAGAGCTAATTATGATAGCACATTTAAACCTCTCTGTAATTTGGCTGAGCTCATGAATTTAATTGAGGGTATGGCCCTACTTCCTCCTCATATGTTATTTAAGAAGGTTGCAATTCAGAGTGCTACTTTTAATGGATAAAGCCCTGGTACCTGAAGAACCAGCCCATTTTATATATTATTCCTGGGAGAAGTTTCTGGTTATGCCATTTATATGCGAGAAGGGGAACTGAAGCCAAATCAGTTGCTGCTTTGGCCTTATGAAATAGTTTCCCTTTGGTATTAAGAGCTACATCATCATCTCGTTCTGGAAGCTGCTTAAAACAGAACTCTGCTGTAGAGCATTTTGTGACGTGTTAATTGTTGCTATTTTTAAATTTTGTCTGAAGTGCTGTGTTCCATTTGCATCATATATTGGGCTATTTATTTTTCCATCATTATTATTGATATTATTATTGATATTATTATTATTATTATTATTATTATTATTATTATTATTATTATTATTATTATTATATTGTTCACAATTTTGATTTTCATGATACATATTATTGATGTTTTAATTGGTTGTATCGTCCTTTGGATAGCTGTTTTTGACTTGGCAATGTATAAATAGAATAAACAACAACAAATAAATAAAATTAAAATGTAATGACTATTCATTTTGTTTGCATGGGAAAGCAAATATAATTTCCACACATACAACTACCACTTTACTATACTATATTTTCTAGCGTTTAATCTGACCATGTAGTCTGAATCTTTACTATAATTTCTAGTAACTTGTTTATAAATGTTTATGCCTCATACTTTAGCATAGAACAAAAACATTAAAAGAAACATTCTTCGATATGTTTTATAGATAACATCTTTCACTGTTCCCATGAGAACAAAATTTGAAAGTTACACCATGTATATGGTGAAAAGTTATTTAGTAGCAGCAGTTATATGTCAATAAAACTGTACATGGTTCTGCATCTGATAGGAAGAAATTATGTTGTTTTTTATCTATTTTAATGGACTATATCATGCTAGAGTTTAGAATCTCTGTGATATAACAATACATATTGTTTATGCACCAACCAGGGCAGTTGTACAGTGCTTCCACAGAGTAATAAATTGCAAATACGATTGTTATTGCCATCAGCACTTGGGACTGCTTGTACTTTAGCCTTGGAAAAAATTTTAAAAATCACATACAGTTAGTTATACTATAACAAAGGGATTTTGTCTATTAGGTGATGATACTCTTAATAGAAAATGGCTGAAATTTCCTTACATTGGAGGATGAACAAAAATATTGTTGGTTGCTATTTGTGGGTTTCTCTGAATACAGATGGTCCTATGAAGAGTGAGAATGCACTAACAAAAAAAGGGGGGGAAGGGGGGGACTAGCAACAGAGGCACTAGAAACTCATGAAGGAAGATTTACCAAGAAAAAAAAAAAAGGAAAATGATATTGTAAGAACTGGCCTACAGGAATAGGGGGAAAGTGAAAGGGTATTCAGCTTCTACCCCGTAGATTGCAGCTGAAACATGCACATATGTCCTTCTATCATGTTAATACCATATTTCCAGTATTTGTCTGCAGAATTCCTATGTCCATGGGTCTCCTATCTCAGTTGAATCACACTGTACAAAAAGGCTTATTGATGGAGATTCCATATGTGTGTATGGGACCCTTTCTTGCTAATCATAACTGTACAACCAACAGTTACATTGTCAAGGGAGGGGCTTGGCCAAAAGATACATTTATTTTACTCCTGAATAACTCCTT
The DNA here is from genome assembly GCF_059951505.1 of Python bivittatus. NCBI lineage: Eukaryota > Metazoa > Chordata > Lepidosauria > Squamata > Pythonidae > Python > Python bivittatus. Next base: position 2,780,855 of record NW_028277113.1, read on the forward strand.
AAGAAAAGAAGAATAAAAGAAAGAAGGGAACAGAACATGCTCAGATACTATTGAAGGAACATGAGTAAAATGCATACCTTGATTGAAATAATCAGCCAGGTATTTACCAGCAGCTTGTAGTCTCTAGTGATTATAAATTATATATGCCTTCTTTTGGCTCAGATGCAAATAAGACTAGAATTGAACCAGATTAAGCAGAGCATAATTTGTCTTCTCTTCAAAATAACATCTCAAAATTATTTATCTAGCTCTCAAAAAGTTATACAAAGGAATATGTAGTCAAGTTAAAATTTTGATTCATGCATACATAATGTTCTTTCCACCTTCGCTGGCTAATGTTTTACTGCCAAGAACATATAGTTTTAATGAACAGGAGTTTTCTCTTTCTGGATTAAAATGAAAATCTATTGAATTTTCAGGACAGAGGAGGAGGAGGAGGAGGAGGAGGAGGAGGAGGAGGAGTATATGAATTCAGCATTGTTCAGCAAATCAGCAATAGATGGAGGAGAAAATCAGAGTTGTATCCATTACTGCTCTTCATGTGCATGGCTTAAAATGTCTGTTAAAACACTTATTCCTATATAGTGTCAAACTGACAGTATTGATTACATAAGAGACAGACAATATGGTGGCCCCAGACATTTGAGACTATAACTGAAAAATGGACTGGAGTTTATGGACATGTAAACTAAAATATTTGGAAGATATCAAGTTGCCTATTTTAGGAGTTGTAATTTAGTTTTAGAGTTGTAAAGGAGTTTTAGAGTTGTAGTTGTGAGATGGATGACTATATAATTTCATATAATAAAGGTGTGTTTGCTTTTTGGCTTAGATTAATTTCTTAGAAAAGAAATTGCTTATATGGGTCTTTGTTGAAAGATCTTGATTTTATTTGGAAATGTTAGTTGTTAGTTGCTAACGCAGGGGGAACCAATGCATCTTGCTGGATCTTTTAATAAAAATATGTGTATTATGTATGTATATGTGTGTGTGCGTATGTATATGTATATCTATAAGTGTATATATGTATGTATGTATGTATGAATGTGTGTATATATATCCCCTCTCATCCCTATGGGTAGTATGTGTCTTCCTCAATTTCAGGTCCTCTGCCAGAGGCCTGGGCGTTTGAGGGTTCTATGCAGTATCTTAGGTGTTCCAGAACATTCTTCTGGATGGAGAGCCGTGATGTTTTTCCTAGGATCTGTTGGAGCCACTCTCCCAATTTAGGAGTCACAGTCCTGAGTGTTCCTACCACCATTGGGACCACTTTGGTTTTTATTTTCCACATCCTCTAGTATCTCCTTCAGGCCCTGTTACTTCTCCAGCTTCTCATACTCCTTCCTCGTGTTGCTGTCACTTGGCACAGCTGTCTTTTGGTCCTTGTTTACTACCATGATGCCAGGTTGACTGGCTTGTACCTGCCTGTCCATTTGGATCTGGAAGTCCCACAGGATCTTAGCCCTGTTATTTTCTATGACCTTCTATGGAATCTCCCATCTGGACTTTGGAGGGTCTAGCCCATACACTGCACAGAAGTTCCTGTACACAATGCCAGCTACTTGTGCCGTTCAGTGCATGCTATTCCTGCCTGCATCTTACATCTTGCCACTATGTGTTGGACTGTCTCTGATGCCCCTCTGCACAGTCTGCACCTTGGATCTCCTGCTTCTATGGATCTGGTGCTTAGTGCCTGTTCTTGTGCTGCTATGATCAGTGCCTCACTGCTGTCTTTTAGTCCAGCCCTTTCCAGCCACTGGTAGGATTTCCCAGTGTCAGCCACCTCAGCTATCAGTTGATGGAAATTCCCATGCAGAATTTTGTTTTGCCATGGCACTTCCTCTGCTTGAACTTTCTCCCATGTCTGCTGCTGCCTCAGGCATTCTCTCAGCAGCTTATCTTTGGGTGCTATCTTACTTATGTACTCCTGGATGCTTTGGGTGTCATCCAGGACACTGGCTTTGACACTCACCAGACCCTGCCTGCCCTCTTTCCAGTGGGTGTACAGTCTCTGGGTGTTGGACTTGGGGTGGAAACCTCTGTACATTGTGAGGAGCTTCCAGGTCTTCACATTGGCTGCCTCCATGTCTTCCTTTCACCGGCTCACTAAACTGGCAAGTTATCTGATTACTGGCAAGACATACATGTTGATGGCATGGATCTTGTTCTTCCCATTGAGCTGGCTCTTCAGACCCTGTCTTATCTTTGGTGGTACATGTATGTTGCTGTCTTCCTTGTCTCCTCATCATGGTTCCCATGTGACTGTGGGATACCAAGGTATTTGTAGCTGGTCTGTATGTCCCTATGTGGCCTGCTGGTAGTTCCACACCATCAGTCTTAACTACTGTCCCTCTCCTTACTACCATCTAGCCACACTTTTCCAGTCCGAATTACATCCCAATGTCCTCACTGTAGAGCTGTGTCAGGTGGATCAGCAAGTCAATGTCTCATTCACTCTTAGCATACAGCTTGATGTCATCCATATAGAAGAGGTGGCTGATGGAAGTTCCACTCTTGAACTTGTATCTGTATCCAGTCCTTGCGATTATCTGGCTGAGGGGGTTCAAGCCTATGCAGAACAGCAGTGTGGACCGTGCATTACCTTGGTATATGCCACACTTCATGGCCACTTGTATGAACTAACTTGAGTTGGCTTCCAGTGTTGTCTTCCACAGTCCTATTGAGTTCTTGAGGAAGGTCCTTAGTATCCTGTTGACTTTGTATAGCACCAGACATTCACAGATCCACGTGTGTATCATTGAGTCGTAGGCTTTCCTGTAGTCATTGCTGGCTGTGCTCAGATTGGTCTGTCTAGACCTTGAGTCTCAGGTGACTACTCTATTTATGAGGAACTGGTGTTATGAGGAACTGGTGTTATTCCCAATACCCTTCTGAGCTGTGCTCATGTACTGGCCCATATGGTCCTGTAGCATGGTAGCTATGATGCCTGATAGGACTTTTCATGTTGTGGGGAGGTAGGTTATTTGCTGGTACTCAGATGGTGCTCTTGTGGGGGTCTTTCATGATCAGCACTGTCCTTCTTTGTGTTAGCCAGCTTGGGTGGGAATCTGCTGCTAGCAGCTGGTTCATCTGTGCTGCTAGGTGTTCATGCACTGCTGTTAGTTTCTTTAGCCACTAGGTGTAGATCATGTTCAGGCCAGGTGCTGTCCAGCTCTTCATGTTCTTGACCCACTGTTGGATGTCTGCTACTATGATGATGACTGGTCCTGTTCTGGGAGATTGCTGTGGTCTGCTCTCAGGTCCTGGAGTCACTTTGCACTGATGTTATGTGTCTTGTCTTTCTCCATATGTTCTTCCAGCACTGTTCAGTTTCTGCTGTTGGTGGCTCTGCTGTTATTATGTTGTTGCACTGCAGTTGGGAGTACACCTTGGATGGTCCTTTGGAAAACAGGGCATTTCTCTTCTGGGCCGCTGCTTCTCTGCCTCTCCTTATGCTGGTAACCAGTGCTATGAGCCTTCATTTAGCAGACTCTAGGGCTTCAAGCATCTCCAGGATTACAGCGCCTGTAGGTTCATTGGTTTGAGTTATGGTGGTAGTAGGGATTGTTGTGAGGGCTTTATTGGTATCTTCTAGCATACTAGGTACTTCTCCACTGGGCCTTGGTAATCAGTCTCAAGAGCTGACTGTAGCTAGTTTATCCATGATCTTATGCTTCATATCAGCTGCTATGATCTGTTATGGATGAGGTGGCAGTGACATTCCAGCTTCAGGTGTTGGCTGCACATCCAGTTGTTCTTCCAGGTCTTCTGGAGTATGGGATGTAATATGTAGTTGGTCTATTTCAAATTGTTAGAGCAGCTTCCTCTTCACTTTGCTGAAGTATTGGGTAACTAGCTGTTTCTCAATTACTGTGTATGTAGGTCTGCTGTCCATCCATAGTTCCCTCATACATTTCATATATCCCCTCTCATTAGGTCTACTGTAGCATTCCATCGATTCTAGGTTCTCTTGTCTCATCCATGTATGGTTTGTCCAGTGGCCCATTTATCGTCAGATTTTCTTGGTTCCCCAACATCTGGCATGGACCTTGTTAATCTGGGGAAACCCTGGTCTCCCACGTCAAAGGGTGGCAATCTAACCACTACACTACTACACTATCCAGCGATACATGCAAACACATGTGTCCACACGCACACACATACACTTATACATACATATACATATACAGTACATATTGATTATATAGTGAGGATGCAACGAATATGTATATTCCTGAGCACCTAATCAGGGTATTCTGGGTCTTGAAATTCCCAGCTGTATAATCAGGTCTATTTAAAATGTATTCTGTGTGGGAGACAACAGCTGACAATTCAATGTGAAATAATTAGCCAACTCAACTTCTGAACATGCGTTCCAATTACTCAGACACATCCTTGGGCAGGGTGGGTGGGCAATGGAGGCCAAATGATGAAATGAGAGTTGTACCATTCAAACCAAACTCTGCCCTTTTGTATGTGCTTATATCACATCATGTATGAAAAATATGACACTTAAGACACAATGGCATGAAACTGCTTTCATGTTTTGATGAAAACTTCAGATCCTGAGAATGCCTCTGATCAATGCATCTGTACTTCATTGGTTAGTATATGTGTAATTAAGGTGATTTAAGACATGAGAGAGGAGATAAATGTTAAGTTATATCACAGGATTCCATATAATCAAAACCTAGATAGTGTTGTCCCTGAAAGAGGCAATGCAGTTATAAAATTAAAATGCAGAGTGCTGTTTATCTTGTGAGTTTCACATAATATGCTGAAGTAATAAGACTGTGTGGCCCACTCATGTTACATATACCTCAAATGCACATCCCCTAAAAACAACAATTGCATTAGATATATTACATTAATAAACATGAAGAAATTTTGTCAGATGAAAATTATTGAAAGTGGAGAATTTAGTTGTATATATTCCCCAATGGGTAAAATTGAAATTTTGAAATTTACAGAAATTGAAGAATTGAAGAATTTCCCCCATTTTTTGAGTAGAGCCTGTATGCGAATCCATAAATGTAAGATGCCTTCACTGCTTTTGACAATCTATTTTAAACCACATTGTTTATTATAAAACCAAGAAGGATTCTTTACAAACTACACTTCCAGTTTCTGTCATAGTATGAAAACAACAGTCCTAAAGAACAGCAAAGTTGGCCACCTGTCTTTTAAATTAATATTTGGGTCATGGTATTTTCTACTTTGCCTCTATGTACCGAACTGTACTCAGGGCTTCCATTTTATCGTTGTTAATTTCTCAAACCTTTTTCTTCCCAAACCTTTGATCATCACTTAATTAATTATGTTTCTGCACATCTAATTTCTTTGCAAAAATATCTGCTTACCTCAGAAAATGCATAATCCATTTTTAAATATCTCCCTTCCAGATACTTTTTCTTTTGCTTTGATATGTAATATCACATGGAGTCTTCAGTGCTTTCTGAGCTTGGTTGTTTGCTTGCAGACATTTCATTACCTGACTAGGTAACATCATCAGTGCTAGCTAGTGTGATTTGCTCCCTGTTTATATACAGCTTGCCCTGCCAGTGGTGGTTTTCTCCTTGGTAGTTCCTTGATTAGGGTATTGTTTTCTGATTTATTGTTTGTCTGGTGTTAATCCCTGCTTATCTGGGCATTGGCTGCTGGAGAGAATTCTGGCTTTTTTTTTGTTCCTTCTTAGCTTTTTTATTGTATCTTTTGAATGTGTGTAAATGTGGTTTATCTCTATGTGTCTATTAATGGCTGATTTGTCTGAATGCCAAGCTTCCAGGAATTCACTAGCATTTTTGGATTTAGCTTTGTCTAGGATGCTCACAGTTTCCCAGTTGAAACTATGGTTGAGCCTGTCCATGTGTTGTGAGTTTAAGGAGTTTTCATTGTGTCTTCTGACTGCTAGTTGGTGCACTCTGGTAGTCTTCTGCCTATCTGTCCTACAGTCCTTACACCATATATTGTAGATGACTTATGTTTTTTCTTCTTGGGCTACTGGATTTTTTGGTTTGCTTAAGATGTTTTGGAGGGCTTTAATTGGTTTGTATGCTATAGTGATGCCATGTGATTGTAATAGTCTGTTGGTTGTTTCTGAGATGTTTCTGATATATGCCAGTGTTATCCTTTTCATAGCTTGTGTTGGTTGTGCTGTAGTGGGTTGAGTGGTCAGGGACTTTTTGATAAAGTTGCATGAGTATTTTGTTGGAAGATGTCATATAGGTGATCTGTTTGTTTGTTTTTTTTCCCTGGAGTTCTGGGTTGCTGCAGTGCATTTGTGCTCGCCTGAATAATGTTCTTACACAGCTCCTCTTGTGGTTGTTACTTTGGTAATGGAGCACTTGGTTAGTGTGGGTTGTTTTTTTGATAGACTTGTGTTTCTAATTTACCAGCATTTCCTCTGCTGCTGAGGATATCCAGGAAGGGTAGTGTGTTGTTTTCTTCTTCCCTTGTGAATTTTATTCCTTTGAAGATGTTGCTGTTTCATGTTTCTTATCTAGTTGTTCCTTTTTTATTATGACAAAGGTGTCCTCTACATACCATATCTATACTTTTGGTTGTATGCATGGGAATGCTATACTCTCTAGATGCTGCATTACAGTCTCTGCTGTGAGTCCTGAGAGTGGTGATCCCATGGGGGTTCCTCTGATTTGTTGGTATATTTGTCCATCAAACTGAAAGGAGGTAGTGAGGCAGAGATTAATGAAATCCATGATTCTGTGTATTTCAATCTTAGTGTATTTGGTTAGGTTAGGTGTGTTGTGTAGTACTGCTGCCATGGATTATTTTGCTAGTTCTGGGTCTATGGATGTAAAGGGTGCTGTGACATCTAATGAAATCATAATTTCATCTTCATCTATGTTTAGATCTTTGTTTTTTCTGGAGGCACTGTAGTGGGGAGGTGATAGAATATTCACACCCCTCTGTGAGGTGTCCAAGCTTTTTTGTAAGTTTGTTTGCTATGTTGTATGTTGGGGTCCCTGGTAACGATGCAATTGGACAAAGAAGTATGTTGGGCTTGTGTATTTCTGGGTGTCCATAGAAGCGTGGGAGGGTGGGTCCACTGCTTTTCACCCACCACTGTTCTTCTTTTGTGATTTGACCTTTTTTGGTTAGGTTGTTAAGGATTCTCTTGATCAGGTTATTTACTTTGTGTATTGGGTTGGTGTTTACTGGGATGCAGGTTTCTTTGTCCTCCAGTAATTCTTTGGCTTTTTGTATATATTGTGATCTGTCCATGATAATCATGGTTTGGCCTTTGTCCGCTGGGTAGATGATGATGTTTTGGTCCTTCTTTAGGTTTTTGAGGGCTGCTGTATCCTCTGCCCTGAGTTGGTTCTGATTCTGTGTCCTTCTGGTCTGTGGTATGATTGTCTGCTTTATGTTTTCTTGGGTCTCTGTGGCAAATCCTCTGGTTTGAAATGCTGCTTCTAAGGCTGCAAAGAATTCTGATTAGCATCATCTATGTTACAGTTGAGGCCTTTCTGGAGGATATTGTGTTCTGCAGTGGATGGTTGACGGCTGGACATGGTAACTACCCATTCGGGTTCAGATACCTCTTTGCTTCTGGGGTTTAGTTTGAGCAGTTTGGTTTGGAGTTTGTTTTCCTTTTTTCAGCTTGTCTTAGGGATCTAGTCTTGATGGTGGTTTTTGGCATTTTTGTGTGTACTGGGATCATGGTTTGTTCTAGTTGCTCCTTGAGGTTATCTATGGTTTGCTGGTATTTGTTGAATCTAGGTGAGCATCCATGATCATGATCAACATATCATCAGCTTTGTTGAGCTAATTTCCATCCAGCTGTGCAGTTTATTGGAGGTTTGTATCTGACACTGGTGGGCAGGGCATGCTATTGTAGGCATTTATGTAGAAAGAATAGTTGTTCCTTGGTGGCAGTTTGCCTACATGCAAATTTCTCCCATTTGCATGCTTTCTGAAGTGTTAGATGCCTGTATGTGGTACCAATGTAATATCATGTCTAACCCAGCTTTTGCTATACTGCACTTCTAGGGACATGGATAACAATACACCTAGCTTACAGCTCATCTAAGTATTAATAAAAATAGTAGTGTATAGAGCTCTGGATGATCCCTCTTCACTTCTTAATTCCCCAATGTCCTTTTTTCTTTCTCAGTGAAAGATTTATGTTTCAGTTCTGCTGCAAAATTGTTCAGGGGCATAGAAAAGTAGTGTTTCCCATCACTTTAGTCGGAAGGGGAAGGGGAAGGGGGATGCTGTGCAATCAGGTAGGTCTGGTGCTCATCTAAATACATGCTGAGCCTGAATGCTGAAAATATTTTGGTTGGTAATGGTCTCTTTTACTCCTATTTCTCAGCTCACCTAGTTCTGGGAAATCTGACAGGCATTTTTGAGCAAACGATAAAAAAGATGCAACCACCACAACAAAAGTGAATCACAGCATTTCTGAATAGGGGTAGAAAGTCTACCATGGAAAGAAGAGTAGACTTTTCTTAGCATCCCTATTTAACTTTTTATTGCTACAACATTGCAGTAGGAACAGAGCTTCTGCATCCAAACCCTTTCTTCCTCTCATAACAGGTTCATGTTATCATTAATCTCCTACCATGGATTCATCAGTGACTTCCCTATGCGTATCTTCTGCAATCAGAGTGTGTCAAGGAATTCATCCTTGCTTTTCCTTGAGAATGACTTTACTTCTCATATTATGTTAGGCATGAATGATGGCAGTGCTAGATGTGTCCACCCATGCAAATACAATTAATGAATTGAACTGAGCCAATTTGGTGGTCAAATTTTTCAGATTAAGGTTAAAATGTTAAAGAACATACTGTGACCTAGCATAAGTTTGGACAATAAAAGCTTGGACATTTACCTCTGATACAAGCAGATACACAACAAACAATAATGTTTTGAAGTTAATTAAGTCTCTATGGATTCAAAAGGAGTGAAAACACTGGATTTACTGTTGCTTGAAAAGCTGTAAATGAAAGAAAATAATGGCAAAACAGATTCTTTTAAAGAAAATGGGAGGAACAATGGGGAAAACATAGAACTACCAGAAGAGGCTATATTTCATGATTGAGTACTAAAATGGAAGAATCATGTTATATAATAATGTGGCAGGTATGTGTATGTGGAAATGACTGAACCTTTCCAGTAGGGAGATGCAAAGTCTGTCTAACTGGCTTCAAGGAACAGATCCGAGGCTCTTGGAATTTTGTGTCCCAGCTCGATTCATGGTAGCCCATTCTGATTTGTTCTTTAGTTCTAGAATGTGATTTGGAAATACGGAACTCTGCTCTCACAAGAAGCATTTTTGTAATATGTTCATAAGATAAATTCATACTCTGAGCACCAAATTTCTCCAATGGATGTCAGATGCTTTACAAGGTGAGATTCCAATTATTTATCCTAAAAATATCCTGTTATTAGCATATATTAGTGTTGTCCTATCAATCTCCATATACATCTAAGTCATGTGGGAGAAGGATTTTTTTTTCTTCTTGGATGAGCTGTGCCATACTTGAATCCATTTCAGGTGCTGCTTTAACCTTTCTATTTCAATCTGCTTTTGTCAACAATATGACAGCTTAATATATAAAACTACATATTGTAGGTTTTTTTTTTTTAAGCCCCATATGCCTTATTATTAATCATAGGTGTAGCTATCATGCAACTCACAGAACTCAGTCTGCAAAGAACCCCACGTTAATGTCACACTTGGGTCACTTGTGGCTTGCTGCATTGTATTAACTGAATAATGCTTTGCCTTTTGGATAATATTATTAAGTCATGTCATCTACTGTAAATAGGAAGTTATTCACACTAGGATTACAGATGACAACAAAACTTTATTAAGGCCAGAAGACAGCAAACAGGATTATGTTTATTCACAAATATACATACTGTACACATACACATATGAATACATTCATATTCATATGTATATTCATATACATTTGTATTTATATGTACACATGTACATGTTTATTCATATATACATACATATATATATACAGGTAGTCCTCGCTTAATGACCCTTTGTTTAGTGACCATTCAAAGTTATGACAGTGCTAAAAAAAGTGACTTACAAGCGGTGCCCAAAGTTATGACTGTTGCAGTGCCCCAGCGGTCATGTGATCACGATCTGAGTGCTTGGCAACCAGCTCGCCCTTACAATGGTTGTAGCATCCTGGAGTCATGTGATCGCCATTTGCAACCTTCCCAGCTGACTTCCAGCAAGCAAAATCAATGGGGAACCACATGATTCACTTAATGACCACATGATTCACTTAACGATCATGGTGATTTGCTTAACAGCTGCCACAAAAAAGGTCGTAAAATTGGGTCTGGTCACATGATGATTCACTTAACAACCACATCATTTAGCAACCTAAATTCCAGTCCCAATTGTGGTCATTAAGGAAGGATTATCTGTATAGGTAATGGTTTGATCTATAATTTTAGAAAACTGTATTATGATATGCACCTACCCATCTCCTGTAATCTAAGGCAGTTTCATCAATCTTTACAGTGCTCAAAAAATTCATCTCTTTCAACATTTCCTAAATAGATCATAAATGCATATGTGCCTCAGAGGACAGCATTACCAAAGTATGACTACACTTCATCACTCAGTTCAGCACTATATTGCCACATACTCATTAAAGTGCTGCTGATATCATATTCATTGAGCACCAGTGCCCATGTCTGCATCACATCAACACAATTTTCTTCCTGAAAAAAACAACAGCAACTTAATAAGAACCAAGATTTGTTTTCAAGTTTCCTAAGGGAAGAATATCCCCAACTTTTAACTTTTATGTTCTGCATTTAGAATGCCTGTTTAACTGTCTGATAAGCAATAGTTTAAAGTCTATACTGATGTAATAAAATAGAAATTAAGACAGTAGATTTGGTCCAAAGGAACAGTAATAACAGAGGACAGAATAAATGGCAACTATCTTCTTCTTTTTTTTTTTAGGTATTAATCTTGCAAATCCACAAATCTTTCCAAATCTTTAGAAATTGTTTTGTAAAGTGTATTTAAGATGTTTCAGATTACCAAAATCAGATCCTTTGCAAGAGAATTAAAAAAAAAAAAGAAGGACATGGAATCAGTTAAATTTTCTGCAGTCGATAATACAGCAATCTTGCACATTCATGCTTTCAGGTGAAGAATTAAAACTGCTATATTAAGAGCTGACAAGGTGAATTACTTGATATATGCTTGTGGGGGGTGGAGATGATTTTTGATGGGTTGGAGTTCCATAAATAAACATATTAACATATAAGCATACTATAACTGTCCATCATCTTGTGGCAATATTATATATATATATATATATATATATATATATATATATATATATATTTAATACTGGTAACCTAAAAGTAGCTTCATGTATTCAAACACTATATACTGTATACAGTATACAGTTGCAAGGATGTGCTAATTCATTACCTTTCACTACTTTTTCTTCCACTTTATCCCTGAGATTCCCTTTATATGTACCATTGAACTAGGGATTTGCCGAACTCCTTATTCTCTCAAGATATTCTGGCTATCCAAACTCCTTTCCCTCTATGAAAGCAAATATTACTCAGGTTGTGACCTATGAATTTTCTTTGTATTTTGCTTTAGATAACATTTGGCAGTGATCCTTACTCTGCCTAAAGTGGGCAAGTTTTCACATTTCCAAAGACACTTCATCAGACAAAATCCAGAAACTTGAAAAATGATAGCCTGTTTTAAACTTTTGGATGACCTAATAAAAATTGCTTTTGATTGATTTTCCCCCCATTACAATCAGCACCACTGCTTTGGCTTTTAAAAAATAAGTTTTACTATTTTAAATAAAAAAAAGTGGCAGATACACAATATTTAGCTTGAGGTCTAATGGACTGAGAGTTTTAAACATTACTTTGAATGAATATATAGGAGAAAGTGGGATAATATTATTAGCCCTATCCATACAACTATGCATACCAGCTGTAATATCTGAAAGAGTGCATTTGCATACAAATTACACACATATAGGCTCTGTTCTTGCAAACAGGAGCCTTGTCTGTTTACAATTAGAGCATATGTGTGCACACTAGTAAATATCATACATACACTGTATGTCATTCACACAGCATGAAAGGAGCAAGGCCAATGAGTGCAAGCATGTGCAATCTTTTATGCATTAGAATACATCATCATCATCACTATCATTATTATTATTCAATGTTCATCCTGACATACACGAACACACACACACATACACACAAACATGCACACAGGACTCAAAGTACTGAACACACCTAATACTCCTGCCTTCTATTTTTCCCCCAACAACAACCCTGTGGGGTAGTTTGGGCTGAGAGAGAGTGACTGGCCCAAAGTCACCCAGCTGGCTTTCATGCCTAAGGGAGGCCTAGAACTCAGTCTCCTGATTTCTAGGCCAGCACCTTAACCACTATGCCAAACTGGTTCTCCAGTTTGGAGAGAGGCTCATCCATTGGAGACTTATCCATTGGATAAGTCCTAAATTTTCTATTAAATCTGAGTAACAAAGAAAAGTGAAAAGCAATTAAAAATCTCACTGAAATCAGTAAAGCAATTTCTCTCTCCAGCCTAAATTCCTATCACTTTAAAGTAACAAGACAACACCAAACTTTTCATTGAACTATTTCATGAATAAAGTTATATGTGTGAGATGGAATTAAATTATTAAATATTAATGACAAAATGTCTTCTCTGTTTCTCTATAGACACTTTCACTGATTCTTCTCAGTGTCATTGCCTGCTGCAAACTTCAGAACATAAAACTATCAATTATTTTGTTCATTAAAATCAAACTATTATTGAGCTGAATCATTACTGGCTTTTATTTATGAGACAGTGACAGGTATAAAGAATGATTTCTGAAGGATTAAAAAACCTGTCAAAATGTTGGTTGAACACCAGAATTAAAAAATAACCCAAAGATCTATGGAACAAATTCATTGTAGATTTCATAAGAATACAAGAAGTGAGACAAAACTTATATAACCCAGTATTCTGTTTCCAGAATGATCAGTCAGATACTTTTGGAAAGTCCAAAGGCAAGAGATTAAGGCCACTTGTGTTTTTCAGCATCTGGTATTCCGAGAAACATAGCATCACTAATAATAGAAATTGTATTAGCTATCAACATATAGCCATCATGGTGTTAGTCCTTTATTTGGGAATTTGTTTTTAATGACAACATGCATTTTATTTCTTAAAAATAAATAAATAAACAAATGACTCATCCATAATTTTTTTCTGTTTCCAGTTATTGACTATTGCTATATCTTGGGCTAATAGGTTGCACAGTTTAATCATCGCTTGGGCAAAAAAATAAACTTATTTTAATTTCTCATTCGGCTTTCATTGGATGAATTTAGGTTCTAGTATAAAAGGAAAGAGAAAGTTCTTCCTGTGCACTTTCTCCATGTCATGCATAACTTACTATGCATAATTTTACGTATTTTGATTATGTTCCATATCTATCTATCTATCTATCTATCTATCTATCTATCTATCTATCTATCTATCTATCTATCTTAAAAGCACTGAATACTGTAACTTTTCCTCTTAGAGGAATTGCTCTGGGATATTAATAACTTTGATTGCTTTTTCATGAACTTTCCCCAGCTTATGGTTTTATTTTTAATTTTTGGGTGGTGTAGAACAATGGTTCTCAACCATTCTTTGCTCATAACCCCTTTCTGAGACTCATGTATCTCTATGACCCCCCACATATTCACTGT